>NC_083334.1:2516993-2832393 GCF_963455315.2 Globicephala melas | reverse complement strand
GCTTGCATTATACATTCTTTCTTCACCCCTTTGCGACGTAAACCTTCTACCTCCCAGAACTGTCTTCACAAGGACCTGAGTGCCCTCTCTTTAAAATACAAACACTCAAGGAGATAACTGTCACTCTAGTTCCCTGTGGAAGAATGAGGGCCTTCTTCAGCAGGCACCACGCTCCAACTTGCACCACTGCCTCCTGTCATAAAGAGAGGAGAAGTTTGGATATGAGCCGATTAAGAAACCCACACGGCTGGTCACATGGACCGAAACCCCTTACCACCACTCAGTGCCTTTTCCGTAGCACAGCCCGGCCTTGGAAAAGCCTCCTGCACTTTGTTTTGATGAAGCGGAGTTTAGTTCACACTGAACCCTCTTCCCTCTTGCTAGAGTTATTACTGAATACAATCTGTCCTTACCCCTTTAACCAGTGTCTGGCTTTGTTTATCTCTGACAGTTCATTCCTTTTAGGGTCTGTATACTGAGCCACCATTCAGACCAGTACGGGTCTGGGAAATACTATGGCCCAAAGGTAGATTTGGGGATGTGCTTCAATTGTAAATTCGGCACATTTTAGGGGTAAATTGGAAGGCTTGGTTGGTGTCAAGGTCTTCTAGAAATTTTCATAAACTAGGGAAAACTGAACCTAATTATTATGCCCAAGTTATAGGTAAGTAGTTTAAAATGGATCTGAGAACCAACAAGAATAAAGCCAGGAGCAGCTGGCTAAATTACGTTTATTTCAGGGGCACTGTATCCCCTGTATCTTACCAGAGGATCACGGGAATTCCAAAGTTATTCTTTCATTATCAAAACTCAAGAACTCTTTCCAAAATATGAAGAATAGCATGATCCTACAATTTCAGCTTTCTAAATAGCTATTCTCTTATTCAGACATAATTAAAAATGTACATGTATTTCCCCAAGGAAACTAGAGAAGGACTTTGGTTTTTCTGTATAGAAGAGTCTTTACTTTTCAAAAATATAAATTTAAGTTACATTATTTTACTATAAATTTAGGGTAAGTACTTTTTTTTTATTTCCCATAAATACGAAGCAGTCTTACTTAGAGGAAAGTAACTCTTGCTACACACAGTAATATGCATACTTCTGTAGATTGGTGGTTTATTACAGTGAAATTACAGATTTATATATAAATTGGGGGTAAGGGGTGAGTGATTACAAGTGATTACAATATATCCGCTGGTCAAATTCTTACCCTAAAAATGAAACCATTCTGACCTAACCACCAGTGTCCTTGTAGTCAATTACCTAGGTAACTAGAATGTTAAAATATCAGATAGGTAAATCTGACTAAGAAAGTAGACATGCTGACTCCTTGCCTAATGAATTCTTAAAAGTCCCTCTTGGATCTGATGCAATCAACATGAGTGGTCTTGTCACTTTCCTTTCCTATTGATTTTCCAAATATCATTTTCTTTAACTTAAAAGGTCAGTGGATTGTGCATAATGCTGAATGAATTAGTGGGTGTGTGCATGTGTGTATGTGTGTCTGTGTGTGTGTTGGTCATACAACATTTAATTATTTGAACAAAATGCTGAATAATGTTTTCTTAATTTTAATCCATAATTTGGCCAAAATAAAACACTTCTCCTGGTCTTTGAATTGGTATTACTTGATCATAGGAGTTTGAATTTAAATGAAGTATCATGTAAAACAATAATAAGGCCCATGAACATTTTTGCAAATTGGGGGGGGGGGAAACAGACTTGGATTTATTTAATCCATAATTAGCTTATGTCTCTAATTAGATGTTTCTGTACATAAAGAAAATTAATCTTTGTAGCCAAGGCAGTTTCAGTATCGATCACATGTGAGAACACCTTGGTTTTAGAGGGAATATCATCTCTAGTGTAGAGTTCAGTATTTCTAATCCCAATCTTGCTTGTTAAAAACTGAATTTAAAAATTTATGATACAACTTACTTTTATTTTGAACACCTGTTCTTTCAACTTACTTTCACAATTTGAGCATTATACAAACGAGCACAATGTTAGTTATTTCAGGATAAATGAAATTTTTCAGTGAATCAGTTCAGGAGGAAAGTTTCCTTCTCTCCTGCTACCCACTATGACACCTAAGTTCTGGGTGTCATTAATACAGTGGTCCCCTTAATAAAACCTTTCTGGTACAGAATGGTTACCAGGAGGAACTGAGTATTTTTTAATTTATTTTTGGCTGCATTGGGTCTTCGTTGCTGAACACAGGCTGTCTCTAGTTGCAGTGAACAAAGGCTACTCTTTGTTGTGGTGCATGGGCTTCTCATTGCAGTGGCTTCTCTTGTTGCAGAGCATGGGCATGGGCTCTAGGCACGTGGGCTTCAGTAGCTGCAGCATGCAGGCTCAGTAGTTGTGGCACACGGGCTCTAGGGCACACGGGCTTCAGGAATTGTGGTGCACAGCCTCAGTAGTTGTGGTGCACAGGCTTAGTTGCTCCGTGGCATGTGGAATCTTCCCAGACCAGGGATTGAACCTGTGTCCCCTGCATTGGCAGACAGATTCTTAACCACTGTGCCACCAGGGAAGTCCCTATATTGTTTTGAGCTGATACTGGTTGTCATATGACATGAATGTCACCCGGACATTCCTACATGCCCCCAAAGGGAAAGTACAATTTAGCTGAGATATTTGGCCAGTGACTATACCAGATAGGGACAAACACACTTTGTGACCTAACGTTGGAAGTAGTCTGCCAAAGCTAGGATCAGGCATGGGTTCTTTGGGGAGTTTGCCACACCAGCAAGGGCAGAGGTAGGTTGAGCTAGCAGAGAAGTTTGCTGAACCCTGAACAAAGTGTAAGACAGAACTGTGCTTAATTTACCTGTTCTCCATGACCCTTATTCTCATTTCCCATGCAAGGCTGAGGGACGTACATTACTGATAAGGTTGGAACGAGAATGTTTGTGCAGGTCCAGTCTAAACATCTGGGCTGCTTTTCTGCAGTGGGCTTGCTCCTAGTCTGTATTGTTTTTCTCTTCACTCGATTTCCTTTATGAGGTACGCCAGAGAAGTTTCCGCATGATAGGAGAAATCTGTTTGCCAGCTGTTCTGTCCATGATTCAAGGGGATTTCAAGTAACGAGTTTAAGAAGTAAAAAACCTGGCTCTTGGACAAAGTCTCATTTGATATCCATTTTTCCACAGTTTGTTTGATCTTTATTCCACTCCTCGTCTATATTTTTCTCTTAGTTCAGAATCTAGGAATCTAGGGAAGAGCAAGAAGCGATTATCAGCCTTAAACACAAAACTTGGTAATGGACTAGTTATTGGTTTATTCATTGATTCACTAAACAAATTTTTATTAAGCATTTATTTAATACATCCTGGAGATAAAATAATAAATGAAAACATATATGATTTCTTATCTCATCATGTCTATGGCTTAGTAGAGAAGATTGATATTAGTAAAACTGCCACAATAACACACGTTTCAAACTGAGATAGTATATTGCAAGCACATTATAAAGGAAATTGACCTTGATTGATTTTTAAGAGAAAGGAGTGGAGTTTCTGGGAAGACTTCCTTATAAAAATGATCCTTGAGGGAATTCCCTGGCAGTCCCGTGGTTAGGACTCCACGCTTCCACTGCAGGGAGCATGGGTTCGATCCCTGGTCAGGAACTAAGATCCCACAAGCCTCGGGGCACAGCCAAAAGAAAAAAAAAAAGTGATCCTTGAGGAAAATTTCAAGATGAGTAGGAAACAAGGTAAAAGACTGGAGGGAGAGAATTCCAGTCAAAAGGGCCAGCTATAGTTGGGTCCTGCAATCAGGTTCATTTAAATTGGAATATCATGTGATGATATTGGAATATAAATTGACATGACTAGGGGCTGGTGGTCTTGAAGGAGCCCCTGTGCACAGATTTTAGGCAGTTTATGTTTACTAGAGGCCTTAAAAAATTTTTTTTTTCAGTAGGGCCCAATCTATGTTCTATGGCCCTATGTTCTATGGTATGAAAAAAATACAAAACAGAATTCTCAAGGAACACGGGCATGGCTGGTGTGGTTGAAGACCAGAGACTTAGCAAGAAAGTGGGAAAGAGACTAAATAGAGTTTAGAAAGAGCACAGATGAGGAATGCTTTGGTGAGAACTGTGTTTGTTTTTTTTTATTACATGGACAGTTGGAGGCAATTGGAGAATTTTATGATCAGATATGTGTTTTGAAAATGTCACTCTCATTGCAACCTGGACAACAAACTGGGAGGTGAAGAATCATGGTTGATTAGATACTAGGAGATTAGGGTATGTGTACAGTCCACGTGAGAGATAATAATAAACTAAGATTATAGCACACGTTTTAGAGAGATATTTAGAACTTAAAAACCTCTAAATCTGGGAGACAGCTATACCATGCAGAATAGCTATGTGTCTAACTTGGGCAATTTAACTCATGGTTGCACTATTCTTGATTAGGAATCTTAGCTGTAGATGTGATTTAGGGGGAAAGATGTGAACATGGTTTTGTATATATTTAGACCTAATTGTATCATAGATATGTTAGATCAAATTTTATACAGAGCTGAAGCTCATAGGATAATTCAGGAGTTCATATAAAATTGAGTCATACAAGAGGGAGGAGATATGGGGATATATGTAAATGTATAGCTGATTCACTTTGTCGTAAAGCAGAAACTAACACACCATTGTAAAGCAATTCTACTCCAATAATGGTATTAAAAACATAAAAAAATAAAATAAAATAAAATTGAGTCATCATGTAGTAATGTACATATGAATTTTCTTATGGAAATAACTTTAAGTCAAAAACTGAGTACTCCCAAAATTTAGTGGTCAGGTAGATGATAGTATGCAGAAGAGGAAGAAAAGGATTCAGCAGAAAAAATGCAGGAAGAACGCAAGGAGCATGTGGATGGAAAGTGCTTCAAAGGATCAAGTGGTCAACATATTTGAATAATATTGGATTTAGAAGAAGAGAAGTGAAAATACTCATTGAATGCAATGGCATGGAAGTCATAGGAATTCTTAGCAAAAATTACTTTTGGAGAAAGTCTCTAAGGGATAGGAAACTGATATGGGTGAAGAAGTGAGGAGTGAACAGGAGGTAAACACTCATATATAGTGAGTATAGACAACTCTTTAAAAAAGATTGGGTAAAAATGGGATGAGACTGATGATGGGGTGATAGCTGGAGGGCAAGGCAGAGTGGAGTTGGGTAGTTGATTCATTATTGTTGTTGTTGAAGATGTAGTGTGGATTAATTTCACAAAAGAGAACATAAACTTGATGAAATGTTGAGGGGAAAGATTGATTTCACAAGTGGTCCTTGACTATTGAGGTAGAGACAGAGAATTATAATTCAAAGCTCAGGTAGAGGGATAAGCCACATAATTATTCTCTGACATTAAATAAGTACCTACTTAATGAGCGTATCTGACCACCAGGTCTTGGAGAACATTTCTATTGATAGTGAGCTTGACTGAGACCACAGAAAAATAATATGTCATCAGAGGACAAACTTTATAACCTTTTCACATTCAACTTTTAGAAGTTGCATATTTATTATTCTAAAGCTATTTACTAGAGTTAACGCATTTTTCATTTGTAATAAGATTCATTTAAACATAAAACCCTATGTGATATAGTCTTTGCTAAAGTGTTTCTTCAAAAAGGCAGACAAACTAAATGTGTAAACAGATACCTAATTGAACTGTGAAATTTTACTATTGCTGTTGTGCTCAATTTACTTTGTTGAATTTTAATGTCAGAAGACTATCAAAGCATAGCCACAGGAAAATGCCCTGCATTACAGGAATTACAGAATTCCACGGATGTTAATTATTTTATTCACACCAAACTCTCCATTCAGTGAAATGCTTGACTTTTTTGTCTTCATAACTGTTTTCTATAAAAATGTATTAAAGAACTACAGGTATTTACTCTGATCCCAAATTGTAATACAATTATTTTGCTATCTTACTGAAGGATTAAAATGACACTGTTGCTCAATTTATTAACCAAAAAATCCCCGTAGGTAACAATAAAGTCTATATATTTTTTTTAATTTCAAGGGCACTTCGACTTAGCTGTCAATAGAAAATCTAGTCTATATTCACAGAAGCTGCTGTCTATTATATATCATAAGTTATGATGAAAGAGTTTCGCTTTTAGCAAGTGCAAAGGGGAAAATTAAAAAGCCACACAATGTGTGGAACTTGAAGAATATGCATTCTAGCTTCATTTGACAAGGGAAATTTGTCAAACCCTCAATTGTGCTTATTAACCACATGGCTTCATAGTATGAGGTTTTATCTCTTCTTTTAAGTTACGTTAGAGACCTGGCTTTCTATTTAACAAAATACCCTGACACAATAAAATTATACACTTTTCACTTACTAGTTAAGATTCACTTTCAGCATTTAGCTTTATTTTGTATTATTTTTATTGTGCTTATGTTACTGAAAACAGGCATAGTTCCTAAGGTTAGCATTAGGTACCATCTAAATGCTCATTTCTGGACAGTGCATCATAACTGAGAAGTCTGGAAATGCCAATCGAAACGAGTGGTATTTTTAAATGGAAAATAGCCACTACCGAATTCATTTATATTAGGTAATTACACTTCTCATTACCTTTTCCTGTTGATGTCAGATTGGTTGTTACTCTACAGGGAATGAATAAGTAAAAACTGCATTTTCACAATTACCTAACACTTACTTGGTGGCAAAATTGATTCCAGAATATGAAAATTGCAGAATGTGATCAGAAGTGTGCCTGAAAATTTAAATATTCTCACTCAACATATTATCACTCCTTTTTTGCCTTAAGCAATAAGAATTCTCTTAAGTAGTAAGAAACAGCAAATTATAAAGAACCAAGCATGCTTCTAATACAAATTATTTACTGTTTTCTTAAAATTAAACCTTGAATAGCACCAGCGAATATTATGTTTTTGATAGAGATAGATCAATAGGTTGATTGATTGATCCATCAATAGATGTTCAACTTCAGCTAGCTAGTTGTTCTGGATCTTTCTCTTAATTGACAGTGATGTGTTATTTTCTTTTGCAAGAGCAAAGTGATGAAGATCTCTTATACTGAGGGTGGTTAGACGTGTCTCAGGAAATTGTATAAGACCCGACTGGGCTTTACCTTAGACACGTGCAGATCCATCACCCGTTAGTGTATTGTTCGCCATTTAAAAGCTGTTGAGCTAACGATTATTGTTATTCTTAAATTTCATTCCATATCTTCATTGTATGTTGAATTTTTATTAGAAAACCTAATTAGCCAATTACAGGAATCATCATTTTTCTCCCTTAATTTTATTTTTGTAACCATGAATTTCCTCGTATTGCTCACAGTTCTACTACAGAGAGGCACAACCCAGACAGCTCACAGAACGAATGCTTTCAGTATTTAAGGAAGTCCTTTTGTCCTGAGATCTAGCAGTCTTGACTACTTCACGTCCAAAGGCAGCAGTTTTCATCAGTAAAGCATCATTTTTGCCAGCAGTATTGCTCTTTGTTCCAAACAATGTGCATTCATTCTCTCTTCAAACTTAATTATAACTATTTTGTTTACCTTTCACAGAAATTTGAGGAAAAAAAAAGATTTTCCATTATATGACTTTTTTTCTCTTCCAAACAAAACTGTGTTTCAAATGTTCTGTCCCATAGGCACTTTCCTTCATTTCTCTTCCTTTTCTTGCTTAAGTCACCTGTCAGTACATTTAATATTTTCTATTATCTCTTCAACAGAAGGGGCCTCAGGCTGTAGCTTGACAAAGGCATCCAAACGTGTTAAAGTCGCAAGTAAATTCCAGCTGTCACTGCCTCCCCCATCCTCTTGCTCTAAACAGGAAATGATTGAAGTGTTTGGTTTAATGATGTTTTAACATTTATTTAGGGCTCATTTTGTGTCAGGTCTTTGACATGTAAAAGATACAAGGTCCTCCCTCCAAGGAGCTTACATTCCAAGGTGTTCAAAGAAGACAGATATAAAAAGGAACTCTTTGTGAAATTTATTTTTCCCAAGTGCAAGAGAGCACAAATGAAAAAAAGAAATAGGGAGACATAAGAGGAGAATTTTTGACAGAAGCAGAAAAGACCACTGTCTTTCTACTGACATTTTAATTTTAAAGACAGACAACCTTAAACAGTAGAACTTAATTTATGTTAGAGAATCAAACTGATTAAAATAAAACTGTATTTCAAGTTTTTATTCTTATTTTTCTATAATTCTCAGTGTAAATATTGCTTTGGGGATGACATAAGATGGTTTATTTCAGGACAAGTCTACATTGGAAACAGTTTTTTCTTTGAGCAGTTGGGAAGATTTTGATGTTCCACTTGGGAATGAATCTTAAAAAGGTAACTACTGGAATCTCTAGTGGCTTTGAAGTCTGGATAGCAGAAGAAGGATGGGTTTTAACTCTTCCTTAAATTGTTTTTAGACTATAGAACAAAAGGCGGAATGAAGAGCTTTGGCTCGGAAGATAGCATTGAAGAGCAGCCTTTGTGTTTTGGGTTCATGATTTCTCATAACAGATTAATAGGTAATATACAAGAATTTCCCCCTACATCAGGGAAGAATAGGTTGTCAGAAAACTTTACTATTTGAAAAGAGAGTTAGAAAAGAAGATTTGAAGTACCGGAAAAAACGACAGGTTATGATACAAAAAAAAACAGGGAAAATGAAAATAGTTCCTATAACCTACTATATATATACATATATATATATATATATATATATGTCAATATGCAGTTGTTGATAAAAAATGCTCTAAAGATAGAATTTCAGTCTAGGGAAGAAAATATGATGAGATACTCTAGAACAAGGATCAGGAAATTTTTCCCCTTTGTGGCCAGATTGTGTATTTTTAGGCTTTGTCAACCATACAGGTCTCTCCAGGAAATACTCAGTTCTGCCTGTATAGCATGAAACAGTTTTAAACAAAACATAAATGGAAGTGACTGTACCAAGCTCAGTCAATTCCTTGACTCGTTTTATCCCCCATTGTGAGAAGAGATTATTAGGATATGCAGGCCAGTAAGTCTGCTTGCCTTGGTCTGGTATTCCTTCCAAAGTCACGGACGAATGCTTAAACAAAAAGCATGCACATTTATCAGTTACAGACAAGGTACTTAAAGCACTTCACAGGCTAAAATCATGTTCAAGAGAGAAAAATAAATCTTAAATATTTCAGAGACATAGATCTATTAATAAACCTGATTTGAGTTACTAAATTCTGGTTAATAGTGACCTTACACTTCCATATAAGAAAAGTGAAGCTACTGGTTTTATATCTGTGCAACTAATGGACCCTAATTTGTGATTTTGTACATTGTGATTGTGTACACTGAATCTCTCTTTACCTCTAGAGACATAAACTGTGGCAACTTTTAAGTATATGTGGTCTAGCCCCATAAAGATTAAGACTCAGTATTCACCAGGCACCCAGTTCCAATGTAATTAGAATAAACAAGTATCGACAGCAGATTGCCTAATGTAATCTCCGAGGACCAGCTGAAGGCTTTCAAGGGAAGCTAGAATCAAAGCATCTGGAAGAAATCACTGTAGTAATTCCTTTAAAAGATGAAAATGCCTTACAGAAAACCGAATGGAACTAATAAATAGTTTAAACACCTTTCCAAACAAAATATCATATGTTTACCCTTGCTGTTTTCTCTGCTTGAAATTCCCTCCATCCCATGAAATCTGCATGGTCCACTCTCTCACGTCCTCTGGGTCTTCACTCAAATGACTCGCCCATGACACCCTCTCTAGACGCTCCACCGCTTTCCTCCACACTCCATTCCTCTGTCTGATTTTATTTTTCTCGTTAGCATTTATAATGATCAAGCTTTACTTAATTTGTTTATTATATGGTTTTTCCCACAACCCTGGGTTAGTTTGAGTGCTGCAGGAGAGTGAGGACTTGTCATATACACAGTAGGAGTTCAATAATTGTTTCATAAATAAATAAATGAGTAAACAAATGAGTGAGTAAATAAGTAACTCTTTTTCACACAAGAACCTAAACCATGCCATTTCTCTTCACCAAAATTTAATAGAAATTTAGGATTTGTGGAGACATATGCACTTAAGAAATATACATTTCTTCTACTTCAAGTCCATCGACTGTTTTCTTCTCTTGGCTAATTTAGATTTTTCTGAATATTTCTTTAGCATTTAGTGCTTGATAATGATGTTACAGACCACCACTCAAATATAGTGGCGTTATATTGGTGGTCCACATAAGTTATGTAAAAATCAGTTTTGTCTAATGCATGGAGAGAAAGAAGAAGACTATTTTATTAGTATAAGTCATTCTACCAACATCACCTTATCCTATCTCAGTCTTTGCAATGCGTATAATGTAAGTATCTCATCTTAAAGCACAGAGTGTGTTTGCGGGATATATCTATCTATCTATTTATCTATCATCTATCTAACTATGTATTATATATTATATGTAACTTAATACCTTAATATAACTTAGAAATGTGAAAAAGTATTTCAATAAAATAGTTTAAAAATATAAAATACTTCAGAATAAATTTAATAAGAAAGCCCAGGAACTATATTACAAAAATATATTGAAGATCACAAAATATCTGAACAAATGGAGAAGTATTATGTGTTTTTGGATGGAAAGACTTAAAATAATAAAAATGTCAGTTCTCTCAAAATTAATATAGGAATGTGATCCAAGTTTAATTAGTATCCCAATAGTTTTTAATTGGATAAAATAATCTGAAAAGTTATATGAAAAATTAATGCCTAAGATTGTCAGAGAAATGTATGAATAAAGAACAGTGAGAAAGAACTTCCTCTGACTGATATTGTTGCTAAGGAAAAGATTCCTTCATATATAACATCTGAAATATGCAGTGCTGTAGCTTGGAAAGAGAATAGGCAATATCCATTAAAATGAAAAACACATACATTCTTTGATTCAACTGTGCTATCCTGGAACCCAGCTCAGAAATGAAGGTCTTGGTATATAAGATATATGTACAACAATGATTATTATAGTATCCTTCAAAAGAAAATTAACTGACAATCTTTTTAACATCCAAGGATAAGGCAGTGGCTGGGAAAATTATGGTAAATTCAAAGTATGGAATACCATGAAGAGACTGAGAATAATGAGTTTCTTCTAAATCAATTGACTTGCAGAGATTTATATTAGGAATCATTTAGTGGAGAAAGTGATACATTTGTATATAATCATATAAAATATGTATGTATATATACTTTTACATGAATCTATGAACAGGTAATAAATATGGAAAGATATAATATAATAGGTAAAGTTCAGCTACCTGACGCTGGGCAGGGTGAACAGACATGGGTGTTGGGGCAAAAACAGGGAAATAGTGGAGCCACGTGAAGAAAAAAAAAGAAAAAGATGGTATTAAAAGGGAGACATCTATAATAGGAACACAGTTATTACTTCATATAAAATTATACCCACACTCATTAGCCATGAGGGAGATGCAAATCAAAACAATGATGAAATAGTACTTTATACCCTCTAGAATGGCCACATTCAAAAAGACTGACAACAAAACGTGTTGTCAAGGACATGGAGAAATTGCAACCCTCACATACTGCTGAGAGCAATATAAAATAGTGCAGCTGCTTTGGAAAACATTCCTGCAGTTCCTCAAATAGTTAAACATAGAGTTATGATATGGTCCAGTTGTAATCCTGGGTACTTACCCATAAGAAATGAAAACATGTCCACCCCAAAAAAGTACACAAATATTCACAGTACATTATTCACAATAGCCAAAAGTGAAAACAAAATAAATGTCCATCAACTGATGAATGGATAAATAAAAGTGGTATATCCATGTAGTGGAATATTATTCAGCCATAAAAAAGGAATGGAGAACTGACACATGCTACAACATATATAAACTTTGAAAAAATACTGAGTGGAAGAAGTCAGTCACAAAGGAACATCTTACATAATTTCATTTATATTTAATGTCCAGAATAGGAAAATATAGAGAGACAGTAAGTAGATTAGTGGTTGCCAAGGACTAGGGGAGATGGGGAGATGGGGGATGATCACTAAGTGGAACAGGGTTTCCTCTAGGCATAATGAAAATGCCATAAAATTGATTGTGGTGGTGGGTGCGCAACTCTGAGTATACTAAAAGCCACTGAATTTTGCACTTGGGACGGCTGAATTGTATGGTGTATGAATTCTAACTCAATAACACATAACATGTATAAATCAACCTTTATTAGGCCAACCATAGCCCCAGATCATGTTAAACTACTATCAACTAACTGTAGCATTCTTTTGTTTTACATGCAAGAAAATAAAAAGGCACTTTGGT
Organism: Globicephala melas; assembly: GCF_963455315.2. Classification (NCBI taxonomy): domain Eukaryota; kingdom Metazoa; phylum Chordata; class Mammalia; order Artiodactyla; family Delphinidae; genus Globicephala; species Globicephala melas. The sequence goes on along the minus strand of NC_083334.1, from coordinate 2,820,060 downwards.
CAATATTTCTCTTCCTATTCCATTTTCAAAAAATTTTTAGCTTTATATAAGGAACTCCCAATCGAAAACTTTTGATCTTAACCCATGAGCAAACACAATATTAGTATCATTGAATATATATTTAACATCTTGGTTTGTTCATTGGAACAATTGTTTATTGGACACGTAATATAACTGTACAAACTTTTGCTGAACCACAGCTGCAGGCAACCGTGAGGTAATGCTGGCAACTTCTGGCTCCTAAGCAAACTGTGCGTCCCTTTTCCCAGCTCTGTCTGGTGACATCAGCTTGGTAGCTTGAAATAGGTCGTTGTGGTATATGTACATCACAGAAATCCACGAATACTACAAGTCCCCCCCCCCCGCCCATACTGGTTTATCAGCACAGCACTGGGTATAAGTAAAGAGGCCCAGAGTTGAGAAATAAAAGTCATTGAGGGCCATGAAGAAAGCTTCCAGCTGCCACCAGTAGCTGCACCTGCAGTCCCCCAGATGGGTTTGCTGCACTGATCTCTCACTCACTTCTCCAACGCTTATTCCACCACCTCCTTCCCAGAAGAAGGGGGACATTGTAGCCTTTTCTTTTCGGACAAGGCAGAGAGCCTCACTCTTCCCTGAAACCAGTTGAATAGTTCCAAGAAAATCGGTTGAACGATCGATGTACCTCTGCTAGAACAGTTGACAGAAATCTTATTCTGCAGCTGGGTGCCTGCAGAACCACCGGGTACTCATGGACACCTTGGCGCACCCCTGGAGCAGAGGGTGCTCAGAGGCACCTCGGGAAGGTGTTCTGGGTGGCTCTGAGTCTGGTGCAGCTTCCTTTGCAGACCTCCCTTGAATATGAGAGAGATGTGGGGTGATGTCCCATCACCCTAAGCTTTGGGTGAATACTTCAACATAACGATGGAAGCCTATTTTTGTAGAGGTTTCTGAATGCAGAAAGCCTTGTGGTATAATAGGTGGCAGCAGGGCTTTAAGGCTCCAGGACTAAATGCCTGGATAGAAGTAGGGAAATCTCTGTGAGTGTCTGTGCTCTGTAACCCTCTAAGGGTGCAGAAGAAGACCTCAGAGTGTTTCTCACTCCCTGGGCTAAAACAAGGAGCAGCAGGTAGCTGTGGAGCCGAGTGATGGGATGCCCAACCCAAGGGGGTGTTGAGGGCGTATCTTTGGCAGGTGAGGGGAGTCATGGCTGGTCCTCTACAGGGATTCGCAATAGTTAGGAGGATGAGGAAACCTGAATACCGCTCCAAGACCATGTGGACATACCTAAATGGGGGCCACCACAGAAGCACAGTCCACCAGCATCAACTAGAAGGATGCTTCCCTACTAGCATGCTGTACTCCTGTAAGGGGACATTTGTCTCCTCTGTGCCCCCCGCATTCCTGCCTCTAACATCAGAAGAACTACAAGAAGGAGAGGAAGATGGCAGCAACAGCCTCTGCCCACAGATGAAGATTGGCCGGGAATTAAGCAGAGGCCAGAATTTGTCAAGTTTGTGATTGAAGTTTTGGAAATGAATAGGACTACGGTTTAATAGTAATTGAAAGTGGCAGGAAATTTATGGAACCTGAGAAAGCTGTCATTAAGTAACCTACAACCCAGGGGCACACCTAGATTCCTCCGAGTCTAGTAAACAGCATTGCCTGGGCAAAATAAAACTAGTTCCTGTTTATATCCCAGTGAGGTCTTCAATAAACTGGCCACATTATTTGTTATTATTCTCCTTCCCAGCTGGATCCTTTCCATCAGCCTTTAAAAATACTTGATTTTTTTTTTGTTTGTTACTAAAAACACAACAACAACAACAAAAACCTTTATTTTTCTTCTTCGGTGCTATCTGAAATTTTTATTGAGAGTTTATCTCTACTTGCCATTTTTAGTTACTTCTTCTTTGCATTTTTTTCCTCCTACTCCATTATCTTCTTCTCTCTCTTGCCACTCCACCAAAACAGAGCTTTACCTCTCTGTTGTTCAACGCAAAAGACATTATTCAACCATCACCTAACTCAGACTCACAGTAGAGTATGATGTAATTGTGCATTCCCTTAATTTAACTTGTTTTATTTTACAATGTTCTGAAATAGTTTAAAGTACTCATACCAAGATATTCCATAGCCAGATCCTTCAGCATGATTCTTCATACATACATACTCAGATAAATCCGTACATAACTAAAGTAAGATTGCAACACTCCATGTAATTAGTAATAATGCCATAAATCATGTAATACTTAGTCCATAATCAAATCTCTATAACTGATCCTAAAATATTCTTTATAATTAAGCTTTTTTTTTCCCCTGGAAATACTCTCTTCTCAAAGCTTTCAAGGCCCAAGTTTCCCCTGATATTCTTAATGTCCCTCAGGCCAGAGTACTTCCCTGAGTCCTTTCAAGCCATTACACGTTAGATTCCTTATAACATACTTCCCTCGAGATTTTCTTCTCACCCAGTCTATGATGTCACCCACATCTATGACTTCGATTATCACCTTATATTAAATAACACTACAATTTTCATCCCCCAATATCCAATCCTTTGAAATGTATGATATTTCCTTCCTAAACAGTTTTCCCTTTTCCACTCTTCTTATGTCTCCAGCCACTGCATTAAGTCTAAGCTATCTTTCTCCTTGACCTCTGCTATTGAGCCTTCTCACTGCCACACTGCCAACTGGTGTTTTAGATTTTGCTTATTTATTTTCGTATTTGATATTCCCAGACTATATTATTATTAGCACTAGGACAATGTTTGCATCTTTTTTTCAAGTGCACAAGAAATTGGTAGTTGAGAAACTGCAAACGTGTGGGTGTGTATAGCAGGGCAAGGAAGTTTGAAGAGAGGCCATGTAAACAAGAGGGGGAAAATAAATGACACAGGCAAAGCACAGACTAAGTAGCTCCCCAAAAGTTCAACACTAATTGGGAAAATGATGAAGACAGGTGTGGGACTTACTGGGGAAGGGGCTTGTCAATGAAGGGGATTAAAGTGACAGCTTGATGACACCCAGTTTCTGAGGCAGAAGCAGATAAGTAGACAGGGGTGCTCCTTGAAGGTGTGGCAGTGAGAGGAAAGAAGGAAAAAATGGGGAAATTAAGAAATCTGTAGAAATCAAAGAAAAACAGGAACCTCTAAAACTCTTCCTATTTCTCTTATCACCACCGTCAACTGTGCCCATTAAAGAGACTGAACATCGCTACATCACAGAAAAGGCCTTCTCTCTACCACATGTGTAGTAATAGAAGAAAAGTTAAAAAAAACTTAATAGAGCACTACTGTAAGGAAGAAAATAAAACAGGAAATATAACGCATAGCATTTAATTGATAAAAATTAACCCCATATAACCCCCAAAGAAATAACAATAAAACAGAAATAAAAGAAAGTTATAACAGCACACCTTCAAACAAGCATACAGAGATAAACAAGCAAACACAAATAAAATCAGACGTGCAAAAAACCAAGACCAGAAATGCACCAAAAAAAAAAAGCAGCAAGAAAAAAATAAAGCAATGAAAGTTGATCAAAGTGAGGAAAGAAATATAAAGCCAAAACCATCTCAGATGAAGGACAAATTAAAATTGACCAGGAGTGATCAAATATGAGATGTATCCTAGCAAAATTATCAAATTTAATGACAAAGAGCATATCACCAGGGACTACAGGCAAAAGTTCAAACTACTTGTAAAGGTAAAATAAACAGGCTTCATCACTGCTTCTCTATTTTCTGCTTCTCCTGGCGCTGCTAGGGTCCTAATCCAGTGGAAACTGGTCCTTCTTTGGGGATCTGCAGCTGAAAAGACTGTGATGCTTGCCATAGCTGACGGAAAACAGGGGAGGGTTCAAGGCACAGAAAGGAATCATATTAATTTGCAGGTGGCAGGGCAGAATGGTTCCACAATGCAGTTTAAGACTAAGAGCCGCACACCTCTTAGTAAACTAATGGGAGTCCATTGTGAATGACAGTTTGCCAATGAGACGGATCAGATTGAGATTTGATGGGCAGCAAATCAATGACACAGCTAGAAATGGAGGACGAAGAAAAAATTGACATGTTATAGTAGCAGACAGTATTGGATACTGAGAAAACGGGGACCTGTTATTTTATACTTTTGTTCCTGCAAACAAGACATAGCCTCAGTTAATAAACATTTTCCCACCACTACATCCTTACTGCTTTAGTAAGTTCCCTCCCAATTATTTACTTCATACAAAGTAACTGATGTATAGGCAAAAGCATAATGACTTCTGTTTGTTTTTATACTCTATGACCGGTGATATATCTTGATGAATATCACATATAAATTGGATGAGAAGAGAAAACAACCTGGTTCTATAAAAATGTCTCTGTTTCTCCTTGAGTGCCTTCAGGACCTAAGAAGCCCATCAGACATTGTTCTGCCTTCTTTGTAGGAGACACAGGAGGCAGCAGTTTGACTTCCTTTGGAGGGTGGGTCCTGGCACACTCCCCAAACACACTGGCATGCTGGAACCAAAACAACCTAACTGAAGTGTCATGTCCTGAACCTTTCTGCTCGCTCCCATCCTCTGAACTTACGTGTCTTAGCAAGGCTGCAGCAAACAAGCCACCTGTTGTTCATCCTACACGATCAGCATGATGTCATTAATGTCATGAATCAATATGAAATTCTTTGTGGTGTTCAGATGGCCTGGACTCTTCAGGTTTTATTATGATGGAGTACAGGAGTGTTGATATAGACCGGGGAAAAACTCTGAGTAAATATCTTTGTCCATATTCCAAGAGATATTCCTATCTCTTTTGATCGGAATAGAAGAGAATATATTCATTCAATTGATGATCATAATTTCAAGTGCTTGAGGCCTTGTGAATCCACTCCAGCAATGGTACCATATATAGTGTGGGGACTACAATCAGGAATACTATTGGGTTGAGCCTTCAGTAGAGTCTATGATCATTCTCCATGATCCATCTAGATTTTTCTTCTGGAGTCAAACAGTTGAATCTCACAAATATATGATAAGGATCACCCACCCGTGCAATGCATCCTAGATCTTTAATGATAGCATAAAACTCTGCCACCCAACGTCCCCATCTGCCAACACACACACACACCACACACACACACACATACACACACACACACACACACACAGGTTGCAACATTATTTTTATTTATATATTTTTTAAAAATGTAATCTTGGTTGCAGGGAGATTTCAGAGGCTTTTACTTCATGAAAATATTAAGGAACAATTATGGAAGTTACTCCAAAATGCTAAGTGTTTAAGCACAAATTTTAAACGGAGAGATGCGTTGGAAAGTGCATGGCTGCTCAGATGCAGTGGACCCACTGTAAGCCAGACTTCAGCCACCACTTCATTTATTACCTGGGCCCATGTGCCTCTACTCTAACAAGAGGGCGATGACTCTGCTTTGCGTCTCCTGTTACTAACGTCACCTTAGCTCTTCTGTCCTGTAGTTCTCCAATGGTCTGGGTGTTTCTCAGTGCAGAGTCAGTGGCATAAATGACTATAGTTTCCCTTGAGTAAAGCCTGAGAGAATCTTTCCAGTGCATACTTGCTGAAGTGTAGCAGGGTTCTTCTACCTGGGAGTCTAACTTTCTCTTTCGTCAGTGGGTTCCAGATCTGAAAAGTGGTCACCATCCTCAAACAGTTTATGGAATGCCTGGTCCACAGTAATTGAATCCTGTACAGTATAGCGCCAAGCCAAGATATTCACCTCATAGTGCAGGGGATATGGGAAGGGGCCCGTAATCACAGGATCTATTAATTATGTCTCATATTATGACACAGGGAAAAGAGTTGACCTGATAGTGTTTTGGAACAACCCACAGGTGAAACAACAGCTCAGAGGCAACATTTTGAAATGAGTCTTTCAGGACACAGCCCATGTACTCAGTCTATAGGTGGTTCTGTAAATCCAATAGGAAGAATCCATGCGTCCATGAATCAAGGATGGAAGCAGAAGTAACTCCATCTCCCTTCACTCCGAGGGAACCACTGGGGGACATTGCACTGTTTGCCACCATAACTGTAGGCTCTTCAGGGTTAGCGGTCCTGTTCACCAGAGGCAGTGTGTTAATGTCAGGGTCCGTAGCGTGTGTCTCATTGAACATTTTGGAGGCTTTTCCTAGGAATTAGCAAGTGAGAAGAGGAATAACTGCCTTGGCAGGGTAATTGGTTCTGATCAGCAGGAGGGTGTAGGGTGGCTTTTACCAACTGAGAGGAGGGATAAATATGTTAGGAACCATGTGATTCACTTGACGGCCCTTGTTAACTCCTTTGACCAAATGTAACTGGAATGAATGGATATGTACAACGAACAACGTGGCATTAGAAGGGTATGGTTACCAAGAGCTCAGACTCCTCTGGAATGGGTTTTCCTGACACTAGAGTTAAGCAACCCAGATGGGCTGATCGCTGGGGAGAAGATGAGCTCAGAATGGGTAGTGGAAGAGGGAGGTGATGAATACCATTGGCAGCCTCAGCACCAACTGCAGAGCTGGGGTCTGCACAGCATCTCACTAACTTCCTTCTGCAGATTTCCTCCTCCAGAAGAGATGCCCATGGAAACTGTGGAGGAGCTGCTCTCCAAATATGGGAGAAGAATGGATGGAACAAAGGGTGAACTATGGGGAGGGTGGAGCGCTCTCTCTCTTGGCCTCAGCAAGTGATTTAAAGATGTGATGGCTTACCAAGGCTTCCTAATTCAAATGTGTGTTTGGTTTTCAGGACTGAAAGGCAGAGGCACGTGGCTTATTTCAAAAGATTGCTTAGCCCTCTCTCCCAAGCCCAGCATTTGCCTAGAGAACTGAATGGAGATTTCAAGAAGAGAGAAGGCTCTGGTCTTTATTGTGCCCCATGTTCACTTAACTGGAATAAAGCATGGAGATATCTAATACTTTTATGATCATTCCAGTGGCCTTTCCTGTGCTCACTGTAGTCTGTCAGAAAAATAGAGTTGCTTCTTATGAAATTCTGAGATAAAGATTGTTCCTAAACATACTTTTAACTAGGAAGTTTATTTCAGGTTTTTACCTCTCAATTTGGTATAACTGTGGCATAAGAAGTAATAGTCAACAGGCTGGACAGTGTCTCCAGCTGTGAGACATCTGTAGAGGAAAGCGTTCTCACTCTCGCCCTCTAGATATAGAGCTTCATACCTATCTTGTCAGTTTCCTGGGTCCCCCAACATAATAGGAGATGTTCAGTTAGTGCTCAACATACGATTTGTTATCCCCGTGCTCTAACAGTATCTTAGGCATCATGCAGATACACTATAATTTTCAGGGAAAAAATTCCTACTATACAAGAAATAGTAGCATGCTACCATGCTCTAGAAACCCAAAGGTATTCATTATACAATTATAACCTGTAAGGCGTGGCCCACTCTAGCTTAAGTAATAGGTCTCACAAGTTATCCACAGAATGTTCTGTGAAAGGGAGGGTTGGGAATGGACTTAGATTCTTTCTCTCATCTTCTCTACCTTCTCCACCCTTTTTCCTTTTTTCCCTCCTCCATTTCTTCCTCCTTCTCTTTCTTTATATCCTCTCGCTCACTTATCCTGTCTCATTCTTTCCTTCGTCTCCTCTCTCTCCATCCTCTTTCCTCAATCCCTGCTATTCCTTCTAATATATATATATATATATATATATATATATATATATATATATATATATGGAGAGAGAGAGTGAGAGAGGGAGAGGGAATATTTTCTATGATAGGAGCTAATAGAAAGATCACATATCCATAGGCTGATAGCACATGAATTCATGAATCCCATGAGTTATAGCCTCTTATTATAAGGGCAGTTATGTTGAAACAGCCTTTCTCTCCTCTCTTCTCTTTTAGTCAGAACTCCCCAGACAAGCTTTATAAAACAAAGGTTGCCATTTCCCTCATATACCTGATAACATACCTGATATACCTAATACACCTGATAATACCCTTGATTATTTAAATACTAGAGATAGCATATACTAAAGATAACATTTACTATGTAGTTTCTATCTTTTAAAACAGCAATATGGGACCTGTGAACGTAAACATCTCAAGCATATTGTAAAGATAATTTTTTTACATATGCTGTACCCATAAATGATGTGTACATTTATACTACTATAGTTACCAATTATATAAACATACCTAAAATATATCCAATAAAATATGTTCTAAAAATACACTAACGTGCTTCAAACCGTATCATAGTAGGCCTATATATGTATACAAAGAACACATATTTTAAGGTAATCTTATAATTGGTTATAGTCTTAGCCTTTCCTTCATGTTTCCACACCCACCTCAAATGTGAGATTGAAGATAGAACTACAAAAGTAATACATTAAAGAATTTATTATATACAATAAGCAATAAGAAAATGGTAAATTATGTTGACATACAGCATTTCAATCACTAGCTTTTATTGTTATTCCAAATATGCAAATAGAAGAAGAAGAATCTCAGGGGATTCTTCTGGAAAAACAAACAAATTCCTAAATGAGGAATGAGTGTTTGTTCATCTTTGCATTTTGCAACCATAATGAAAAATTGTTGATTTCATACCATGGGCACTTTTTTTTTTTAACACCTTTATTGGAGTATAATTGCTTTACAATGGTGTGTTAGTTTTTGCTTTATAACAAAGTGAATCAGCTATATGTATACATATATCCCCATATCTCCTCTGTCTTGCGTCTCCCTCCCACACTCCCTATCTCACCCTTCTAGGTAGACACAAAGCACCGAGCTGATCTCCCTGTGCTATGCGGCTGCTTCCCACTAGCTATCTATTTTACATTTGGAACTGTATATATGTCCATGCCACTTTCTCACTTTGTCACAGCTTACCCTTCCCCCTCCCTATGTCCTCAAGTCCATTCTCTACATCTGCGTCTTTATTCCTGTCCTGCCCCTAGGTTCTTCAGAACCGTTTTTTTGTTTGTTTTTTAGATTCCATATATATGTGTTAGCATACGGTATTTGTTTTTCTCTTTCTGACTGACTTACATCACTCTGTATGACACACTCTAGGTCCATCCACCTCACTAAAAATAACTCAATTTTGTTTCTTTTTATGGCTGAGTAATATTCCATTGAATATGTGTGCCACATCTTCTTTATCCATTCATCTGTCGATGGACACTTAGGTTGCTTCCATGTCCTGGCTATTGTAAATAGAGCTGCAATGAATATTGTGGTACATGTATATTTTTGAATTATGGTTTTCTTAGGGTATATGCCCAGGAGTGTGATTGCTGGGTCATATGGTAGTTCCATTTTTAGTATTTTAAGGAACCTCCATACTGTTCTCCATAGTGGCTGTACCAATTTACATTCCCACCAACAGTGTAAGAGTGTTCCCTTTTCTCCACACCCTCTCCAGCATTTATTGTTTGTAGATTTTTTAATGATGGCCATTCTGACTGATGTGAGGTGACACCGCATTGTACTTTTGATTTGCATTTCTCTAATGATTAGTGACATTGATCATCATTTCATGTCTTTGTTGGCAGTCTGTATGTCTTCTTTGTAGAAATGTTGATTTACGTCTTCTGCCCGTTTTTGGATTGGCTTGTTTGTTTTTCTGATATTGAGCTGCATGAGCTGCTTGTAAATTTTGGAGATTAGTCCTTTGTCAGTTGCTTCGTTTGCAAATATTTTCTCCCATTCTGAGGGTTGTCTTTTCATCTTGTTTATGGTTTCCTTTGCTGTGCAAAAGTTTTAAGTTTCATTAGGTCTCATTTGTTTATTTTTGTTTTTATTTCCATTTCTCTAGGATGTGGTTCAAAAAGGATCTTGCTGTGATTTATGTCATAGAACTGTACTGATTACTGTAGCTTTGTAGTATAGTCTGAAGTCCAAGAACCTGATTCCTCCAGCTCCGTTTTTCTTTCTCAAGATCGCTTTAGCTATTCGGGGTCTTTTGTGTTTCCATACAAATTGTGAAATTTTTTGTTCCAGTTCTGTGAAAAATGACATTGGTAGTTTGATAGGGATGGCATTGAATCTGTAGATTGCTTTAGGTAGTATAGTCATTTTCACAATGTTGATTCTTCCAGTCCAAGAACATGATATATGTCTCCATCTGTTTGCATCATCTTTAATTTCTTTCATCAGTGTCTTATAGTTTTCTGCATACAGGTCTTTTGCCTCCTTAGGTAGGTTTATTACTAGGTATTTTATTCTTTTTGTCGCAGTGGTAAATGGGAGTGTTTCCTTAATTTCTCTTTTAAATTTTTCATCAATAGTATATAAGAATGCAAGAGATTTCTGTGCATTAATTTTGTACCTTGCTACTTTACCAAATTCATTGATTAGGTTTAGTAGTTTTCTGATAGCATCTTTAGGATTCTCTATGTATAGTATCATGTCATCTGCAAACAGTGAAAGATTTACTTCTTTTCCGATTTGGGTTCCTTTTATTTCTTTTTCTTCTTTCATTGCTGTGACTAAAACTTCCAAAACTATGTGAGAGTAGAAAACCTTGTCTTGTTCCTTATCTTAGTGGAAATGGTTTCAGTTTTTCACCATTGAGAACAATGTTGGCTGTGGTTTTGTCATATATGGCCTTTATTATGTTGAGGTAAGTTCCCTCTATGCCTACTTTCTGGAGGGTTGTTATCATAAATGGGTGTTGAATTTTGTCGAAAGCTTTCTCTGCATCTATTGAGATGATCATATGGTTTTTCTCCTTCAGTTTGTTAATATGGTGTATTACATGGATTGATTTGCACATATTGAAGAATCCTTGCATTTCTGGGATAAACCCCACTTGATCATGATGTATGATCTTTTTAATAAGCTGTTGAATTCTGTTTGCTAGTATTTTGTTGAGGATTTTTGCATGTATGTTCATCAGTGATATTGACCTGTAGTTTTCTTTCTTTGTGACATCTGGTTTTGGTATCAGGGTGATGGTGGCCTCGTAGAATGAGTTTGGGGGTTTTCCTCCCTCTGCTATATTTTGGAAGAGTTTGAGAAGGATAGGTGTTAGCTCTTCTCTAAATGTTTGAGGGAATTCACCTGTAAAGCCATCTGGTCCTGGGCTTTTGTTTGTTGGAAGACTTTTAATCACAGTTTCAATTTCATTACTTGTTATTGATCTGTTCATATTTTCTATTTCTTGCTGGTTCAGTCTTAGAAGGTTATACCTTTATAAGAACTTGCCATTTCTTCCAGGTTGTCCATTTCATTGGCATATAGTTACTTGTAGTAATCACTATTGATCCTTTGTATTTCTGCAGTGTCAGTTTTTACTTCTCCTTTTTCATTTCTAATTCTATTGAATTGAGTCTTCTCCCTTTTTTTCTTGATGAGTCTGGCTAATAGTTTGTCAATTTTGTTTATCTTCTCAGAGAACCATCTTTTAGTTTTATTGATCTTTGCTATTGTTTTCTTCATTTTTTTTTCATTTATTTCTGATCTGATATTTATTTCTTTCCTTCTGCTAACTTTGGGGTTTTTTTGTTCTTCTTTCTCTAATTGCTTTAGGTGTAAGTTTAGGTTGTTTATTTGAGATGTTTCTTGTTTCTTGAGGTAGGATTGTATTGCTATAAACTTCCCTCTTAGAACTGCTTTTGCTGCATCCCATAGGTTTTGGGTCATCGTGTCTCCATTGTCATTTTTTTCTAGGTATTTTTTGATTTCCTCTTTGATTTCTTCAGTGATCTCTTGGTTATTAAGTAGTGTATTGCTTAGCCTCCATGTGTTTGTATTTTTTACAGATTTTTTCCTGTAATTGATATCTAGTCTCATAGCGTTGTGGTCGGAAAAGCTACTTTATACAGTTTCAATTTTCTTAAATTTACCAAGGCTTGATTTGTGACCCAAGATATGATCTATCCTGGAGAATGTTTCATAAGCACTTGAGAAGAAAGTGTATTCTGTTGTTTTTGGTTGCAATGTCCTATAAATATCAATCAAGTCCACCTTGTTTAATGTAACATTTAAAGCTTCTATTTCCTTATTTATTTTCATTTTGGATGATCTGTCCATGGGTGAAAGTGGGGTGTTCAAGTCCCCTACTGTGATTGTGTTACTGTCGATTTCCCCTTTTATGGCTGTTAGTATTTACCTTATGTATTGAGGTGCTCCTATGTTGGGTGCATAAATATTTACAGTTGTTATATCTTCTTTTTGGATTGATCCTTGACCATTATGTAGTGTCCTTCTTTGTCTCTTGTAATAGTCTTTAAGTCCATCTTGTCTGATATGAGAATTGCTACTCCAGCTTTCTTCTGATTTCCTTTTGCATGGATATCTTTTTCCATCCACTCACTTTCAGTCTATATGTGTCCCTAGGTCTGAAGTGGGTCTCTTGTAGACAGCATATATATGGGTCTTGTTTTTGTATCCATTCAGCCAGTCTATGTCTTTTGGTTGGAGCATTTAATCCATTTACATTTAAGGTAATTACCAATATGTTTGTTCTTATTACCTTTTTATTAATTGTTTTGAGTTTGTTATTGTAGGACTTTTCCTTCTCCTGTGTTTCCTGCCTAGGGAAGTTCCTTTAGCATTTGTTGTAAAGCTGGTTTGGTGGTGCTGAATTCTCTTAGCTTTTACTTGTCTGTAAAGTTTGTAATTTCTCTGTCGAATCTGAATGAGATCCTTGCTGGGTAGAGTACTCTTGGTTGTAAGTTATTCCTTTCATCATTTTAAATATGTCCTGCCACTCCCTTCTAGCTTGCAGAGTTTCTGCTGAAAGATCAGCTGTTAACCTTATGGGGATTCCCTTTTATGTTATTTGTTGTTTTTCCCTTGCTGCTTTTAATATGTTTTCTTTGTATTTAATTTTTGACAGTTTGATTAATATGTGTCTTGGCGTATTTCTCCTTGGATTTATCCTGTATGGGACTCTCTGTGCTTCCTGGACTTGATTAACTATTTCCTTTCCCATATTAGGGAAGTTTTCAACTATAATCTCTTCAAATATTTTCTCAGTCCCTTTCTTTTTCTCTTCTTCTTCTGGGACCCCTATAATTCGAATGTTGGTGTGTTTAATGTTGTCCCAGAGGTCTCTGAGACTGTCCTCAATTCTTTTCATTCTTTTTTCTTTTGTCTGCTCTGCAGTAGTTATTTCCACTATTTGTCTTCCAGTTCACTTATTGCTTCTTCTGCCTCAGTTATTCTGCTATTGATTCTTTCTAGAGAATTTTTAATTTCATTTATTGTGTTGTTCATCATTGTTTGTTTGCTGTTTAGTTCTTCTAGGTCCTTGTTAAATGTTTCATGCATTTTCTCTATTCTATTTCCAAGATTTTGGATCATCTTTACTATCATTACCCTGAATTCTTTTTCAGGTAGACTGCCTATTTCCTCTTCATTTGTTTGGTCTGGGGGTTTTTTACCTTGCCCCTTCATCTGCTGTGTATTTCTCTGTCTTCTCATTTTGATTAACTTACTGTGTTTGGTGTGTCTGTTTCTCAGGCTGCAGTTTTGTATTTACCATTGGTTTTGGTGTCTGCCCCTAGTGGGTAAGGTTGGTTCAGTGGGTTGTGTAGGCTTCCTGGTGGAGGGGACTGGTTCCTGTGTTCTGCTGGATGAGGCTGGATCTTGTCTTTCTGGTGGGTAGGACCATGTCCAGTGGTCTGTTTTGGGGTGTCTGTGACCTTATTATGATTTTAGGCAGCCTCTCTGCTAATGGGTGGGGTTGTGTTCCTGTCTTGTAGATGTTTGGCATGGGGTGTCCAGCACTGTAGCTTGCTGGTCGTTGAGTGGAGCTGGGTCTTAGCACTGAGATGGAAATCTCCAGGAGAACTTTTGCCTTTTGATATTACATGGAGCCCGGAGGTTTCTGGTGGACCAATGTCCTGAACTGAGCTCTCCCAGCTCAGAGGCAGTGGCCTGACACCTGGCTGGAGCACCAAATCCCTGTCAGCCACACGGCTTAGAAGAAAAGGGAGAAAAAAAGAAAAAATAAAATAAATTAAAATAAAGTTATTAAAATAGAAAATAAAAATAATTATTAAAAATTAAGACAATTAAAAAGTAATAAAAAAAGAAAATGAAAAGAAAGAAAGAAGAGAGCAACCAATTAAAAAACAAATCCACCAATGATAACAAGGGCTGAAAACTATTAAAAAAACAAACAAACAAAAAGAGGACAGACAGAACCCTAGGGCAAATGGTAAAAGCAAATCTATACAGACAAACTCACACAAAGAAGTATATACATACACAGTCACAAAAAGAGAAAAAGCAAAAAAATATATATCTATATATAAAAGAAAAAAAGGAGGAAGAGAGCAACCAAATTAATAAACAAATCTACCAATGATAATAAACTCTAAATACCAAACTAAGATAAACATAAAACCAGAAACAAATTAGATGCAGAAAGCAAACCCCAAGTCTACAGTTGCTCCCAAAGTCCACCTCCTTAATTCGGGATGATTCGTTGTCTATTCAGGTATTCCACAGATGCAGGTACATCAAGTTGATTGTGGAGCTTTAATCCGCTGCTCCTGAGGCTGCTGGGAGAGATTTCCCTTTCTCTTCTTTGTTCCCACAGCTCCTGGGCTTCAGCTTTGGATCCGGCCCCACCTCTGTGTGTAGGTCTCCTGAGGGCATCTGTTCCTCAGTGAGACAGGACATAGTTAAAATAGTGGCGATAGGGGGCTCTGGCTCACTCAGGCCAGGGGGAGAGAGGGGTACAGAATGTGGTGCAAGCCTGCGGCGGCAGAGGCCGGCGTGACCTTGCACCAGCCTGAGGGCGCCGTGCGTTCTCCCGGGGAAGTTGTCCCTGGATCCCGGGACCCTGGCAGTGGCGGGCTGCACAGGCTCCCGAGAGGGGAGGTGTGGATCGTGACCTGTGCTCGCACACAGGCTTCTTGGTGGCTGCAGCAGCAGCCTTAGCATTTCATGCTTGTCTCTGGTTCCGTGCTGATAGCCATGGCTCGTGCCTCTCTCTGGCACGGTTCTCTGAATTCCCTCTCCTTGCACACCTGAAACAATGGTCTCTTGCCTTTTAAGCAGGTCCAGATTTTTCCCGGACTCCCTCCCGGCTAGCTGTGGTGCAGTAGCCCACCATGGGCACTTTTAAACTCCTAATCCTGCCAAGCCATATTTCATACCTAACAGTTTATACTAATTATCTACTGGGGCCAAATTCATGCTCTTGTTATTAATTCTTATTTACCTGAGTAGATAAAATCATGTATATACAATATAAAAGCAAGCAATGTCCAAAACTAAAGATAATTGGAGTGGAAGATGCCATTAACTGACAAATACATTCTGATATCAGCTTCATTTCTAATTTTATAAGTAAATTAAAGCAACATTGGGTGACTGAATGAGCTTTACTGCCACTCTTATCAAATTATTCCAAACCCACCTGAAATTGTCTGGATTTAAAATTTTTGACTTCTCTAGCAATTTTCTTTCATTTGTTTTGATCATTTATTATTTCTTTTCCTCCATTTGATTTCTCTACTCTCTGGGTGAAATTAGGAAATGATTCAGAGTAAGCAACAGCTCATGGATCAATTAATGAATCTTTCTTTCAACAACGATTTACTGAGCATCTACTATGTGTCTGATCATCTAGACCTTATTCTCTATGCAATTTTATTATGTTACTAATGAAGTCATCGTGTCCTGAAGTGCCATGCTCTCAGTTGTAAGAAGTCCCTTGTTTTGTTATTACCTCATCCAAATACTTAATACAAGTTCCATGTGTTGTTACATTAAAAAACTACAGGGACTTCCCTGGTGGCGCAGTGGTTAAGAATCCGCCTGCCAATGCAGGGGACACGGGTTTGATCCCGGGTCCGGGAAGATCCCACATGCCGCGGAGCAACAAAGTCCATGCACCACAACTACTGAGCCTGCGCTCTAGAGCCCGAGAGTCACGACTACTGAAGCGCACGCACCTAGAGCCCGTGCTCTGCAACAAGAGAGGCCACTGCAATCAGAAGCCTGTGCACCACAACGAAGAGTAGCCCCCGCTCGCCACAACTAGAGAAAGCCCACATGCAGCAGCGACGAACCAACACAGCCAAAAATAAATAAATAAAATAAAAAAGAAACTACAGAAGGTACCCAACTTATGATGGTTTGACTTCCCATATTTTGACTTCATGATGGTGTGAAATTGATACTCATTCAGGAGAAACCTACTTCGAATTTTGAATCTTGATCTTTTCCTGGCTAGTGATATGCAGTAAGATCCTTACTTGTGATGTTGATACAAACTGCAGCTCCCAGTCAGTCCCGTGATCCCAGGTGTAAACAACTGATACTTCACAGTATCTTGTGGTTGGAGCATGATGAAAAAGAGAGTAGAAAAGATAAGATGAAGGAGATAGGCTTGGGCCATATCGAGCCAAGTTTCTCAGGCCATGAAAAAGAGTGAATCTTCTTCCAAGGGAAATGCAAAATTTTGATGCATTTTAAGTGGAGGCCGTCACATGATACAACTTACAGTAAATTATCCCTTTTCTTCTGAAGGAAGAAATGTTTGAAAAGGAACCAGAGTGAACAAAAGAAGACCAGTCAAAAGGCTAGGCAGTACTCTAAGAGGATGGTAGCTTAGATTAGGATGGTGGCAATGAACATGGCAAAAAGATGGTAAATCTGAGATATGTAATAAACAAGGAACTGGGAGTAAGTTAGGATAAAAGTCATGAGCTGTTGTCTTAGGCTGGGTTCCCTAGAAGGTGACTCTGATATAAAGATGTGTATTCAGGCAATTTTTTTGAAGTTCACTTGGGAGAAACAACTCTGAGGAAGTAAAGGAATTAGGATCGGGCAGAGAGAGAAGTTGGACTTTAATGCAGTTGCCACAGAGACCTCAGCAAATTTCACGGGTGCTCTGGAGCTGGGTAATCCTTTGGAGTTGTCCAGGTGGAGACAATGGAACTGGCACATGTACCTCTGTTTGACCAGTCATCTGATACAGGCTGCTTTGTGGACAGGGCTTAGCCTTGGGTGAGGCAGCTGCCTTGGGTAGAGGTCATTTCGCAGAAAGAGATGCATCTGTGGCTGTCAGCAGCAAATACTGCAAATAGAAGCTGGGGGAACCAGTGACTCAGTAGGGTTTAGAAGAAGGGATCAGCATAGTACATCACGTCATCCACAATACAGCTGTTAACGAAAGGAAATATCTGTGGACGATACAACCAAGGCCTATTTTTTCAGAAAAAAGTCCTAAGTGAATGCTCTAGGCAATGCTGCTACATGGGTGTCCCCTGAGAGACTTCCTTTAATTAGTGGATGCAGGAGGAATCCCTGAATATGTCCTGGATCTCCATATTTGGGGCAAACTCCTTTGATCACTTTCTCAGTAGCCTTTTTCTCTACCTTCTGAAAATTTCTTTCATTTTTACTAAATATCTTTTGCGGCCACACCTAAAATGGGTGCTGGAGGATATGCCCTCTTAGCGGCTTTATAGCTTTCAGAACCCAGTTCCTGCTTGGACAGGCAGAAGGGTAAGTAACGAAGATTGTTTTTAGCCTTGAATAGTCAAAAGTCTTTTGAGTTCAGGACCACGGCTTCTTTGTAAATATAATTTCTTCAGAAACAGAGCAGGCACCTGATTTGTTCCATTTCCGTCTGTTCTATGTGCTAATAGTCGTCACAAGGTTCATTCCCAGACATTTTTCTCAAGCCTGCTTTATTTTACTTCTCATAATTCTCTCTCAAGTTCATGGTGACTATTCTGAGATTATATGGAGGAATAGGGAGAAGGACCTTATTCTGAACCTGACCTTTTGCCCGAGTTGCTTTATTTTAGTGAAATGTTTTCCTGGACCCTTGTCACTACATCCCCTTTAAATTGCAACTCCTATTTTTTAGAAGTTATCACCTGTCACCTTTTCTAACCCTGCAAGGCTCTGAATTTCTGGATCTGCTTACAATTCATTTACATTTCTGCCTGCAAACTGGCCAGTTCTTCTCTGAGCCCATCTCTTTCTGTTAAAATACAGCCAATAAGACCAATCAATAAACATACTTTTAAGGTCTTCCTACATCTACTCTAAAGATGCTAGCCAGTAGGCATATGTCCAGAGGTGACAGTTTCTTTTTTCTGTTTTTTTTTTTTTTTTGTGGTACGCGGGCCTCTCACTGTTGTGGCCTCTCCCGCTGCGGAGCACAGGCTCCGGACGCGCAGGCTCAGCGGCCATGGCTCACGGGCCCAGCCGCTCCGCGGCATGTGGGATCTTCCCGGACCGGGGCACGAACCCGTGTCCCCTGCATCAGCAGGCGGACTCTCAACCACTGCGCCACCAGGGAAGCCCCAGAGGTGACAGTTTTATAAAACATTTTGCTGTTGACCATTATCCTCTTCTCAGGCTTTGGTGTTAGTGTCCTCCTTGCCAGCCACCATACAGCAAAGCCAATGTCATGTAAGTCAGTTTTGTTACATTTACTGTGCTAAAGTAAGTACAGTAAATACATTTTCAAGGGACTAACTTCTCTATTAAACACTAGCTGCTGTAATAAACAGCACTACAGCTGCTGTAGTGTCTCAGTCCAGTAAAGGTTTATTTCTCGTTCATCAGCGAGTATGCCTGTTTGGATAGAGATCCTGGGGGGCCTGTATAAATTATAACTAAAAATTCTAGGAAGTTTCCATCGGGGGACTCTAATAACTCAAAGTGTTTCTATTCTGCCATATATTGAGGCTAAAGTTTGAGGCACTGTAGAAGTCGCACCTGTGAAAGGTGTTGTCACTTGCACCTGTGTTTTATTGGGCAGAATTCAGGCTTATGATCACATATGAATATAGTGGGGTGAGTGTCTAGGAAACATAGGCTTCCTGTGTATTCAGAGAAGAACGGAAAAGTTTGGAGAAAACGGCACCATTTCTGCCACTGGATTATTTTGGAGCTAGAATTGATGTGTTTTTGTTTGGTTTGGTTTGGTTTTGATGTATCACGTATGTTTGTGTATATGTCGGTGTGTTTTGCAAAGAGTAGGAGACCTTGAGGTAAAAGCAGCATTAAGTGAAACCAAAAGCATCTTACGAATTATTATACTACTGGTGGGTCGGTGGTTTCAAGATCTCCCTAAGTTGGCATTGGGAATACTTTAATGGGTCACTTGAAAGAATAAGAACCAGAGATAACAGAGCTATGTTTTGAAATCAAAATTTCAGAGTTAATGCAAGTTACAGAAGTAGGCAAAAGCCTAATAATGGTGCATTAAGAAATAAATACTTTTAAGCATATAGTGATATAGTGACTATAGATGAAGTATTCAAGAAATTTAACGGAGATAGGAGGAGAATATTAGCATGGTAGACAAATGGGGGTAAAAACCAAGGCCCATGTTTTCTCAATTAGTATCTTTTGTACCCATATTTTTTTCTGTAACAGCCTTCTTCAAGTGTGAGTCTCTATATATGTAACATTCATATAGATAAGCAAATGTTGTTATAGTAATGTCTATCACACAGAACACTGAAATAGGGTATCACACCATAAAGCATACAGTGGGGTACAACCAGGTACATCTCAGAAGAGAGATATTGACATGTGGAGCAAAATTTAAATAAATTTCATGTCACTAATATATAAGAAAGCATGATTCAAGTACAAAGCTAATTGCATAAGGCACAGTAGTACCTGCGATGCTTCCCTTGACACTGTGAGTTATTGTAACGTTAAGGAAGTGTTTTATCATTGGTGTTGTCCTAGTAACTGTTTAACAGCTGCTCCCTCCTTGGAGAAGAGCAGTGTTGAGGTGGAACCAATGAATTTTGTAGTTTCTGTTTTGTCAACGCAGTAAATACTTCCACCGACGCCTATTTCAAGCCATCAACATGACATCACTGAAGGCAAAGTTGGGAAGAGATGGACACAGCTGGCTTTTGCGAGACCCACCTCCAGTACGTCACTGCTTGTAATTTTGGTTAATTAGTTTAGTGCTTCTTTGAATCTCTTAATATCTTAAAAGTGTTAGCCAGGCATTCTGGCATTCGTTATGTCACAAATGCAAATTGTTTCAAAGCCAGTGGTCCTCTACAAACTTTTCTCTCTGTCTCTTTTTTGGTTTGTTTTTTTTTTTTTTTGAGATCAAAATATTTAGATAAAGAAGGATGTTAAAAAGAAAGACTTGAGGAAATAAAAATGAGCTAAGGGGAATGCTTAAGCCCAGTCCCAGACAAGGACTTAGTCTTGAACAGAGAGAGAGAGGTGCTTCGTCCTTTGAGACCAGAAGTAAATAATAATGATACGTTTGAATTTATATGTTGTAGAAAGTTGAGGGGTTTCATGCCTGACAGCTTTTTTTGTGTCTACTTTAAAAAAGGCACAATGTGAGAGTTGCGAGTTCAGTTTTATTTGGGGCAAAATGAGGACCATAGCCCAGGAGACAGCATCTCAGAGAGCTCTGAGAAACTGCTCCAGAGAGGCGGGGGGAAGGTCAGTATATATGTGATTGTGGTGCACGGGGAGTACATACAATCGAGCACATACTTTTTTTGGAAGAAGGTTTCTGCTAGTCACGAGGAGCAGTCGTCACCATGGATTTTAGGGCTTTTCTAGATACGAGAAGATACAAGAATTGGGCTCGTAAAATCAGCTCCTGAAAATATCTAACTATCTGAAGGCCTGTTCTGCCAGTTTTCCCCAGAGCACAGAGGGCCTCATTTTTGCTCTCCACCCTGAACTCCTTTCAGGGGGCGTTGAAAATCAGCAGCTGCAGCGGCTCATGATTTAATCCTTGTAGAGGTAGTTGGCCGGTGCCAGTGCCAAGTGCCATTTGTTGTTGACATTCGCATCCATGAAAGAAGAATCAAGGTCATATGCTATCAGGTTTGGCGCTGACCGTGGCTGACTTCTCCAATTTTATCAACCAACCTTCTCCATTTTGTTCGTTTTCATCACACACTAGCTTTTCGTTTACTGAAAACAGTTGGAACTTCTTGACTTGGAAACCTTTCACACAGTCTATTCCTTAGTCAAGGATTATTGTTCCATCGTTCTCTGTTGGGCTAACTTCTACTCAATATTGTGGTTCCAGCTTAACTATCCACAGAGAAGCGTTCTCTGCTTTCCTCCCAAATTAGACTTTCCCATTATATAATCTCATAAGACATTGCAACTTTATGGTGCTTATTTTCTAGTTTTAAAATGTTTTCTCTCTTCATTTTATTATTTTTTTTTCACATAAGGTGAATCGTGAGATCAAACACTATGTATTATCTTGCATATCAGTGCCTGGACTTAACTAATATTTATTTAATAAATGAGTGAATAAATGAATGAGTGAATAAAACAGCCAAATGAGTGATAAAAACTATATAGCATAATTTAGAACAATAAATGGGGGCAATGGAACAGGAAGCTTATCAAAATCAAGAAAAAAAATTTCATTGGTAAATCTTACAAAGAAAGGTCACTATAAATTTGATAGACGTGTTGGTATATTTGACAATTCAGTATATACTCATCCCCATGCATCTTCAGACTTGTGGAATTTGTGATTATCAAAAGGGAGGAGGTATTGATCTCATCAAAGCTATTCTCCAAATATATCTGTTAAGGATAGACACTGGAGAGTCCACCTAGGGAACTGTGATAGATGGGATTCTCTTAAAATCCAGACATAACAGATACCTTTCAGACATAAGTAAAAAGCAAAGGGAGTTCAGAGGGAAAAGATAAATAGAATGAACACATATAAACGGGAATCTTGTAGTTTATCTGAAATATTTTTCCTGCTTTTTTAACCTTGTTAGACTATGACAGATAGGACAGAGATGCATGAAAGAGAGGAAGGGGTGGGAGGAAAAAGGGACAGGTACGGTTTGGATGCCGTAACTATGAAATTAGATGAACACTCTATTGCACCATTTTCATTTTGTGGGAGTATTTTCAAAAATGAAAGAAGGGGCTTCCCTGGTGGTGCAGTGGTTGAGAGTCTGCCTACTGATGCAGGGGACGCGGGTTCATGCCCCGGTCCGGGAAGATCCCACATGCCGCAGAGCGGCTGGGCCCGTGAGCCATGGCCACTGTGTGCTCCGCAACGGGAGAGGCCGCAGCAGTGAGAAGCCTGCGTACCACAAAAAAAGAAAAAACAAAAGAAAGAAAATCATAACAATGTTAATGAAAATGACAGTGATGATGATGATAAAAGTTAACCCTACATAGTTCTTACTGTGTGCTAGGCACTGTTTTAAGTGCTTTAATTTTAGTTATCCATTGAAGTTTCACAATACCATGAGTTATGTACTGCTATTAGTCTCATTTTACATAAGGGAAAACTGGATTACAAATTGTATATAAACATTAGAATTATTTTATCTAAAGTAAAATAAAAAATATTTTTTTGACAAAGCCAATATATGGATCTTGAGCAAACATTTTTAATAGCAAAAATAATAGCATATTTAAAGAAAAACAGGTCAAAAATAGTGAAATTGAAGTGTGCTCCAATTTCCTTCTACACAGAATGTCATGGGATCATTACAGTCACTTGAATATCTTATTTTGTAAAGATCATAAGTGTTAAAATACTGCACCTCTAAGCTCTAAGAGAAAAAGTCATTTAACCTTCTAAATAAATGCCAATTTCTTTGTAGTACTGGGCATAGACACATCTTTCCTGAGAATTTATAAAATCAAAGAATCTTAGACGTGAGATAATTCGGCTTTATAAGGTTTTAAAGGTTAAAGACATAGAATGTTTTAAGTAGTATTTAGAAGAGTGAAGGAGTGATTTCTAATGCAAAGCCTTCCTTTTCCTTAGGGCAGCTTAAATAATTGGATCCATGGGTATCTGAATCACTGGCGGGGTGTAGAGAGGACCCAATGTCACTTTTTATGTTCATCTGAAAATATTTCCTCCATTTTATTATGTCATCTAAAAATACATTCCTTGACATAATTAAATACTGAATATGTAAACATGGATCTCAGGTAAACTATATTTACAACAATGTGAAGGAAACTGTGTAAACTTCCGTATAAAGTAAACTGTATAAATTTAAGCCAGGTTATCACGTAACCATTGATTATGTATGAGAGTCTATTTATAATCATTAGAAACATTTAATTCATGCCTTTATATGATTGATATTGCTATTTAACAAGACAAACACCATATCTAACAAAATTCTGAAATCTTTATTTTGGTGGATTTTCCCCTATGTTAGCTGCTAGCTAGTGAATGACATTCTAGTTAGCATGAGCTATAATAAGGGTCTGGTAAACAATTATAGGATTAAGCTGAAACATTTTATAGACTCAGTTTGATTACACTAGTGTTTTATATATCAATATCAGAATAACAGGCGGATATATCCAGATTTCTTAGTTGATTCATATAACATACATTTTTGTACAAGATTAAGTTAGGATAATATATTAGGGACTGTTGATGAAAGAAATATGTGAAATATTGACTTTTATATCAGGGATAAAATCTACTGTAAAGAGGTAGTTTATCTCAGTGGAAATAGTTTTTCATTGATTAGTTTAGTAAAACAGTAGTTGGCACTAATTGTTAAATGGAGAAAGATAGGTTAAATTGATTTAAAAAATAACATAAAAAAGCCAACAAAAACCCCCTTAAATTACTGCCAATGCTGCCTATTTTTAACAGCAAAAGTCCAGGTCTTTGTAAGAGTCTTGTGAAACAGCATTAATGCATATGCCCAGATCCTTGAAAGGACTTTCCTAACAATATATAGAATGTTTGGGGTACTAGAATTTGAATTAGAGAACAGTGTGTTATCTGGTTGGTGAACTGATACCAGGACTGTATGAAAACAACTGGTCCTGTCGTTGAGAATATCTAGGCTATGCAATGCACTTATGTCCTGCTTGCTAGGAGATGAATCAAAAAAAGAGTAAATCTGTACGCTGCTCAATTGGTTGTACTGGGCTAAGGGGTGATTAAAATGTAAATAAAACACTGGTGAGATATCTCTATTTCCTTGTTACTCTGAAAACTCCAGTAAAAATTCCCATGTCACACAATAAATTATATGATTTGGAGTAAAGTCTAACTTCTCTCAGCCACTTTATGATTTATTGAATAGATTTCACTGGATTTCGAGGGTTAATTCACCGATATGTGAAACCTCTTTGCATATTTACATCAATATATGTGGTTATAGTATTACCAATTAGATTAATTTTTTTAACCTTAGAGTGTTAAATATTTGTTATAAATGTTAAAAAAGAAAAGGAAAAGATTAAGGACTTGGAATATAAAGCAGGAATACTACAGCAGAAGCTTTTCTAAGCATGAATTAATATTTGCTCATTATGCAATAACACTTTTTACATTCTTATGTGTAAGAAAATTGTGAGTTTGGCACAATATTATAAGGACAAATATATGTAAATGATTTAAAATTTACAGAGTTGTGTGCATCTGACTCATTGGCATTTAATATATTTTCAGAAGGTTTTAGAGTGAACAGGGAGTCATTTCCCATTTCCAAACCAAATGATTTTATTATATCATATTAAATACATAGTTTATCTTCTTGATTACAAATTTAAGATAATGGAAAATTAGATAACACTTAATCAAGGTGAATAGAATAAATGGAATTATTTTACAACTAAGCAAGAAAGACAAGCTAAATCACTGTAAGATGGTCTAAAAATATTAATTTTAAAAGACAATTAAAAAGCATTAAAAGGTAAAACATATTAAATGTTTACCAGAGAATGTCTTAGGTTGTTATCAAATATGCAAAGACAATGAAATGTGTTTTGTTTTTTTTTTAAATAGGAGAAAATTTAATCAATGGCATTGTCTCTTTTCTCAGTGAGTACAAATACAGTAAATGTCCTGGTGAGGGCTTTTATAGTCCCACAATAGGACACCTAGCATGTTAAAAAATACCAGAATGAACCAGGAGCTCCTTTGGAATGAATATCTGGCATATAATAGTTGCTCATCCTATTTGTATGTTAAGTACCAAGATAAAATTACAGAATCGGGCTTCCCTGGTGGCGCAGTGGTTTAGAGTCTGCCTGCCAATGCAGGGGACGCAGGTTCGTGCCCCGGTCCGGGAAGATCCCACATGCCGCGGAGCGGCTGGGCCTGTGAGCCATGGCCACTGAGCCTGCGCGTCCAGAGCCTGTGCTCCGCGACGGGAGAGGCCACAGCGGGGAGAGGCCTGCGTACCGCAAAAAAAAAAAAGAAGTGATTAAGCTAAAATGATGCCATTAGGGAGGGTCCTAATCTAGTCTACTGGTGTCCTTATAAGAAGAGGAAATTTGGACACACAAAGAGACGCCAAAGGTGATGCACACAGACGCAAGCCCACGTGAGGACACAAGAGGGCAGCCATCTGTAACCCAAGCAGATGCGTCTCAGGAGAAACCAAACCTGCTGACATCTTGATCTTGGACTTTTTGATTGTGAAAAAATTAATTTCTGTTTTTAAGCCGCCCAGTCTGTGTCATTTTGTTATGGCATCCCTAGAAAACTAATACACCCATGTGCAGTTGATGCTTGTTATTCATGGAAATTATGTTCTGTAAAGTTGCTGCAAACACCGAATCAGTAAATACTGAACCACTGCTTTTAGGGGAAATACAGGATTAGGTTCCTATAAGCTTCTGGTCGCTACGTTTTCCATCCACTCATCAATATATAGCATTGTTTTATTTGTGTTCGAGTTTAAAGACACCTAATTTAATATCACTGTTAATTCATTAATATTAAACTCATGGCAAACAGCCCTATGATTCATTCCCAAACAACACTTATCTAATAAATATATTATCTCTATAAGGCACGTCAGGGCTATCTTGTTCTCAGGAACACTAGCCAGCACTTCAGCATGATGCCTGGGGGCTTTTTTAAAGAGTGAAATCATCAATAAAAAGCACATGAATATGAAAAATGTAGCACTCAATAGACCATGAAAAGATTGCTTGTTTCCAGTAGGAAAGCTGAAACCAAAATGCAAAGCTTCACCTTGTTTGATCTCAGCGGGCAGAATGCATGCTGGATGACTCCATTTTTTTTCCACTCTGTACAGACCCACAAATGACTATGAAAGTGCCCAAAATACTGATTTGGGGAACACAGGCAAATTTTAGAGAGTGAGTGAATTTCACAAATATGGAATCCATGAATAATGAGGATTGGCTATATCAAGGGTCTTTTTCTCTTACAATCAGAACTTTGCAGTCTGACACCTGCCATCTATGTTACAGAACATGTACTCCACTTAAGCACCTACTTGCTCATTCTGTCTACAGCAGAAGTAAGTATAGTGTTTAAAAGACAACCAGTATTCCAGTGTCCATTGCATGGATAAAGAAGATGTGGTATACGTACATATATATAAAATGGAATAGTACTCAGTCATAAAAAGTGATGAAATTCTGCCATTTGTAATGACATGGATGGACCTGGAGGGTATCATGCTTAGTGAAATAAGTCACTCAGAGAAAGATAACTACTGTATGGTTTCACTTATATGTGGAATCTAAAAACCAAAACAAATGAACAAACAGAACAGAACAGAAACAAAGTCATAGATACAGAGAACCAATAGGTGGTTGCCAGAGGGGAGGGCTTTGGGGGAGGAAGGAAGTAGGTGAGGGAGACTGAAAAAAAGACGACCAGCATTCAGTTACATATTGTTTATGGGTAAATAAATTACAGGTATAAAAATCAGGTCACCTAATTCCGTTTATTTTTGTCCTACTTTGCTTGTTGTTCTGGCTCCCGCAGGAAAATGACTGGGAATTTGATTCCTCTTTCTTCTGTTCAGGTCGCCTTGTTGGATTCTTAGGTTCACGTAGAAGCCAAGTGGAAGAAACTTCTGTTTAGAACTTTGAAACTTTCTGAGAGTAATATAATTGGCTTTTGTTTCCTCTGGATACCACAACACAGCTCAGTTAAGAAAAGAATAAATTATAGAATAATTAGCAGATCACACCATAGATAATAGGTATTAACTGTTCATATAGCAGATGTAAAGAAATTACTTTGCTATATTGTATTTTAATTTATTATTTCCGTTTTATTGTTATTGTTAATGCAACTGTATTCTGGTACTCTTCTGCTGATCATTTACTTCTTTGGTTTATAAAATGTTCTTTAATAAGAGCGTTTAAATGTTTCATTCATATGAAATAATTCCACTTCTAATAACGTATTAAACTTTTTTTAAAAGGTTTTTTTTTCTTTTTCATTATCTTTAAAAGGTTCTAATACTATAATCATAAGTGTGGTTTAATCTCTTCTATGGTAACTTAAAATGATATTTTAATCATGATAAGCTTCCTTTTGACCCACTGGTAGATCTTTATTGGGCTTCTATTTTCTTGAAGTCTTTGAAATTTAAAACCTATTCAAAAAGTAATTTTGTTTTCTAGAAGTTAACTGTGAGATTCGAAGATTAGAAACCTCTAATTAGATGATGGGCAGCAACTAAAGTCCTTTTGAGTCCACTAAGCCCTCATTGAAATGCTAGATATTTCTACCTTTAAATAAAAATATAGCTCGTTCTGTCTAAAGAGGGTTAGGATTTATAATATTCTTCTATTTTAAGAAAATAATAAGAATGTAAATGAACATAATATTATATTATGTTGTTGTATTATGATATATGGATATTATATGAATATAAACATTGTTTCAGAATAAAGCTCAAAAGATGTCTGTAATTAAGAATTACAGCATGGAATCAGGTTGAAAGTTCAAAAGCAGTTGTTAATTCTTGGTATGTTTGCAGAATGAATCATCAGACAGTCATTAATGTAATTATATGAAGATATTATATTTGACTCTTGAGTGGAATTGTTTACGTCCTCTGGATATGGAGACTAGGAGCTAGAACAAAACAATATATAAAGCGAGCCTCAGATCTATCAACGGAGCCAGCCACCCCCTCCAGGGTTCTTCTTTTATAGCATATATTAAACATTCCTCTTGGGAGTGTCATTTCTGCCTTCCTACTGCTACGGATGGGCCATACATTTTACCCTGATGTTTCTGATAGCCTAATGCATTCATTAATTCAGTGCATTAAAAACTCAAAAGTAGCATTAAGTTCCTGACCCTGGGTGATAGGTCCAAGCAGTACGTGTTCCATGTGTCCTCATACTGAGAGCTGGAGTAATTGGTGAATGAATAATATTTTATGCAGCAATGAGTCTAAATGGTAACATTTGTGACCATCCCTATTACTCTTGTTAGTACCTGGTTTTTTTCCTAGCCGATTCGATACATCTCACTGTATTGAGAAGAACCAGGTTTCTTTTGGAGAAAGCACAGAGAAAAGAATAGCTGGTGTTCCTTTTTTGTTTTAGATGTCTTCCAAATTGAATTTATAAAATCAAAAGGAAGCCCTAAGTCGTAGATTATTGCATAACTAAAAAGGATAGAAGTCAAACGATCCTTTGTGCCACGACCACTGAGGTTAGAGAGGGGAGCAGGGTGGAGATAATACTTGAAGTTGAAGAAGGTGGAAGGTTAGGGAGGCTGGTCAGCAGGGAAAGAGAAGCCCTGGTAGAACCACTTAGGAGATAAATGAGTTGTCACTATAGATCCAAGGACCAGCTGGGACCAGCATCACATTGCTGCCAGAAAGAAAAGTCAATATCATTGCAGAGACTATAAGAATTTCTCAAAAAAGCTGTTTCAACTGTATTTGTAACTAAGGGGTGGTGGACCTCTGTTAACCGCTTTCTGCGTTTTTTGACACCTGCAGGTCAGTGGTAATTAGAAAGGGAAACCTCCAAGACTTGTATTTGAGTGGAACTGGAAACTGATAAAACTCTCACTCTCTACTGTGAATGAAGGTATTTTAGAGTAAGAAATTTTATAGACTTCTGTGTTCTCCAGTGATTACTAATCACAGCAAAGCAGTTACTTGGTGATGAGGGGAACAGGCTGCATGAACATGGTTGAGATTATGCCCTATCAGATGAATGAACTTAACTCAGTAATGATCCTTAGAGTATCTGGAGGAACACTTATACCAGGAATCATTCAATCCATATATCTGTCCCTAGAAATCTTCAAGGAAAAAAACAAAGAGTGCTACTTTTACTCATGAGTCATCTTAAATAACTGTGCTAACTGTACCATAGTATTAATATGTAAACCCAGAAATTATTATGGAAGCAACAGAAAAAGTGAGGCCAATGCCAAGGTCTAATTTTGGAATTATTTATTGCTGCCACCTAGGGGGCTGGTAAAGTAATAAACCAAAAAGAAGAGGGAAAAGGACAGAGTCCACAGTCCCTGGACATCACCTGGAATTTGGAATGGAGAGTGGGTACCAGCAGCTAAGCTGGTTAGTTAAGGTCCACTCTTTCCAAATTAGGGTAAATAGGTAGATTTCTGCCCTTAATTGTTTGTTAAAATGAATATTCAATTCAATTTTGCCATTTGAGATGTCCATTGGCTACTTTCTTCAAATATTTACCCTCACCACTGTTAAAAAATGATGAGAGAAGACAATCTAGGTGATCAAGCAGCTTTTTATTGTCTGATTTCCAAATAACCTTTCCCCTGCTTTTTCCTTCTAAGCTTGGCCTTAATTTACAGAACAGCTGTTTTTAATTCCTCAAAGGATTGGGTTGCAACCTGAATGCTATCAAGGCACTGACACACCCATCCAACTATATTATCTTCAATTGCTTCTTTATATCAGGGAGAAGATCTTCAACTAAGATGAAACCCAAAGATCCCCACGTTCTAGATTTAGGGTCATTTGTCTTTGGAATGTTTTTCTTTACCTCTGGGTTTATAGTTTTATTTAGCTTTGAGGAGAAGGCCTAAGAAAGTTCCTAACAGGCTCTGAGTATCAGCTTCTAATTTGGCCAACTTCTGACCACAGGGCTACTTAAAAAAAAAAAAAAAATCCTGCTAAGTATCTTGTCAGGTTTCAGCTGGGACAAACGGTAAGTATTCCTGGCAGTACTTAAAAACCCCTTGGATACAAGAGGAGTCGTCCTCAAAGAAGGTGTAAAAGATACTACCGTGCCAAGATCCGTGGCCTCTTTCAAAGACAACCAAAAGAAAGAAAGACTCAGACGATTCCTCTGAGAGCTGGCGGCAGTCACAGGACCTGAGCTACATGCAAATGAAGTGAGACCCTCATTTCGATCCGGCTATAATTTTGAGGCCCCCGACCTCACGGTTGCCAAGCCAAGTTCTCAGGACACAAAACAAAACAAACAAGAAAGCAAATAGCTGTCTATCCTGGGAGAGAAAGGATCAATAACTACTGGGCCAGAATTTGTAAAGAAAGGGACAACGTGAAATTTCATTTTACCCTTTTGACCGAGCACTACAGACAGAGACCCAGGAGAGCTGACTTGGGTAAGAATTCTCACTCTTGGCTGGCTTCTGCCAGTTTTCCCAGGATCCCATCTGCAGGGTCCTTAGTAAATGGGGCTTAAAGTAGAGAGTGTAGCTCCAGTATCTATCAGAATTTGGCAAGATTTTCATTAATTTTAATTTTAATTTTCCCTTGGCCCTTTAAGGGAACAACTAGTGGCACTTTACTGGAGAATGCCCTGGAGTCCTGTCAAGCCTGGGAGGAGCCCGTAGGGGCGCCCTCCTATGAGGGTGGATATGGGGGCATATGTAAAGCCACTAACTTGGTGGACTTTTGTTGAACAGTCTTGTGGTCTATTTAGAGTGGAAAAGGAATTGAGATAGAGGATTAGTAGACTGAGTACTAGGGTAAAGGGGGATAAAGGGGAGTGGTGGGAGCCACGTCAGTATCACGGTCTTTTTTTTTCTTTGTCCTTTTGGCCACGTTGAGGCTTTGTTGCTGCGCGCGGCTTTCTCTAGTTGTGGCGAGCTGGGGAGGCTCTTTGTTGCGGTGCTCGGGCTTCTCACTGCGGTGGCTTATCTTGTTGCAGAGCACGGGCTGTAGGTGCGCAGGCTCAGTAGTTGTGGCTCACAGTCTTAGTTGCTCCGCGGCATGTGGGATCTTCCAGGGCCAGGGCTCGAACCCGTGTCCCCTGCATTGGCAGGAGGATTCTCAACCACTGTGCCACCAGGGAAGCCCAGTGTCACAGTCTTGTTCTAGGTTCCTCTTACGTCTTTAATTTTTCATTACCTGTTCATGAATCTTTCAATAAAGCTATTTTGGGATTTTGAAAGCTTTTAGATGCTTCTGCATTTTGTCTAGTTGGAACTCTTCCCATAATGGCCATTGTAATTCTAGGTTATCTGAGTAAAATTTGGCCATTTTTATAAATAACTACAGCTTCCTGGACCACAGTTCTTAGATATAAAATCCAGTTATTTTTGAAGATGGTGTGCTCAATTCTTTGAAATTTGAGGATCCCATTTCTTTAGATAAGCCTTAGATTTCTCAGAACCAAATTAATACCTAAGAGGGACGTGCCTCTGTGTTGGGGATTTTGTGGTGTTTTATAGTGTACCTCCTTGCACGGAAATTTTCTTGAGATTGGCGGGTAACTTAGTGGCAATCTAACTCGTTCCATGACCAATTCATCCGAGGCCAATTCAATTTTACATATTTTCTCTCAGTTCTAAGACTGCCTGATTCTCAACAGCTGTTCTAACAATGTGTTAAATGAATACACTTATATCTCTTATCAAAATATAAAGCCCCACAGATCTGGCCATGATCTAGCCTTGGGATATGTCTTTTTGTCCAGCCTACTATAGTCACACTGAACTTCTTTCATTTGCTGGAAGGTTTTCCCACCTCAGAATATCCCAAAGCCTGTTACTTCTACCTGGGATGCTCTTCCTATGCTTCTTGATATAATAGCTTCTTCTCATCTTTCAGTGGTGGCCGAAATGTAATTATCTCGGGTTTCCATCACCTGACCTCCTTTGTGAGTTGCTTCCTCTACATTATGATTCTAAATTACTGATATTTTAAATTTTTCTTCTTATTACTTTTTATAATTATTATTCATTTTTATGTGTTTTTCATGTATCATTGCCTCCTCTCTCCTATATAAGCTTTCTGTGGAGAATAAAAGTACTTTATTTGCCCACATCTATTCAGAATCTAGCAGAGTCCGAGGCACATAAGAATTTAATAAATACTCTAATAATAACAAATCATAATCATATAAGAACACTTGTAATCAGGTTCAAGGTTTTCCTCAGCAAATAATATAGGATGTGCATTATTTCAAGTTTGAATGGTCAAATCTAGGTACTAGATCACAGTTGAAGTGTTTAAATAATTTTAAAACAAGTTACAGAAAATACTTCAGTCACAAAAAAGGAGTATACCCATAGAACATCCAGCATTAAGCAACATAATTTCTGGTGAACTTTTCAACAGAAGTTGAGTTGGGGAAAAAGAGTGCATATTTAGTTAACTGAATATGGTAGTTTGCTCTGTAGGAGTTTTAGCTGTAAACCAGTTCTAAATTTTGAGAAATCATATTTATTCTGAATAGTTTATCTGAGGGCTTTCTTTCTGGCAAGATTTAGATGACAATAGCTGCTATTTCTTAAAGCTATTCGGAATCAGTAGACTATCTTCTTTAAGAGCATGGGCTATGGATTCAGACATACTTGGGTTTTAATCCCATTTCTATACTAATAAATAGCTATGTGAATTTGGACAATTTGTTTAACATTTGTACATTTAAAGTGGGGAAAATACCTTTTCTGTAAAATTAGCTGAGATTACTTAACAGAATTTTCACCATCACTCCCAATTTATAACCATAACTAGTGTCACCTGCATATAGAATACATCTAATCTCCTGCTTCTTTGTGAAAAGATCCAGGTAGAGAAGGACGAGATTGTGGGTTAGTTAGGCAGGTTCCTGGGATGCCAACCTACAAATGGTACTGTTTCTCTGGGATTCTAAATATTACTGAAAATGTAGAACATTGAATTTATCTCAACACATCTCACGTCTGCTTGCTCTGTGCCAGGCAATGTTACAAGCTTTTTTTTTTCCTTCTTCTTTGTACTCTGTTGCTTAAATTCCTCTGTACAGTGAATAGAAGGTGACGCATGCTTTCCTTAGCTGTCTCAGGCATATGGAAGAGTCTTCTGAATAATGTGTCCAGCAAAGCTAGGTTTTATTGTGGTCAAGGGGGATATGAAAGTTTAGGGCCAAAGGCGAATTTCTAGGGACAACATATTAAGAGCATACTACTCTACCCTTCCCTTCTGCATTGTTGGTCTCTTTCCAAGTAAATATTAACAAATTTTTAAATAATTATGGTTAATGGGGGCCCCATTATTTCTAATACACATTCATTACTTGGTCCAGTTTTAGATGCGAACATGTAACTGAGTTACAAGTCTTTAAAAGCTAACTTTTGAAAGAAGTTTAACAGGTTATATCCTTTTTACCAACTAAAAATTATTAAAGAATATATTAAAAGACCATTTATACCAACCCTGACTTTCAGAGTAGTAACAAAGTACAGGTCATTCATAAAAACCAATAGTGGGTTTTGGAATCGAGTTCATTAAACTTAGTTTGCAACTGATTCCTATCCATTAAGAATTCACCCGAAGTCATAAACACCGTCATTTTAGGTTTTTCCACCTAGGTTTGGAGAATTAACCTGTTATTGGAGTAGAGGATTATTGCTCTTCATATAAGAGGCTACAAATCTCTAATTAGCAAAGTAGCAAAAAGAAAATTGATAACTTTAGAAGGAACATATATTAAGAATACATATTTATGCTTTGGGGAAAGCAAAAAATTCTGTAACTATCTGATCCTAAAATAATTCACTAATATGTATTCCTCTAAGGAAATCTAAGAAGTCTTTCATCTATGTAAAGTCTTTCAAAATGATTGCAGGATATATTTAACTCTTATCAAATTAAAACAAAATCAATAAGCAATTTTTTTCAAAGTGTTTAAAATATTTATCTATGATTACCACCATTCATTAAATATTGCTGGGTTTAAAGCTATTTATTTTAATGAGATAGTGAACAAGTAGATTGATATGACCTTATATAATGTCATATTAGGGGTATTATTATCACTGTTGGTGAAGGGGAGGCAGGACGGCGTCGAAGCCCCTCGCGGGTGTCCCTGAAACCTGCCTGCCTGGGTGTGGCTCGGCCAGGCGCTGACTCGCCTCTCACGCAGCCATAACTGGCCCCTTAATCCCATGATCATTTTCTGATACCTTCGTATTTCTGTCACATTCAGAAAAAAGAAAAAAACCCCACAAACTTTAGAGTTAAATTAAATAATAACTCAGTGATAACAATGATGGCATTTGTGGACTTCCACTGTGCTCGTCAATGCGATATTAGTTTTGCATATACTTGACTTGTGAGTGAATCTGTACAAGAATACAGGAAGGTAGAGAATATCATTATTCCTCTCTGATAAATAATGAAGCTGAATCTTAAGATAGTCTGAGTAACTTAACTGGATGGTTGAGATGAGTTACAAACCATTGTGTTAACTAGAGGCTATGTCCAAATCCGTTTGCTTTACCATATTATAAACGGATTTTGAAATGACCATTTATTAAGATGCTATAGCAGTGAGGAATTTTTATAGAATATATTCTTGTCTATAGATATAATGTATAGTAAATACATTTACATATAGTAATATATCAAAGAAATTCACTATGATATATGCATATATAAATATATGCTTTTTATTCATATTTATATATTTAATCCTTCTTAGTAATTTATTCATTTATTTTATAAGTATGTATTAAGCACATCCAAATTTCCAGCCACTCTGCTCACTCTTATTCTCATAGTTCATGAGTATAAATATATTCTATAAACTCAGAACATACTTTTTTACACATTTGCTTGATTAAACTTGTGAAACATTTTCTAGCAAATACATTGAAACATCATTAAACTATTTGGTTGGTTATTGTTACAAGGCTTTCTCAGCACATAAGTTTTAGGGAAGAAAGTATTCACCAAAGTTTCGTTATGCATACTGTCAGGCCATTTGTTTATTTTCTGCTACTTCTTGTTTGTTTTAATTTATAAGTAACCATCTAAGCAAACCAGAGCAGGCTTATAAGATATGCATTATAAATTAAAGTCATCTATTTGAATCTCCAAATATTTAGATCAAGGCAATATTCGTTCTTGACATATGCAGATAGAACAAACTTGTCTTCCTGTTCTCATCATGAGCCCTGCTTTGCAAATGAGGACTGTATGCTTTAAAATGCATACAATTTTGACCTTAAAATTACAAACTGTTAGCTTCAAGAGATATAGATATAACCTCTTTATAAGGCTCTTGAATAACCTCTTTAAAGTGCTCAGAATTTCTGGGCATCACCCAGAAAACCAATTTAAAATGTCATATGTAGGGGTGGGGAAATAAAGTGCTGTTAAACCTTGGCCATAAGGAGGGGAGACATTGGCTACACTGAATAATCTTACATATCCTTAGTACAATCACATTAGAAAGTTTCCTTCTTAAATACATAACCGAGAAAATGGTCCATTTTCATTATTGTTAATTTGCATTGATCACTGCATTGCCTTTGAGGGTTTTGGTACACTAGTTGAAGTCATAGAATTATAGAAATTAAAATTGTTAAAAGACAGTCAGCCCCTCTTACTCAATTCATTAGTGAAGGATTATTTGGTGTGACTTATTCTTTAGTGTTTAGTCAAATTTAAATGAGTTAAGCAACAGTGTTTTTGGGAAACGACCTCAATGATAAGAAAGCTTGGGACATGCATCTTTCATCATTATCACTAAAAAAATGAGTGTTTAACCATATCCTAGCCATTGGGGTATCAAAAATATGAGTCAGTTTCTTCGAGTATTTGAAATTTCCCCCCCATAAAACATGGCAATGCTATAGTATATTTAGTACTAAATACTTTGGACAGATTAAGAAACATTATCCACGTGGCCAGGATTATGTCCCTTTTACTTTACTTCCAGGAAAGAAAAATGGTTCAATGTTTAGAATGTAGAATAAAATATCAAGAAATCTACTGTGGGAGAACTTAAGTTCTCTTAGACTTTTTCAAATGTCTGACCTACTCAAGATGATTCCATGACTGTTTCCTCACCCTCAGTTAACTAACATGATCCCTATAAGTCCATCATTTCACTTATTCATTCAGACAATTCTTCGTGTCTATCTTTGGATGTTAAAAAAAAATGGCCACAGAATCTTCAAAATATTTCAGTGCAATCACCATAGGTTAATTTTCTACAGATGACATACGCAAGAACATTTTCTTCAGTAAGACGAAAGTTGAATAAATCTCTTGATCTCTCATCAAACTCTAAGTCAGTCTATGTTGATGAATATTCTGTTACAAACTATTGTGTCTGTTTCCTAGATTTAGCATGGAGTCTGAAACAGGGAAAATGAGAATTGCTCTCAAATCCAGCTGCAATCAGTCATCTTGGAATATACTCTGGTCCCTACGAGTGATGCAACAGAATAATTCAAGTCCTCCTCTGTCAGAAACTGAATAGATTCAGAAACATTTTTGATAGAAATAGGCTTTTTAACTTTTAATTTTCAATTGTTCCTAATGAATTCCCATAGCCATAATTTAGTTCATTTAATTCTTTTTTCCTTCTCGTGAAAGTGAAACGCTTTAAACAATGGGAAATGATTATTTTTTCCATTTTTATTTCCCTCGTGCTCACATTTTATTATATTTATATCATGTACTAGAGGTTTTGAAAGAATCATGCATTTGGGAACTCTCTTCTCAGTGTCTCTCTACTACTCACATGCATCCACCTATTAGATATAAAGTAATCTTGATGCTGTTTAAAAATTAATTTGACTGTGTCCATTTCACAGTAAATTAACTTTTACAAACATATACTATCTAGTACTATCATTCTCATGGTCACTCTGTGTTAAATTTCAAAATCATCCCTGTCACTAATTCATTTCTCTTAGAATCGGACCTCTTTCCTTTCATTTGCTCTTTTTCAATGATTCTAACTCTAAATCTTTCAGTTGAGTAACATTTTTTCCTTTTTATGTAATCTGATTTTCCTTGTAAAATATTCTTTTCTAAAGCTACCTCGAAGAAATTTAGGAAAAGCAATTTCTTGCCTTGGTTGAAAATAGGTTCTCTTTCACATCTCATATACCCCTAAAACCATTACACAATTAACTCAGCAGTAACCTCATCACAGTATCTGATCACGTACTCCTTTCAACTTTCTAAACTTAGCTATTCCAGGGAAATCAACGTTTTGATGAAATTCGGATAAAAAGAGAGTTTTGTGAAACATGGAAACTCAGTGTAAGCAGAAGTGTATGAGACATTTTAACAGAGGGTTCTGAATGAATCCTTTAATCCATAGGATGATAAAGAAGGCATAAGAGCAAGGAAGCAGAGGAATATGTTCTCTAAGAGAAAGACTGAAAAGCAGCTGCTGACAAAGAACAATGTTTTTTTTTAATTCACATATGTCCTTAAGGATGCTTATTAGTACTCTTTAAATATTTCATTAAATGGTGACTGAGCAGTTAGTATATGTGAAGGACTGTGCTAGGTATTGATAGAAAACCACTTCCTTCTTTAATATTAAGTGAATGGGTAGATAACATTTCTGCTGAGATATCCAGTAGTTTCTATGTAATGAATAGTTCCTTCAAATTCTTACAATCTATTTAAAGAAGGAAACAATAACCACCGAGAGAAAAATTGTAATTCAAGAGTTTAATAACAAGATATCTCA
The DNA here is from genome assembly GCF_963455315.2 of Globicephala melas. Taxonomy (NCBI): domain Eukaryota; kingdom Metazoa; phylum Chordata; class Mammalia; order Artiodactyla; family Delphinidae; genus Globicephala; species Globicephala melas. The sequence goes on along the minus strand of NC_083334.1, from coordinate 2,782,475 downwards.
TAAAGAAGATTGTGATTTAGTCAGAAGTGATTTATATAGACACTATACGCCATTGAATGATAGAGCGCAAGACTAGGCATCTACTGAATTTTATGTCCTTGAGTCTCATCTGTAAGGACCTAATAATATGTGATACAGTGTTAGGGGATAAAGGAGACTATCTATATAATAAGTAATACCTTCCATTATTATAACTTGTATATATAATAAAAAATGCCTTGGAAAATATTCAGAGCTATACAAAAGTAATGAACCTTTCTTTTTAATTTCAAAAGATGATTGCTGTTTGGAGCAATGATTCCCACCAGGGACAACTTTATTCCCCAGAGAACTTTTAGCAAAATCTGGAAATAATTTTCTTCTTCACCACTTGCGTGTGGAGAAGCTACTGATATCTCATGGGTGGAGGCCAAGGGTGCTGTAAAACAGCCTACAAGGCCCAGACAGCCCCTTCCCACATCGAATTATATGGCCCCAAATTGGCAATTCTGCTGAGGTTGAGAAACCCTGGTTGAGAGCATTTAGGAAGTGACGCAGGAGTGATATATAAAGTGCACAAATCTTAAAGAATGGACATGAATTGAATAGAGAGGAAATGTTCTTAGAAGGAGAGAAAGATACTGATGGTGTACAGTAGTCCACACTTACCCACGGTTTCACTTTCTGTGGCTTCATTACCTGTGGTCAACCACGGTCTGAAAATATGACATGGAAAACTCCAGAAATAAACAATTTGTCAGTTTTAAATAGCACGCCATTCTGAGTATGGTGATGAACTCTCCTGCTGTTTCATTTTGTTCCATCCAGGAAGTGAGTCATCCCTTTATCCAGCAAATCCCTCCCATTAATCACTTAGTAGCTGCCTTGGTTATCAGACCCCCTGTCGCAGTATCTCAGTGCTTGTGTTCAAGTGACCTTTATTTTACTTAACAGTGGCCCCAAAGTTCAAGAAAAGTGATGCTGGCGATTTGGATATGCCAAAGAGAAGCTGAAAAGTGAAAAGGTCAAAGTTCTCCACTTAATAAGGAAAGAAAAAAATTGTATTTTGAGGTTGCTGAGTAAGAACTCTAAAGTAAGAATCAATCTTCTTCATTCATATGAAATTGTGAAGAGGGAAAAAAAGATTCTTGCTAGTTTTGTTGTCACACCTGAAACTGCAAAAGTTATAGCTGTAGTGTGATAAGTGCTCAGTTAAGATTGAAAAGGCATTAAATTTGTACAATAAGGTATTTGGAGAGAGAGAGGCCACACCACATTCACATAACCATTATTACAGTATATTGTTATCATTGTTCTATTTAATTTCAGTTATGGTTGTTAATCTTTTACCACACCTAATTTATAAATTAAATTTTATCATAGGTATATATGTATAGGAAAAAATAGCATGAAAAGGAGTTTGGTAATATCCATGGTTTCAGTCATCCACTGGGGGTCTTGGGACATATCCCCAGAGGATATGGGGGGATTACTGTAGTTTCTAAAGGGAACCTTGTTTTTCAGTAATGGATTGTCAAGGCAACAATAGAGCAATGAGATAAAGCAGGTTTGCTGGCACAAATGTCAGAGGGTTTTTAATACCAGACTGTGATTGAGAGAATACTGATGTATTTAACATGGAGAAATTTAAGACTAGTATAATTTTGGGAATTTTTTACGTATAAGGGTAAGCAAATATTGAGACAGAAAAGAAGAAAAGTAAGGAAAACAATTAGAAGACTATTGTAAAAGATTCTCTTTGTGTTAATAAAAACCTAGCAATGAAAACTGAATGGAAAGGGTAGTTCAAAATATGAATAAATTCCAAAGAATTGTAGTATGGGTGGACTGAGGCCCAAAGGAAAACGTCATCACTGGTTAACCTCAGAAATGAATAATCACTACTCTAGGAACTGCAACACCATAATCTGTATTGATTGTCTGGCAGATTCCATATATTAGGACTATTTTGCTGAGGAACTGAAACTCTACTTCTCAGAGCTTTACATTTTAATAAGGTAAATGACACATTGTAGCTATAATGTACATGACACCAAAAGAGCTCAGAGAAGTAAGTACACTCTATGGTGGAAGAAATACTTTTGAGAGAAAATAAAATCAAAACTGCATCTTGAATTAGCAAGAATTCATCAACTCTGAGATCTCATGTGGTTAACCATCTCTAATACTTTCAGCTAACTTCTGCCTCCCAAGAGGTAAAGAAATTATGGGATTTTCTCTCCGCTGATGGTAGGCGGCAGACGACTTGGGGTTGGTGCATTAATTTTTGTCCCTCGGCGGCTCAAACAGGCATGCTCTTCCTGCCTTACCTCTCACCACCCAGACATAATACTCTGAAAACAATGTACTCTCCCTTAGCCATAAAAATCCTGCAGCCTCTCCCCATCCCACAGTCCTGAAACACTTGCTTTCTCTCCAGACACTACTCTTCTAAAACCACAGCTGGAAAGATTTTATCTTGGCAGTGAAAAATACAACGTGGGAGGCAAGGAGAAAATTGTTTTCACATAATAGGGATTTTCAAATCTTCCAGTCTTCACCAGTTACAGGCTTTTGAAATAAAAGCCCCAGATAAGAAGGGGCAACCCCTTCTGCTCTGCAAGAGATTCATTACACCTCCTAAGACAAAAGGAGACGGGTTCAGAGAGGAACAAAGACACAGACCTACTAGAGCATGGACTTGAGGATATGGGGAAGGGGAAGGGTAAGCTGGGACGAAGTGAGAGAGTGGCATGGACATATATACACTACCAAACGTAAAATAGATAGCTAGTGGGAAGCAGCCGCATAGCACAGGGAGATCAGCTCTGTGCTTTGTGACCACCTAGAGGGGTGGGATAGGGAGGGTGGGAGGGAGGGAGACGCAAGAGGGAAGAGATATGGGAACATATGTATATGTATAACTGATTCACTTTGTCATAAAGCAGAAACTAACACACCATTGTAAAGCAGTTATACTCCACTAAAGATGTTTTAAAAAAATAAAAATAAAAAAAATAAAATTCTAAACATAAAAAAGGAGACGGGTCTTCTTAGGAGGAGCTGGCAGGGATGCTGACTGTGAATACTTCACACATCACCTTTTCCAGACACCTGTGTCATCAATATGAATGAGAACCGGTGTTACTGACTCCTTTTAGGAATGCTATCAAAAAGGTCGGGGAAAAGACATTTAAACTGTTAAATGCTTTGCTATTCCTTAGTAGGTTCTGTCAGAGAAAGTTATCTAGTAAGGGTTCAAATAGTCTTTCTCAGTCTCTTTGTATTACCATTTCTGCCAATCACCTTGTCATTCTTCCGTTCAGCCAAGCTGGGAATGTATTAGTCTTTCATCATTTTCTTTTCTTATTCCGTTGTCTAATTTTCATGTCCTTCCGGTACTTTCCTTACACTATATCTTTGTTTTGTTCTAATCCCTTCAGTTTCTTTATATCCCTACTCAGGATAGCATTTTACACAACTGAATGAATGTATTCATCCTAAGTGCTTTTCAATCTTTGGTCTCTCCTAATCCAACATGCAAAATACTACCCAACCAACAGAGTGAATGTAACTTTAATGTTACTCTATTTGAAGGTCAAAATGTTAAAACATTTGCTATGCCATCATGATTGTAGATTTGCTTTTCCTTCTCTTACTTTTTCTCATCCTTATTTTTGTTGTTGTTTGCTATATGTGCAATTGCTGAGTGAACTCAAACTCATGATTTATATTCAACACTTACGTTGCAAAGTTAAAAGAAAAACTTTATAAATTTATAAAAATGTATTACGTGACTATTCATAGAAATAAATGTATTGCAAGTGTTTCATTGTTTTAAGCTTTCTTATTTTTCTATTCTTATTGTTCTTATTTCTTTTCTGATTATCCAAGAATTTTTAAATTCTAAAATATCAATAACCATCTACCTTTTAAAATGATCAGTTTGTTTATTAGAAAACATGTTGAAAAAAAAAGAAAACATGTTGGGTACTTATAAAGCTACACAAAACTTTTAAAGATTTGTATAAAATAGAAGTACAAAATGATAAGCTTTCTAGAGTAACTCAAATTATAAGCATATACTGAGCAACCTAAACTATCAATCATCTTTTCATGTGAAAAGCCAGTAAGAAAGTTTCCTTCCTTATATCCAAAGGCCAGTAGGAAAACCTTTTGGGAAACGCCATCCTGTTTTAATCCATTGTATTAACTTCCTAGGTCTGCTGCAACAAATAAACACAAACTTGTTGGCTGGAAATAACAAACATTCATTCTGTCATGGTTCCAGAGGTCAGGAGCTTGAAATCAAGGTGTGAGCATAGCCATACTCCCTCCGAAGATTCTAAGGGAGAACCTTGGCTATTTCAGCTTCTGGAGCTCTTGGCATTTCTTGGCTTATGGCAGCTGGACTTCAATCTTGGCCTCCATCTCACATGGTCATCTTCCCGGTATTTGTCTAATCTGTCTCCATTCTTCTATAAGTAAACCAGCCATTGGATTTAAGGATAACTCTAGATGCAGGATGATCTCATCCCAAGATCCTTAACTTAAATTACACTTGTAAATGCTCTCTTTCCAAACAAGTTTACATACGCAGGTAGGGGGTTAGAACTTGCATGTGCAATTTTGAGGTACAAATTTAGCTCACTAAACTCATGGAAGATTAAATTTGACCTAGTAGCTTTACTTAATTACTATCATCCCTCACCTTCAAGTGAGATTATCCATAGCAACATCTTCTACCTCTTTTTAACTATCTATTTAACTATCTAATGATATCTACTATTATATGATATCAATGATAGCATAGCTCTAGGTGCACATTAGTTGTTATTAGTCTTGTTAATATTAATATATCCTGATTTATGATGCTTCCAGTGATCTACTTCGTATACATAGTGTATAAGTGAATATAATTATGTGTGTGTGAAAAACAGAAAATGTCTTCTTTACTTGACAGAAAAAGCAACATGTATTCAAAGAAATTTGGTACTTCAGGAGGAGATTTGTAGTTCTTTTTAGTGACATTCTACCTTATAAATTCTTCTTACATTTGGAGAATTTCTCACATCATTAGTCTCTGCCATGGCCAATGGATGCCAGACAGCCACTTTCCCAGCCTCCCTTGTTGCTAGGATAGGGGCAAGGGACTTTGTGCTTCATCCACGAGATGTACACAGCCCTGTCCTTGGGTTATAAACCAGGGGCATGGAGAGGCTGGCACCCACCTACGGAGGTGGGTACATTTAGCTTTCAGAGGCAACAGTGGCAGTCATTTTAGCAGCAGAATCCCATGCCCAACTCAGCAGCAATAGAGACACACGCTGCGGTGAATTGCACTGTGGTGATTCAGTGTGAGGTTGCAGCCCTGCAGTGTGTTCTGGGCTATTATTCCTGGTGATGTAGTCTTCATCATCAGACTGTGAGCCTTCCCAGAGATGACGTGGGCTATCTGTAATTACTTATTAGATTGCTTTTCTGTGTTGCTGGCAGCAAAGGACAATGATGGATGCAGTAACTCATCAAACTCAGTTCACTGGCAACAAAAAATAATCCAATATGTTGATATGAACTAAAAAATTGACTAGGAGGCACAGGGAATGGAAAGGGATCAGAATGTAACGGCTTCTTGTAACACAAAGAAGTGAGCAAAAATCCTGACTTCTTAATCAAAACTTCATTTATATAAAATATACCTTTATAATATGTAATCTATTTTCCATCTTCCTGACATCTAAAACTTGTCCAGATATAAAAGAAATATCTTTCTTTTTATAGCCTATTGATCTGTATGGAAAATAATAAAAAACCAAAATGTATCTTTTTGTGATAAAACCGTAAATATACCTAGATATATAGAGAGAAATTAGGTACAAGAACTGATACCATCACCATTGTTACTGCTTTTATTCTTATCATAAACTATAAAATTTTCTGGTGGTCTCTCCCATCCTACATAAATATTCTATTCTTTTTAAGTCCTTTTTCACAATAATATACAAAACCAACATAAGTAATTTTAATTTTTAATTTCACAGCATGTATTCTTTTATTTTGCTACAAGTGTTGTAAAAATGAAAACAACCATTTTAAGAGTCTAGTATCATACAACATAGATTAAATAAACCTTGGCGAAGCTAACCAAAGAATCTAATTATAATTCTAAACAACTTTTTAAAATCCGTTGAAAGAATTGTTCTAGTTGCAAACAACCAACTTGTATGTGAAGTTTTGTAACATAACTACTTGAAAACTGAATTTATTAAGTTTCTTCTGCAAGTGAAATAATATGAAGGAGAAGTGGTTAGAAAATGTCCTCATTGAAGGTGAGAAATAAATTTTAAATAGTCAAAAGGGTGAATGTTCAAGAATAGACTTTCAGGTTGAAAAACTAGCTTTGATTTTACTTGGTAGTTTCTGGGAAACATCATGCAAGTTGCTTTCATAAGAACTGTGGAAATGAAATAAAAAAGTAGAAAATGACAATTCTTTCAACATTGAATGTCAAAAAATAAACTTTTGTTTAAATTAAAACTTAAAGAAAATAAGTTATGTGAAGAAATCAGCAATGAAAAACAGTGCCTTTGAATCTATCCATAAACCTATACTGTCTGAACATATAAATAAGTCCACTCTGCAACTATCTGAATCAATGACTCATTAAGAACCTTTTAAGAAGAAATCAATGTATTTTTAACCCCGTCTACATTGAAAATACATAGGCCACTTTAACAGGCACTTAGGATATGTTTCCTACATAGACACTTTTATTTACATATTTGCTAGGTACCGTGTCATTTATTATTTCAATCTTGTCCTCTCTGCCAATTCTTGATGAGGAGAAAAATTCCACAGATCCTGCGTTTGGATTTAGTCTTCTTACATTTTTTTTTTTCATTTTTGTTAACAATGATTTTTGAAGAGGGTTAGACTGAAAAAGAGTCATTTGTATTCACAGTTAAGATGAAACAGTACTTTGGTTAATCAAATATGTTAAGCATAAATCTTGTGTTTTATACATATAAAAAGAAAAATAATGCAGCTATGATAGATATACATGAAGGCTTCTCAATTTAAAAAAAAATTTCTGGAACTCTAAATTCTAGGTTAAAAATTTATTTATATATAAAATAATCTTGGGTAACATTTTTCAATAATTTCTAAACTAAATGATAAAAATCCAAATTCTACTGCTAAAAGTAATTAATATTTATTTACTGATATATAAGGATATGTCATGCACTACAAAATTACTGAAGAAATAATGTTGATTGATGCTTTATTTTTCCTTAAATAGTTAAATTAAGGAAAGGCAGACATGTAAAAGCTTAATTACAAATAATGTGGGTAATTTTATTAAATTTGTACAAGGTTGGGTCATAGCCTAGAAGAACACGATTAATAACAACTATATTTAAATAACATGTTTTTTAATGGGCTTCCCTGGTGGCACAGTGGTTAAGAATCCACCTGCTAATGCAGGGGACACAGGTTTGAGCCCTGGTCCAGGAAGATCCCACATGCCGCGGAGCAACTAAGCCCGTGTGCAAAAACTACTGAGCCTGCACTCTAGAGCCCGCGAACCACAACTACTGAACCCACGTGCCACAACTACTGAAGCCCGCGCGCCTAGAGCCCATGCTCCGCAACAAGAGAAGCCACCGCCATGAGAAGCCTGCGCACCGCAAGGAAGAGTAGCCCCCGCTCGCTGCAACTAGAGAAAGCCCGCGCACAGCAACGAAGACTCAACACAACCAAATATAAATAAATAAAAAATAAATAAATAACGATTTTTAAACTGAATATTGAAAATTAATTAGTAATTCAAGAATTAAATGAAATTTAAGGAAATAAAGAAAGGAGCATAGAATATGTAAAGGCACAGAGGCGTGAAATAGTATGTTTTGAACTACAGATCCTTCACTAGTTCTAATGTCTGAGACAAATATACTACACTGTGTCTATGTTAATTTTTTTATTGCGATAAATTTCACATTTCATAAAATTTACCATTTTAAAGTGAACAAATTTAATGGGCTTTGTATGTTCAAATATTGTGCAGCCATCATCACTAATTCTTGAACATTTCATTAACCCCTAAAAGAAACTCCTACCTGTTAGCAGTCAATCGCAATTCCTCCTTCAGCCCCTGGCAACCAGTTATCTACTTTCTGGCTCTGGTTTTGCTTATTCTGGACATTTTGTAGAAATGGAATCATACAATATATGGCCTTTTGTTTCTGACTTCTTTCACTTAGCATAATGTATTACACATCCATGTGTGTTGTAGCATGTATCAATATTTCCTTCCTTTATTTTTTTCCTGAGTAATGTTCTGCTGCGTGCATATACCACCTTTGTTCACCCGTTCATAAGTCGATGGGCATCTGAGGTGCTTCCCCTTTTGTCTGTTGTGAATCATGCTCCTGCCTTAGGTACAGAGACCAGGAATGCAGATTATTATTTTCAAGTCTGCTACTGATCTAAGGAGCAGAGGATGCGAATAGGGTAAATTAAGATACCACAAAATTTACTCTTAAAGAGAATCATCTGGTCTTTTTCAACTAAAGAGTTGAATGTATAGACTTAGAATTATTCATAAATTATTTTATTATTCAGTTACTATCTGCAGGATCTATTCTGATGGCTTCTTTTTCACTCATGATGTTGGTAATTTGTGTGTTCAATCACTTTTCTTGGTAAATATGACTAGAGGTTGATCAAATTTATTAATTCTTTGAAAAATCAACATTGTTGTTTCTATTGTTTTCTACTTTTCATTGATTTTGGTGTTTTAAAATCATTATTATTTATTTCTGTTGACTGAGATTTTAACTTGTTCTTTTTCTAGTTTCTTAAGATGGAAGCTTAGAATACTGATTTAAGACCTTTCCCCCTTTTTCTTTTCGTTTTAGCTTTAAATGCTAAAAACATCCCTCTAAGCAGTACTTTATCTCACAAATTTGATATATTTCCATTTAGTGAAAAACAATTTTTGATTTCCTTTGACTTCTTCTTTGACCTATGGGTTGTTTACAATGTGTTATTTAATTCCCAATAGGGAATTTCTAGATATCTTTCCAGTGTTGGGGCATTTACAAATATCTTTCCACTATTAATTTCCAGTTTATGTCCTTTATGGGCCAATGACATAGTTGATATCACTTATATATATTTTTTGAAGTTCGGTTTATGGCCTAGAATGTAGTCATATTTGATGAATGTTCCATGCACTTGAAAAACATATATATTCTCGTGTTCTTGGGTATTCTGTAAGTATCAGTCGGGAGAACTTAGTTGCTGGTGTCGTTCAGACCCCTCCCAATATCCATACACTAATTTTCTGCCTCTCATTCTAACAGTGCCTGAGAGGAGTGTGAATTCTCTCCTCGTAAGTGTGGCCTTGTCTATCCTTTCAGCATTGTCGGTCCGTGTCCTCCTGTATTTTGTAGATTTATCGTTAGATGCATATATACTTAGGATTTTTATGTCTTTATGGGAGAATTGACCTGTTTTTCATTTTGCAATGTCCTCCTTTATCAGTGTTAATATTTCTTGTTTTGAAATCTAGTTTATCTGGTATTTAAATAGCCCAGATTTCTTTGGGTTAGCGTTCGCATCATATGACTTTTCTCCATCCTTTCACTTTTGATCAATGTTTATCTGTATATTTAAAGTGAGTTCCTTATAGCCAGCACATACTTGGGTCTTGCTTTTTTATCCCATCTGACAGTCTCAGTTTTTAATATGTGTTCAGATCATTCACATTTAATGTTGTTACTGAAACGTTCAAATTGACATCTTCAATCTTGTTAGCTGTTTTCTAACCATTCCATCAGGGTCTTTTGTTTTGTTGGATTTGGTTTACCCTGTTCTGCCTCTGCTTCTTGAATTCCTACAATGCTTATGTTAGATCATCTGTTACTGTCCCATATGCTTGGTTGCTTTTTTTTTTTCACTTTTTTTTCTTTTTGGTGTCAATTAATTTAATTGCTACTGATCTATATTCAAGTTCACTGATTCTTTCCTCCTTTATGTTGTGTCCTCCAAAGAGTCTGTCTTTATCGCTTTTACTGTGTATTCTTTACCTCTTTTACTGTTTTCATTTCTAGCATTCCATTTCATTCTTATAGTTTCCATCTCTCTGTTGAAATTACTGAGCTGATTTTGTTGTTCAGTTTTTTCCATTTGGGTCTTTATATATTAATTATAATATTTTAAATTTCCTATAATGTAATGCCAATATCTGTGTCATATTTCAGGCTGGTTCTGTTGATTGTGTTCTCTTTTGGAGGTGTGTTGCATTTGCTTGTCTTCTCTTATACTACATCCTATTTTCTGAAATCTGGATTTGTTCTATAAAACAGTAGAGACTAAAATACACCATTTTTTAAAAACATCTTTATTGGAGTACAATTGCTTTACAATGGTGTGTTAGTTTCTGCCATATAACAAAGTGAATCAGCTATACGTATACATATATTCCCATATCCCCTCCCTCTTGCGTCTCCCTCACACCCTCCCTATCCCACCCCTCTAGGTGGTCACAAAGCACCGAGCTGATCTCCCTGTGCTATGCAGCCGCTTCCCACTAGCTATCTATTTTACATTTGGTAGTGTATATATGTCCATGCCACTCTCTCACTTCGTCCCAGCTTACCCTTCCCCCTCCCCGTGTCCTCAAGTCCATTCTCTACACCTGCGTCTTTATTTCTGTCTTGTCCCTAGGTTCTTCAAAACCATTTATTTTTTTAGAGACTAAAATACAGCATTTTTATTCTTGGGAATGGGCCTTTCTTTCTGCAAAGCTCACAATATGGCAGTTCGTGTTAATCTAGTCACCAGTTGAGTTTGGCTCATGGTTTGTTGTCACTAGGATTACCCCACTGCACTGCAATCTTCAAATTCCTTTAGTGATACCTATATTTAGTGTGAGGACTGGTTTACTAGAGGTTTTCTTTCAGTGTCTGCTGCAAACTCACATTTAGGTCTTCCTTTTGCACGGAAGCTCAGAGTCAGTCCCTTATAACTGTCCCAACAGTATTTCACTTTTCCATTTACTGAAAGTTTGTCATCTTAGTGGTGTAGGTTTGGGAGGTGTTATCTCCTGTTCTGATTAAGTCACGGGTTCAGCCTGATAGAGGTAGGCACATCGTCCTGGGTCCCAAGTATGCGGCTTTCACAAGTGCCCCGACTTTCCTCCAGGTGTAGTTCTGGTCCCAGCATGAATCCCTGGCCACCACTACTAGCAAAGAATTTTATTTTGTTCATTTCTCTCAGCTGTGATGAGTTTTCACTGGACCCTAAAAGTGACAGTGTTTCTTACCCTTTCTTTTGTTGAGTAAGGCCTTTGTTTCCCAGGGGAGTGTTATGGACTAAATTTCTGTGTTCCACCACTTTGAAGTCCTAACCCCCATGGTGACTGTATTTGAAGTTAGAGGCTTTAGAGGTGACTAAGGCTAAAAGACGTCATAAGGGAGGGACCCTAATCGCACAGGACTGGTGTCTTTATAAGAAGAAGATGAGATACCAGAGGTCTCTCTCAATCTCTGCGTCCTCAGAGGAAAGGCCATGTGAGGACACAGCAAGAAGGTAGCCATCTCAAGCCAAGGAGAGAGGTCTCAGGATGAAGCGCACCTTGTCGGCACCTTGATTTTGGACGTCTAGCCTCCAGACCTGTGAGGAAATTAATTTCTGTTGTTTAAGCCTGTAGTGTTCTGCTATGACAGCCTGAGCAACTAATACAGGGAGATAGAGGAAACAGATTAGGTAGAGTTTTGTAACCTACAGTGGCTGCTCCTATCCTGCCCGAGACTTGCAGCACGAGCAAAGCTTCTTTATGCTCTTCCCAGCCTCCCCTGTGTGTGCCAGGTCTTCAAGGGGTTACAAGCCCCCCTCCTAGTATCTGTGGTCCCCAGGGTCTCCCTGCTGTCTGCATTCTGCTCTCAGACACAGCACAGACGACAACAATTAGTCGACTATCTTAGCTCCATTCTTTGAACTTGTGTCTGACTGTATCTGCTCAAGTAAAACAAGGGCTCACGTTCTATCTCTCTGTAAGATGCCTCTCTCGCCCCAGATATTGGATGATTTCGTCATCTTGTGATCTCAATTATCTATAAATTCACAACTGGTTGTGAGTTTGTAGTTTGTCTGACCTTTATCTGGTTGGATGGGTTTCTGGCTCTCTAAATATCTGAGCAGGAAACCAAATGTCACACATTCTCTATACATTTGTCTTTTTATGTTGTATCCTGCCTAATATGCTCAGATATATATTTAAGATCACGAATTTCCTTTCAGCTATGTCTAAACTTCTATTTAAGAACATAGATTCTTAAATTTTAATTATTATATTTTTATTTCCTTCAGAATAATTTTAATTATTGAAATCTAATTGTGAATTTTCTCAAATCTTTCTCTTCTTTCTATGGCTTCTAATTCCATTTGTATTTCTCTATCCTTTTATGCATACTTAAGTTATTATATGAAATCATGATCCTAATATCTAATACCCATGGGTCTCACTTATCTCGTTTCTCTGTTGTTTCTCACTCAGCTTTCCTTATTGTGTACATTTTTATAATTATGGATTGAGGACTATTGAGTATATATATCCTGTAAAGCTGAACTATCCTTAAATGCCTAGAATAAAACATTTTTGATAATTTAAATACATGGCTGTATTTGTTTTCTCAATATTTCATTTGAAATGTCACTAGTAGTTTTATATCTATCGTTTGCTTAGTGTTAGCTTCCATTTTACTCTGTTTAGAACAGCTTAACCATCATAAGATTTATCTTTTTTATTGAAGTATAGTTGACTTAAAATACTATATTAGTTTCAGGTGTATAGCATAGTGATTCAATATTTTTATAGATTATACACCATTTAAAGTTATTACAAACTAATCGCTATATTTCCTTGTGCTATACAATATATCCTTGTTGTTTGTCTATTCTATACATAGTAGTTTGTATCTCTTAATCCCAGACCTTTATCTTGCCCCTCCCATCATAAGATTTGTCTTTTTTATGAAAGGTGTTTAATAGACCAATAAAACCTCTGATTCTGCTAACTTTTAAGCATGGGTGTTTAAACACTCTTGGAATATCTTTTTAGTTATTAATCGATTCAATTTTTCTGCCTTATCCTTAGTACCTTATGGTAATTTGCATTTCAAAAAATCTTTTTAATCAAAATTTTAATGTAGTTTTGCATATTTTTGTATTATCTAATCATAGTTTTTAAAAATTACATCCACAAATGTAGTTCCTGCCTCTTTCATTAAATGGCTTATGTTATTTACTTATTATTTTTTCTTATTTATTTAAAACATTAAAAAAATTAGACCTGACAAAGAATTCTTTTAATCTAGACTTTAAAAAAAGCTCTGGTATTATTTTTACAAAGGTACCTTTTATTTGTTTTCCGTTTTGTTAATCGTTGGGGGGTTTATCTTTACTAATTCACTTTTGGAGATTTATATGCTACTTGAATGTATGATGGTGTTCATGTCAACAGTCATAATTTAATTATTTAAATACATTTTACATGTCACTAATAAAATAACAATACCCATTTAACCTAAGATAATGAATGTGTACATATGGTGCATTGATTTAGAGAGCGATTCTTTTCTCATTTAACCAGAAGCTTTATTAAAGTCATATTATACCCAATAAAATGGGAATTACAATGCCTACAAATAGGAATATAGAGTGATCTTCACCTCAGTTCCCTGTCATCTCACAGGCATTTCAGTTGAGCCCTGTGGGATTCACGGGTCACCAGCAGGTGTTTGTAGAGGTTTGTTTGTTTGAGGTGTTTTGTAGAGGTTTAGTTTATGAGTAAGGAGACCCTTTGGAAGGGTTTTGATAAGTAAACACAGGATAAAAGGAAAAAAGTTTCTTATTTTAGACGAAGAAGTGGAAATACTGAGAAAGGGCTAGACACAAGAGTCGCTTTAAATGGAAGACAATATTATGTGCAACTGGTTTCTTTTCCTAAGAGAAATGGTATAGATAACATTTAGTCTGAGATTTCAAACTCAGTGACACAACTCGTTATGAACATTTTAAAAGGAAGTTTAATCGCTTCCTAATTCATTGCTGCATTTGAATTTCCCTCTTCAAAGGTTAAACTGTACTTGAGATGTGAAGATAAAAAAAAAAAGAAAATGGAAACATTTAGGCAAAATGTTTTGCATCTCTAGTTTATCCTCTTAGAAAACTTTTTTCCCAGAAAACTTATTAAATACTTACCCTAAGGTTCTTATGTTTATTATCCACTGGCTCAAATGTTCTCAGAATGTGTTTGGAAAATAACACTGCACTAATACTGTGCAAAACCTTTTCTAGGAGCTTATACACAAACTCAAGGAACACTAAGAAAATGGTAAAAGTCAATTGTAAAAGCAAGGCACAAATCTGCTTCCAGGAGTTAATTTTATATTCACATGAGAAGAAAAGTGTTTTTGAGCTTCTGTTATTGAGTCTTGATCTATAAAGTAATATATCTCAAGTATCCTAGGATTGGAGCATAAACTTGCAGTTCAGTCTAATTTTTTAATTACAGTTCACATTTAAATAGTGGCTTAGGGGTTATAAAGTGCTTTCTCATATATTATTGCACTCAGATCCTGACAACTCAAGGAAGAAGGTAAACTAAGTGGGACAAATGCTGAGACAAACTCATTAATTGCACAATACACTTATCTCTATTAGTTTTGAGCTATAGGATCCAAAAAGAAAAACTCACTGCCACGGTATACCATTTGCAAAGTAGAATGAATTTTATAGAAGACATGCAACAATGAAGCACTTCAACTGACTAAATTAAATCAACATGAAAACCATCAGTATTTACCATAGTTTCACGTGTCTCTCATGATCAAACCTGGCTTGTTACGGACATCTTGAAGTTGACAACTTCATAAAAACAAAACATATCAAATGCGTTACGGTAGTCATTACTGCTTTTGATAAATCTTTTTCATATTTTTCTCTTCTGAATACATGATGAGATTTTGCTTCCGGCTCCCCACAGGTTCGTGAGGAATATATGACTCAATCTGGTCAAAGAATTGTGTCCATAATTGAAATTTGTCACCTCCAGCCTGGGGCATTTAGTTGTTGGTCTGAGACCCTCTTAAACTCCCTCTTCTCTATGGAAGAGCCGCCAACAACAACTGAAATTTTGGCTGTTCTTTCAGCCCACCACGTCCCTAAGTGAGCAGAACTCTTCTGCTAACCAGAGATGGACACGTAGCTCTTTTACAAGAGAGGCTTAAGACACTTAGATTTTGGAATTATTTCTAACCACAGCATAATATACCCTGTCTGCACTGGTATTCGCATCACCTCTGCTTCTATGGCAATTACTTGAGAAAGATAGATAACAAAATGCATGGTGTGGTGGTGCGATAATTAGTTTTAGCCTTTTTACAAAACAGAAAAGTTGCTGATTTTGTCATGTATAGAATTGTAATGAAGGGTAATCACCTGGGATACTTTTCGGAGTGCAACTTCTAGGCTTCTTAGGTACAAATTCAGTTTTATCATCTAATTTGTCTAACAACTTTTAGTTGAGTATTCCTTATTTAACAATCCACATATAAATTCATCTGTTTTTGAGAGATTAAGTGTACTTAATGGTCTAGCTTGATTGCCGCCTTCCTTGCAGTGTTTTCACCCCCTTCGAAGGAGGGAGTTCTATTACTTTCTTGTGAGCTCAAAATTTGAGATATCTGAGAAATTTTCTTCTATTAAGTTTTGTTCAGATTTTATAGTTAGCCATATTATTGGAATTGGAATTACGTTAGTGGAAGTATATTAAAGGTTAAAGGATTATGTATATCTCTATATCTGTATATCTCTATCTCCACTTATACAAATATTTTGTTTAGGAGTGAGATCTGTGATTGTATCATGTATACATCAACCAAATGAAAAAATGTTCAAAGGGCAACCTCAAAATTACTTTGTTTATTGACTGAGTTTAAAGATTCAAGGTTACAATTGACCTAGATGCAGTATCCACTGTGTGAAGACTCTGGGATAGACATCTTCACTGGAGTCTAAATTTTTCCATTTTAAAACTTGATGTGGTTGGTGTGTGTAAACCCCAACTTTAGAAAAGGAGAAACTGAGACTCAAAGTCCTATATTGATTACAAAAGATTACAACCAAATAAGCACTTGAGTCCTAGTTACCAATCAATTTTTGTGACTAGAAGATCATTACTTCTTCTTAAGGAAAAAAAAAAAGAAAGGAAAGAATATAACTGTCACCTGTATATCTACCACCCAAGTGAGCAAAGGTGGGGATTTGGGGACTTGGTTTCCTGCCTCCCAGCTGCCTCTGCTCATTACGAGACCCAGGTCTCAGCAGGCTGTGGCCCTGGTCCTGAATACTGCTGGCTCTTTCTGTTCTGTTTTTGACCCACTGTGATTTTTAAAAAATAGCTTGGGTGGGTTTTAAGCATTTAAAAAAATCATTTAAACTATCACTATGGCATTTGGGTTTGGGATGGGTAACATAAGGCAGGTCCAACTTCACAGGCAATTTAGTGTTTGGAAAATATATCCATTGTACTAAATGTAACAACTAGAACAGGAATCCATCTTCTTAACCGTCAGTGTAAGAAAGTTGTTACTTACTAAGTTATCATTAATATCTGGTATTATCAAACTTTAAAAATGTGGCCAATCTTATTTCATGAAAATGACACATTGTTTTCTGTACTAGTATTTTGACCAGGGTAAGATTAATCAACTTTCATAATGTCCATTTGTATTCCTACTTTGTTCCTACTTATATTTTATTTGAAGGTGATGGCTTTTCTTTACTGGTGTTTAGGGATTCATTTTAAATTATGGTTATAAATCCATATCCTGTTGCATAAATGACAGGTATGTTTTGCCGGTATGTAACCTAAGCATTAATTCTGGATATGCTGTTTCACTGACAGAAGTGTATGTGTTCACATCTGTCTACTTTTTTTTTCTAACCTCTGGATTCCTCATTATGTAAAGCTCTTAAGCATAGTTCCTGGCACTACATAAGCAATGCAAAGTTATTTGCAGTTGCTGTTCTCTTTTCCGCTTTCTATGAAATTATCCTGAATTAGAGTTGAGGGCTTCATTCTGATAGCAAATCTTTCTAAAGGCAGGTTCTCTGTAAACAGAGAAGGGAAGGAGAAATTTCTACACGCATGTACGTTATAATTAATCTAATGAACAGTTAGGTCCCCATGATTATTTCTGCTTATTTTAATATGTTGATGGCATATTTGGAGTTTCTCTGTGTCTCTACTAGGAAGAATGACTATTGTCTAAAGATGGCTTTAATTTTACAAGGTTTGGGTGGAAGATTCTCTATTCTGTATCATTTTTCAATCAAATCTCAGTTTAAAAAAAAAAAATCTCAGGTAAATTTCCTCTCATTTTCATTTCCATCAGTGGTATATTTTAGGATGCTCTGACATTATTATAGATTTATTAATTTTCTTAATTATTATAGATTTATTCTTATTACATCATTTTATTATATTCTGGCATTTCAGAGAAATTTAAGGGAAACATTTTGTTAGAAATGCTCAATCTGCAATCGTGAACTAGAGATTTAATTTCTTGTCTTGATAAGCAAAAATCTCACTTTAGAATTTTTTTTTTAATCATGAGAAGTTGAAAAAGGTATAACCGTGTCTTGATAATAACAACTTTCAAAATATGTGACTCATAAGATAAAGTAAAGCAAAGGTGGGTTGAAAGGACACCGAGAAAATGCAAATAAAAAGAAAAAAGTTTTGACAATATTAACTCTAACATGTAAATATATATGTATATATATATATACATATATATATATAGTATAAATTAGAAACACAAAAAAACATAAAATGAGTTTAATTCTTTATTTGAAGTTCTGTAACATTCACAAAATTTTTTATGTAGTATAATGTCATAATAAACAAAAACCTCTAAGAGATAAAAGAAAATTTTACAAAAAAATATAGGAGTGAGAAACTTTATCACATAGTAGTAATATTTTCTTTTAATCATTTATGATTTAGACAGTTAAAATACAAAATGTAGGAGATCTGAATAACACTGTAGTTGTATATCATATTTCCTTTCTGAGACTGCATATTCTTTCAATCATTGATGCAAGAATGACGTATTTTAGGCTATGAAGTATGCCTTTGTAAAATTCATTTAAGAGAACTTGAGCTGACCTGTTCACTGACCATGCTGTCTAAACAAAACAGAATTTATAAGTTTTGAAAAAAGGAGAAAAGCAGCATTGCTAGAACCACAATCAGTATTACTAATAACAACACAAAAAGAAAAGCATGTGTGCTAGGAGATGCAAAAATGGAAACAGACTAAAGTCTCTTAACCAAGTCTTAGATCACAAGGAAATATTAAAATTTAGAAATTAAACAGAAAGTATATTAACTTAAAAATATATACAGTGTGAGCATAAGTATTAATAGAGATGTATGTTAGTTTTATTAGATAATGAGGGAACATGAATGACAATAAAGGAAGAATCCAACTCAAACTTTTAAAAGTGGAACAGCAAAAAGGCCTAAAACAGTATTATAAACTATTTAGAAAGAATTTAGCTGAAATAATACATTATTGAATAAAATTAGAAGCACTGTATATTAATTACAAATCTGTTTCTAAAATGACTAAAAATATATACTCAAATGTCAGACTAAAATAAGAAAACATGAAGAAAATTTGGGAAAGTAAGTAGATATTATGATAGTTACAGAAGATATATCTTATTCATTAAAAGATCATAAAACATCATTTCATTACAAATAATATTAAAATATTTATGTAACAATTTGTGTTCTAGAAAAAATAGTGATTACCTAATTAGATCAAAAGAATCAAAAAAGCAATTGCATAGACATTTACTAAAAAGGAAAAGTGATGTCAGCAAGATGGGGGAGTAGGAGATCTTAGCCTGTGTTCTTCCACAAGACAATTAGACAGCTATTCAAGAACATAAATAAACCTAGGAGTCCAATTAAAAACAAGTCACCCCCCGAACAAAGAAAACTCACCTGAAAACAAAATCAACAGCAACAAAAACCCTTGGAATTTGCATGAGATTTTAGTAGGATGTCCAAGAACAAATTTAGTATACCTTTATATCATTAATTACCAGATAGAATATATAACATAATATTCACAAATATACCACATATGGAACTACTATGAGGTAAATTTGCAAGGGAACTATTGAAGACATGATGAACATTGTTTAATTTTTCTAAGAGGTGTAAGAGACCAGATAAAGAAAGACGCACATGATTAGACAAATGATACTCATCGTTATTTCAAAAAATGCCTTGTCGGTTTTCTTGTATTTGTTTCTTCAGAGCCACTTTTTCTTCTTGCCTTCAATCAGGGAAGCTGCCTAAGGACCACATCTTTAACCACTGATTTCTGGTTGGGTTTAGACAGTGAGGAGTGCTGGCCAGAGAGTGGCAGGGGAAGGAGAGTCACCATTTATTCCACGGCCCCTCCCAGCATCTTCACGTCCAGTTGGCTGTGAACCCGGCGTGGATGTAATTGTGTCACACTCCCAGTCCTGTGATCTGCTCATTCCTCTTGTATGGCCTGAGGGCGGTAAAGCCTTACACTGCCACTTCCTAGAACACACCCCTCTATAAATAAGTCTTAATATGTAAAGAGTCTTCAAATCATGTTTTAAACATGCCATCTGCTTCCTGTTGCAACCCTGACGATTCAAAGGCAATTCTCTACAAATGAATTTATAACTTTATCAAAATTATAACCTTTTAAAACTTGTTAAAATAAATCTCTAGATGAAAATACGGTATTTCTTTTAAAAATTAGAGTTGTATAGACAGACTTGCATTATTACATATTAAACATAAAATACGTAATGATTGAAACAGTGAGGTAGTAATTTAAAGATTGCAAAGATAAAGGGCACAGAATAGGAAGTCCAGAAAAGAGCCCAAATGTGTGTGTGTGTGTGTGTGTGTGTGTGTGTGTGTGTGTGTACATGGAGTGGGAGGAGAAGAGAAAGAGAAAAAGAGAGGAGAGATTTATTATCATGTTGTATAATAATATAATTACTTGTAGACTTTTCTTACAATCGATATTCCAAGAGAAATCTTTAATTTGAATGGCTGCTGCTCAACTAGTGGTGAAATACAAATAAAAAAATAGAGAGGCAAATTACAGTGTATAGCATCATTATATTTGAAATCAAGAAAAATCCAAAGTCTGACCCTTGCCCATTCGCACCTTAAGGGGATGGGGGGATGAAAAGAAATGTGCAAAGGAACCTGAGGAGGAGAGAAAAACACATTTTGTATCAGAAATAGTATAAATATCCAACAATGGTAATTGTATAAATAATTCTTGATGCATTCAGTTATTTTAAATAGATGATAAAGATCAGATTTAGAAAACAATGACAGGGAAAATATTCATAATATGTAATTTTTAAGTACATAAAACAGGTGACATAATACCTTAATTATACTCTGATTTTTATCAATCTCTTTCTGTATGTTTTAACATAAATAAATATATATGTATTACGTATAAATGTTATAAGTTGGATTTAATAGATTAGTATATGATATTTATGCTTTAATTTCAGACTTGTTTACAATAAACATCTACTGTTCTTATAATATGCAAAAAACATAACAAAATATAGAATTCTAACATAAGTATGAAACTGATTGAATAAAAATCAGTTTTTGTTCAGAAAAAGCTGCATAGAACTATCTAGACCATAACAAGACACCAGAAGCATAAAATAACAAGTATTTTGATGCCAACTCCCAGTTAACCAGGTAAATGAAAAGCATAGGCATTGTATTATTGTGGTTTTACAGTGAAATTAAGTTTAAGTTTTCTTTGTAATTAGATTAGTTATCTTAAAGAGGAGGTTTCTCTCTTAGTACCTACATATTATAAATATACTGTGAGCCACTGATCCTTCAAGACAAGTGTACAACAAATATTTAAGAAAAAATGTATTGAACTAAAACAATTTTTAGGAATCCTGTGAAATGTGCACCTTGATTAATTTTCATAATGCGATCACAAATGTGTAACCGTGATCTAATTTCAGAAATACAGCTTTCCCACTACCACAGAGACCGCCCCTTCTGCCTTGTCCTAGACACAAATGCCCCTAGACGTAAACACCCTGCTGACTTCTATCATCATCAATTAGGGTTCTGTTTTCCTCCTGTTTTGAACTTTATGAAGTGGACTCATAGAATATGTGCTTTTTTGGGTCACACTTATTTCACTCAACATTTGTTGAAAGTTTTCCAATTTGTTGTAAAAGTAGTTTGTTAATTTGCGTTGCTGGGTAGTATTCCCCCGTCTGAGTATACGGACATTTGTCTATCCATTCTTTTGTAGATGAATGTTTAGGTTGTTTCTATCTAGTGTATGGCTTTTATCAATTGTGCTGCTATGAATCTCCTTTGACATGCCTTTCGGTAAAGTTATGCACACGTTTCTGTCAAGTATACGCCGTGAAGTGGAATTGTTGGGCCGTCCATGTATTTTCAGCATTAGTGGATCATGTCAAATGGTTTCCTAAAATACTTCTATGAAATTATGCTCTCATCAGGAATGTATGAGAGTGTTTTAGTTGCTGTTAATAGCACCATATGCTTTTGTCTCTTAATTTTAGCCCTTCTAGTGGATGCATAGTGGTGTCCTCCTGTGTTTTAGTTGGCATTTATCTGATAATGAAAGCGGTTAAGCAAATTTTCATTTTTTTAACAACTTTTACATCATCTTTCATGAACTATCTTTTCAAGGCTCTGAGCCATTTAGCCACTGGATTTTCTTTTGTTTACTTACTGATTCAAAGATATCTTGTGGACATGAGGTCTCTGGGAGGTATATAAGTTTGTTTGTTTGTTTTCCCAAAAGGTGGTTTGCTTGTTTGCTGTCTAGATCATATCTTTTGAGGTACAGGTTTCTCCATTTTAATAAAGTCCAAATCATCATTTTTAAATAAACAGTGCTTTTGGGTTTCCTTGTAACAATCTTTCCCTGCTCTATGATCATATAAATATTCTTCCATATTTTTTTCTAGGAGCTTTATTAACTTTCACATTTAAATATATAATGCTTATATCTATAATCTGTTTGACGTTAGCTTTTGTTTATGATATGAGATAGAGATCAAGATACATATTTTTCCATATGGATAGTCAATTAACTCAGCCATTTATAATTTTTATTTTTAAGTAAAGTTGATTTACAATATTATATTAGTTTCAGGTATATAACATAGTAATTCAACATTTAAAGTTATTACAAGATAATGGCTATATTTCCCAGAGCTGTACAATCTATCCGTGTTGCTTATCTATTTTATACAAAATTTGTATCTCTTAATCCCATACCCCTATCTTGCCCCCCACCCCCTTCCCTCTCCCCACTGGTAACCACTAGTTTGTTCTCTATATCTGTGAGACTGTTTCTGTTTTGTTATATACATTATTTGTTTTTTATTTTTAGATTCTACATATAGGTGATAACATAGATATTTGTTTTTCTCTGACTTGTTTCACTAAGGATAATACTCTCTCGTTCCATCCACATTGTTGCAAATGGCAGAATTTCACTTTTTTTATCAGGCAATTTTTAAAGTATTCATTTTATACACATATGCAGATGTATATTGCATAGATCTCTATCAATCTATCTATATGTGTGTATATATTTATATGCATCTTCATGTTTGTGTATACGTATATACATGCGTGTGTATTTTATATATATATATATATGGCTTGTTACTTATTGATTATGGATAAGAGGATATTTTCCTCCTTATTGTCATGGGATGCACATTCTTTACATGCAAAATACTTATTACTGATTAGTAAATTAAGTTATTATGAGAGTAGAATATATACAGCTCTGTTACCTTTCACAGGTTTTGAATATCCTGACTATTGTAATCTTTGCCATCACCATGTAAAATTGACAGGGCAGGCTTTTTGAAAACACTGAGGAGATGACTTTACCACATTAGAAGTCCTGTGACATCTAAGATCACACTGGAGAAAGAAAAGGGATTAACTTGTTCATCAGACTCTGGTTCCACTGCTTTCAACCTCACTAGTTTTAAAATGAAATGCTAAATTACTAGTTCCATAATAATAAGGAGCAAACTTAGCAATTCAATAAGGCTAGCAGATACCGGGAAGTGAATATAAGCACACAGGGTACCACCATAGCTTTCAAAGGTGTTAATGAATGACAGACTGTTGTTGTCTTTATAGTGTTTGACCTTGAATAGTAGACAGAGACAAGTCAAGGCATGCATTAATTATTCTGGCAACAGAACAAAAGTTAATATTAGGATTTGGGTCTTAATTGTTGAACTTAACCTCTAATGTCTTTGCAAGCTAAGAAAGTGTAAATAATGTTCTACTAAAAGCATAAGCCTCAAAACTGGAGAATCAGGTAAGATATTGTAACATTACTCTTACGTAGAAAATGAGGAGAAAAGGAAAATAAGCATCTTAAAACATTTATTCAGGACTACTAAATAAAAACATAACATTAACAGTAATTAATCTTAAAAAATTAGCCCTGAATTATCACTAACCTTGTCAAATATTATAAACCATTTATGGCTTTGCTATAAATTTTAAATTTCTCCAAAATTTATGTTTGGAAATGCATTTATTCACCAACTAGCAAAGCAATTGCTTATAGAGTCATCACAGTGTAATTAGAGAGCAGATCAATGAGAAAAGATTTTTGAAATTGTAATTATTTGAATTTTGGTTCATAAAAATGTATTTTGTACATTTGTAGAGACTTCAAATGATAGTCTTCAAAATGATACAAATATAACAAGGTCAAAATGAAACTGAATATTTTATACATAAACTCTTAGTTGCTTTTGACTACAGTTTAATCTTATTTCAGTCTTAATTACACTTTGATCAGAATGCACATTTCAAATCCATCTTGAATTCTTTCTTGGACTTAAATCACTCCTGCATGGGTTCTTTTTCTTTCTTTCTTTTCAATAGACTACATTTTAGTTTAAAAAGTAGCTATTGATGTGAACACACCTACTAAATTTGAAATATGACTTTCTTGACAGTATCAGAAAATAATGGACTATCAAACATGAATTTTGGACCTTATTTTATCATCTTCCTCTGTGCCTTATGAGCTTACTCAACCTGGCCGTGGCCCAATTTTCTTTATAAAATGGAGAGAAAAATAGTACTGATATATCAATTGTTTTGTTATAAGTGTGGTAAGCAAAAGGGCTTTGACAATAGTTTTGCATGAAATAAAATTTGGATCCCATGAAACAAATGTAATTATTTTTAGCACCCTTTCTTTTATTAGGCGAGATAGCAAGTATTCTTTGTAATACTTTCCAGTCATTCTAGGAAACCAAAAGATGGTTCGATTATAAACGATATCAAGAGTTTTATTATTCTGAATCTGGAGTTTGGATTTGGGAAAGCACAATGAAGAGTTTTTAGAGGGTAAAAGATATATACTTCCTATTTCATAAAAATAAATTAAAACTAGGTTCAGTGACTATTGTTTCATATTCTTATTTAGAAATGGAAAGATTCTAAGATTATATTTTAATTAACTCACTTTAACATTTATTAAAACTTTAAAGTCAACAAAATGATGTGAATGTACAATTTTCACTAACACTTTAATTTTTTAATTGTATCATTCTAAAAATTTTACAAGCTTAAACGCTTTCAAAACCTTTATTACAATTACATATAGCTAACCATATTTATATCATTTTAAAATCTTAAACATAAAATAATTACAGCATACTTGACTCATGAAATCAGTATAATTTAGAAAGTGTTCATAAGTAACTTAACCGTATTCTTGTCATAATAAAATATTGTGATCACATTATTTTTATATAGCAAATCCAGGGAAGAAAAATATTGTCTTTGAATCAATATTGTTAACTTACTTTAATTTGCCTAATTGAATACTATCTCGAATATTACATGAAATATTGTTTTTATATAATTTATAAACCTTTTAATTAATAACCAGATGTTAAGGACTCTTTGAATCCTGCCAAATCCGAGTGCCCTGATCCTTCCTCTTCTTATTTTGAAACCTAGGAGCCAAGGCCATAATTGAAAAAAAAAAATCACGATAATTCTTTTTTCTCCTTTGAATTAAAGCTTTTAGAAGAAATTTAAAGAGGAAGAAACACACATAAAGAATATAAATTTAATACTTTCTCTTTAATTTTAGCAAGGATGTGACAACTCAGTTTTCACTAACCCTTTCATTTATAACACTGATGAGTATCCATGTCAAAAAGATGTCTTTGTTTTTCTCCTTAAACGTTCATTAACTTCTAAATCACTTCCATGGCTTTGCCAACTAGCTGTTTTCAGTAAAATATTTGTATCCTCTGGCTCCACCAAAACAATGGACAGACAGGTAGAGTTAAGAGAGATGTGAAGCATAGCTTCCAAGGACAAGTCTGAATTTTCAATATAATTTTCCCTTTCAGCCCTGGGATTTGGGAAATTCTTACCAATGGCACAGAGATCTGAATGTGACCCAGATTCAAGGTCCACATTTTAGTAAATAGCTCCTTCAAATGGAGATTGCAATCTTAAGGAGTATTGGTTTTATTTACTGCAAGGGCAAACAAAATAAGACCAACTCTGATAGTCTCGATGAAATAATCAGAACCCAAGCAACTTAACTCAAGGTTATAGGAATGGTGGCCTTCCCTTTGAACTAGTAGAGATCCAAGAGGTCTCAGATGTATGCACTATTTATTACTGAGTCAAAGGCTCTGGCCCATGACAACAAGGGTTTCAGACAAATATTAGTAGAAACTCTAGTTTTGCTGAAGCCCAAAAGTCAAAGAACACCAGAAATATTCTTGTAGTCAAACAAAAATGAATTTATTAACTTGCCGTGGAAAACAAGAATTTACCAAAGGAATGATGGGGTGTCTCCATAAGTGGGGGTTATGAGGTGATTATTATATGCTTATGACTTATCATTGGTGGTTTTTAGTAGAATTCAAAGAAAAGGAAGTCTGTCCTGTATTGAGACATGTTGGGAATTGTAGCAGTTAGGAGACTGGATATATTAATAACTTTTATCAAGAAGTAGAAAGAACAGTGCATGGTCAGGGTTGTCTGAAATGAAAGTGTAGTCATACATGTTAGCTGGAAGGAGGCATATGTTTGATTATTTATATGATGACACAGTGTCCTTGGTTCTGTGTTCAAACGTGATTTAGGAGCTATCTTGCTTTCTTCTTGTTGTACTATGGTCAAAACTTATCTGTCTAGTTACTTTTTATATTCTTTAGAAACTATTTATGATCCAGAGGAAGCATCATGGCCTAGTGGCTGTTTGCCGTAGGCCAGCTGTTGGGTGTCAGGGATGTCGTTGTTGTTACTGTTCCTTTTTTTTTCCTTTTCAGTACTGTTATTCTCAAACTATGAATATGTATTGTGAGATAATATAAATGATTAAATATGTTAGTTTAAATGATAACTGGGTTTACTCACGGAGAAAAAGAAGATGCAAGTGTAAGAGGGGTAAGGAGAGGATAAAATCCTCTAATTTTGAAATTGAAATTATCAATACAAACTCGCAATATATTTTAATTTTTTAAAAGGCATATTTCGTAGTTCAAGCCACTGAATAGCAGAAACGGGGGTCAAGCCAGCATTAATGAACACATTTAGCGACCAGATTATGATCTCTATATACCATTTTCTAATGAAAGAAACCAAGGATCTTCTGAGATATAGCTGACTCTACACTGGGGCAGAAAATAGGTAAGAGGAACATTGAATTTCCTGTCATATCACATATCAAAGAAGGTATCAACTACAATTGAAGATGTGTCCAAAAAAACCTGCTCACTTTCCATCTTGACTTCTGACCAAAGAAAGAACAAGTTGAGCCTCAGATTTCAGGTCTTTGAAATGTAACCCTCTCCCAGAAGTTACATCAGCAAAATTGGCTCTATTAATTATTTTCACTTTCATCTTCCACTTAGAAAAACAGCATACTTAATATTCAACCAGTCAGTCAATATGTTTTTATATGCTTTGATCTTGGTTTCTTTAGTATCAGAATGGATTGAGGGATTTTATTGCTAGAGAGTTACATTTCACTGGGGCAGTTATTCCAAAGCCTCACCTTTTAACCCCAAATCTTTATTTTTCATTGTATTCAAGAAAAATACAAGAAAATAAGAGAATTGAAACTAAAATTTGGCCAAGTTCCCAGGGGATCTGGGACTCCTATGGCCTGAACCTGTTGACATAAGCTCTTGGTTTGTGAGTTAAAAACAGCCTGCACCATGAATATGGAGATTTCCCTCCTGGTCTTAGACTGCCCTAGTGCAAACTAATACAGCTAAGTAAACTCAGATGTTGCATACAGTTTTATGATCACTAGTTACAAAAGCATTTCCAAGACACTCAAAATATCTACCTAAGCAGACCCTACATGACCTGAAATCGGAAGACCTAAGTCTCCTGATAGAAACATCCTGTGAGGCACCTGCATCTCAATGGAAAACACCTTGTCAGTAACTGTTAACTGTCACAATACAACTCTAGGATATTGATGCTTGGATTCGTGTTTCCTAGATCAAAAAGTGTTTGCTCTCCTCTACAGAGCACTGACCTTCCATTTCTTCATGCAACTTTAAGATGAGGATTCTTGGGAATTATCCAGAAGCATATGAACTTTAGAAGAAAAAACACCTAACCTAGGATGCTTTTACCAAGCAGATGTTGGCATGATATACACAAATTCCACCCAAGATGATGGAACTCGATTGTTTTCCTGACATATCTTATTCCTTTTTCCCCCTTTTTGGTTTACTACTGATCCTACCTATTAGAGGCACTCCTCAGCAATCTTCTAAAATTTTTTGTTGTTATTGTTTGGCTTTCAGTGTGCTTGCACCTATCTCTACCTCTTTACTTTTAATCCCCTAAGGTGTTCTTATGTCATCGAAGGAAACATAAGACTCGTGTATTTTTCTATGACCACAGACACTAGTCTAAATTTAAACAATTACTAAATTTGTCATCCCCATTTGATGACCTCTGACAAAATTTAGTTCTGCTAGTCTTTAGACAGTGGATTTTCTCCCATAGGCTCCCCCTAAAATTTGTGTTTTCCTCAAATTATTAATGAAACCCTTTACTACTGTAAAAATTTTATTTTGACTACAAGTCAAAAATATTTCTGCAAAAATTATTGCAGCAGAAGTAGACTCACCAAAAATGGGGGTCCAAATTGGGTAATCTGTTCTGTCATATGCACTTTGTTTACTCCAGAATTTTTTTTCCCCAATACTTAAGTCCATTCAGAAAGTCTACCTGGAGTAAGGGAACAATATTTAACTCATTCCCATTATGGGAAATGATAGTTATACTCCTAACAGTATCTGTGACCCACCAACCCACTGAGGTCCTACTTCTTTGATAAACAATATTTCTGTGTAAAGTAGTTAAAATTCATTTGTCTAGGTGCTTTCATCAACAATTTAGGTAGATAGATAGGTAGATAGACAGATAGATGATAGTTATATAGATAATCTTTAAGTCATTTGAAATATTCATGACTAGATGGAAAGCCCACCTGTCTCTCTAGAACAGACCCAAATGAACTATGGGATGTGTCCATTTTTCTGACTCGGCTTTTATGCCCTTGGTTTATAGCCTAATATGAATAGCAATAATAATTTTATTGAGGTAATTACCTGTAATGCTTCATACATTTTTTTCAAGGGTCTTAAATGTTATTTGTCAAGAACTGTGAAGAATCTTAGATTTTACCCTACCTGTGTGTAAGCTAACAAGTTAGCTTGCCACAGTTTTGCGGGTACTGGCAGAAGACATGAAACTCCTGAGTCAGAGAAAAAGGACTTTATACTCAGGGTATAGCACACAACACAAGTTTTCTGTTCACATTCCTTCCTTTTGCACTCAAGTTACAGAAGCAGATCCACATGGATGGATCTGTGTATACACCATAGGTTTGCATCACAGCAGAGAATCTTTCTGTTGAGGAAACATCAAACCTTTTTGAGAGGCTGTAAGCAAACCTTCACAAACTCCACCCCAGAAGGAAACATTATCTTAAATATAGTGGATAGCACTTGGCTATGGAGGGAGACATTCTATCTTTCATGGCAGTTTGCTATATAAATATTTTTCACTTATTTATATATTTTAAATAAAAATTATATATATTTAAGGTACACAACAGGGTGATTTGATATACATAGCAAAATGATTACTACAGTCCAGCTAATTAACATATTTTCTCTTCTATAGTTAGCAGTTTTTGTGTGTGATTACTTCACCTGAAATCTACTCTCTTAGCACATTTCCAGTGTTCAGTACACTATTATTAAGTGTAGTCATCAGGTTCGTACATTAGATCTCTAGACCTATTCCTCTTATACAACTGCAACTTCGTTTCCTTTGACCAACACCTCCCTGTTTCCCCCATTCCATCAAACCCTGGTAATCACTCTTGCACTTTCTGTTTCTATGGCATTGAATTTTTTTTTTAGATTCCACATATAAGTGAGATCGTACAGTATTTTTCTTTCTTTCCTTAGAGTAATGTCCTCAAGGTCCATCTTAGCATAATGGACTTATTTCACTTAGCATAATGCCCTCAAGGTCCATCTACATTGTTGAAAATAGCAGGGTTTCCTTCTTCTTTATGAATGAGTAGTATTCCATTGTACCTATCCAGCACATCTTCTTTATTTATCCATTGACAGTCACTTGGAGTGTTTCCATATTTTGGCTGTCGTTGATAATGCTGCAGTGAACATGGGAGTGCAAATATCTCTTTGAGATGCTAATTTCATTTCCTTTGGAAATATACCCAGAATGGATGTTGCTGGATCATACGGCAGTTCTATTTTTATTTTTTGAGGCACCTCTATACTGTTTCCCATTGCTGCGCCAATTTACATTCCCACCATTACAAGGATACTTTTTTTCCACATCCTTGACAATATTTGTTACCTCTTGTCTTTTTGATAACAGTCATCCTAACAGGTGTCAGATGGTATCACACTGTGATTTAGATTTGTATTACCATGATGATTAGTGACGTCGAGCACCTTTTCGTGTGCCTATTGGCCATTTGTATGTTCTCTTTGGGAAAAAAGTCTATTCTATAGAGAAAACTGACTCTCTATACTTTAGTGCAGTCATTATCCCATCAGCATATTCAGCAGATAATCCTGCAAGAAAAGAAACAATAAGGTATAAATCTAATCCAAATGCAGAAAACGTTCCCTTAACATCTGTGAACCACAAAATTTGAGAAACATTGCAGATTAGAATCCTGCAAAGTAATGTCCTCTGCCCTTGCTTTATGCATTCTTGGGTAAAGTAGGAAGATGGGACAGGGGAAAAAATGTCTGAGTGAACAGATGGCAGCTGGCAACAACAGGGCCATGATGTTTCATCCTGAACAGAAAAAATTTCCAGAGAACATTAACAATAATCAGACAGGGTCACTACTTTACCATGGAACAACAATATGGAAAAAATATCACTCTGTAGTTGCATCTGAACAGAGTCCCTGTACAATCACATTAATAATCTAGTATTTCCCTCCTCCAGCTCATATGACTTAGAATGATAACCTAGCCCAGTGATATTTCTCCATTTCTTAATAAGATGTATTAAGACAACCAGTCACTAAACTATGTATTAAGACACCAATCACTGAATTTCCCTAGTCAAACAACATCTAATCATTTCTCTTGGATCCCCTCCAAAGATTTTAAGAACCCCAGTTATACAAAAACATCTCCCAACACTCTCTTGCTGAGATTCTCCATGGTTCTTCTAGCTTCTTCTCTCTTCCTCCAGCAATTTAATAACTTTGCATTCATTTGTGTTCCTGGTGAAATGTGTCTAGTGTGCTTCCAAATGACAACATATCAGCAACATTATGATAACTAAACTGGGTTAAAATTTACTTTATATAATGTAGCATTTTAACATTTTCTTCTCTCAGTTTTATCCCTGTGGATAGCATGTAATTTTACTGGCTTATTTAAGTCATCTGAAATAGTTCCATTCTGTGTTATTATGCCATCAACT
This sequence comes from Globicephala melas, assembly GCF_963455315.2. Taxonomy (NCBI): domain Eukaryota; kingdom Metazoa; phylum Chordata; class Mammalia; order Artiodactyla; family Delphinidae; genus Globicephala; species Globicephala melas. Next base: position 2,751,298 of record NC_083334.1, on the reverse strand, counting down.
TAATATATAGTTGAATTCTTTAATTGCATTTGCTTTTAATTTGTAGGCATTGCTTTTGTAAAAAAAAAAACCAAAAAGTCTAATGTGTTATAATTTTGTGAAATATTATTATGGATTTCAAAGCAAGTCTAAAACAAATATATTCAGAAATATATCTCATATCTCCATCTAGTTCCCCCCTTTACCCACATGTAAGAATGGTAGCATCTGTGTACACTTTTCTCCATTTTATGTTTTTTAGTTATAGGCTGGTCATCATTCCAGAGATGTCTGCATTACTCTTTAGAACCTTATAGCACTCTACTTTGCTTACTATGTAAAGCCATGTGACATTTTGCTAGATATTTTCAACTTTTCCTCCATAGAAATTCTAATATTTTAATGGGAGTTTTACTGCTTCACACAAGAGTTCCACTATTGTACTCAATACTGCAGAAGAGTATCTGCTTCCTCATACCCTCACCAGCAGAGGGCAATGTCAAACTTTTGGACTGTTGACAGTGTGATAGGTAAGAATTGGTTCTTAATGGAGTTTTAATTTTCCTTTCTCTCATTATGATTGTAGTTGTCATTTTGATAGGTATAAGTTCCATTTTCATTTATTTTTCTGTAATGTGTCTGTTCATCTTCCTTATTTTCTTTTAGATTTTATTCTTTTTCTCTATTCTTTGGCACTATCTTTACATTCAGGACATAATCCTTATTTCTGTGCTATAAGTTACTTATATTAATAATATATTGGTATTATACATCTTTTGTAAAATTTTATTTTACTGTAACATGTTTTTAAGCTTGAAGTATTTTATTGATTACCCTATTTTACTTCTCCACAACAAAATCTGTGCATAAACTATTTTACATTTTATAATGAACTAGAAAATAGTAAAACTTTTGCTTTTTGGAAATGCAGCTCACAGTGAGATGGTAAAGGGAATAATTAATTGTGCCTTAACCAAAAATAAAAAAGACTTCTGTGACACAAATAGTTCCAACTACCACTTTGTTTCACATTTACATTTCTAGGAAAGTTATCATAATAAGATTCAAAATATCTCTGTATTCTACACAATGAGTAAAGGATGATTGTGAAATGAGAATGAGAAAGGAGAACGACTCTGATCCTCTGCCCATGTGTACCTTCTAAAACAGACAAACTTCAGAAAATAGTAAATATGGAAGTTTCAGGTCGTAGAAATAATTCCTCAAAACTATTTATGTCTCCACCCCTTTTGGAAAGTCTCCATGAGTTACCAGATTATACATACTCCCCTGGGCAGACTGCTAGCCTGGTTGGTTAACTGACAAGAGATGAGTTCTTTGGAAGAATCTGAAAGGCTAAATGTCCCAGGGCATCAGAGAGGGGCGCAGGCAAGTAACAGAGCAGAGAGCACAGAGTGAAGGGCCAGGCTGCTGGAGGTGGCCCACTGATGTTCAGTTGTGCTCTCCAGCTGACCAGTCAGATTGCTGCCGCGCTTCTTGGGATCAGTCCCTTATGAATACCAACAGTTATAATTTCCAGGTCACTCAGGGTAACTTCCAATCCTAAGAAAAATTCAACAGAAAATGAAAAAGACCCAACTCAGTGTTAACCAAAATGCTTCAAAGGAAAATCAGTTAAAATGTTGTAAAAATCTTTATAAATTCAGAGCAAATGAAGTTCCAATATCTGGGTTTAGAAAAGACTAAAATTCCTACTGATGGGCTGTTTTCTTTTATACACACTTACCAACGTCCACATGATCTTAGTGGTATGGGGAACTTTTATCTTTCGCAGCTGAGGTCTAATAGCCAATTGGGGTCTGCTGGCTAAATGACAGTTTAAAAAATTCAGCAAAAGAAGTAAATCTTTAGACAAAAAGTAAAAGAACAAACAAAAATATCTCCCCCAAATCCTCTTATAATTTCTTACATTGCAAAACTATTAAATATGAATTGATTTCCATTTTATTGCTACTAAAAATGTGACTATATTTGTGTTCATTAAGTTTCTGGGAAATTCTATTTAACCTTTTATATATACTGAATGAAATGAATCTTTTTTCTTGTCTGATGAAGACTTTATGTATTTTAAAATATCAAATAGTGTTTCTGAGAGGCCTGCTGGAAACATTCCTGCCTTGATATTTGTGGTGTATGAAGGTGTAAAAATGTCTTCTTTGAGAATTCATGTTCACAACGAATCCCTCACAAGTATCTAAAGCCTTATTTCACACAACCATATACCAAATATTATAATTTAAAGTAGTAGTAGAATAATATTGCTCCTAAGCAATTGGCAGCAGCTAAAGAAAATAACCTTTGACATAATTCAATTTCAATACAGATTTCAATGCTATTACAAAAATTCTAAGTAACACATGTTCACAGAAAAAAAATAAAAACAAACTGCACACGAAATTAAGAGTGAGTGAGAACCAATGGAAATTCCAGACCAAAGATTACTATTACAGACAAGTAATGACTTCACATATGAAAATTATCAGACACTAAAATATGGTAATAATTAGATACTAATATTATCAGATTATAAAATATTTACATTTAATATGAAAACACATGAAAGGATCCTTGAAAAAGATGGGTAAGAAAAATGAGCCAATCTAACATATAAATAACTTGAATTTAAAAATAAGATATTAGAGGGAAGAGATCCAGGAATACACTTATTCAAGTTGATGATAAAAGAGAGAAAGAGAAGGAAATATATTACTCACCGAGGCAAAACATGGTAAAACTGCTAAACCAAAGCTGGAGAGAAATTCTTAAAAGCAGTTGGAGGTGAAAGGAGATTGCCTACAAAGGAACTTCAATTAATCTAAGAGCTGAATTTTCAAGGGCAAGAAGGGAAGTGAAGGAAATTGTTAGATCTTTAATGTGCTGAAAGAAAACACATTTCAACCTAGAATGTTGTAATCAGTGAAACCATCTTTCAAGAACAAGAACAGAACAAGGACAGAACAAACTCAGACTGAGGACATCATCTGACAAACAAAAGCGTATTTTCCCCTTGAAACAGCCAATAAAAATTAACAAGAACAATTGCTTATAAAACAAGGTGAAACTGAATTGAGAAACAATAATAAACCCAAGATTAGACAGACTGGAAAATAAGGAAAAATAGAAAGCACAAATGAGATATTAGAAACAAATTAAAATGCTGAATGCAAGAGACTTGCCTAAAACAAAACATTTAAAATTAATTCTAAATAATATTACACTAGGTACATATTAAATTAGTGCTGATACATAATTATTAGTAGCAGACAAAATAGAGAGCCAAGCAAAAGTGTTAGCATATGGAACATTAGCATAGGGCAAAAAAAATCCAAAAATCCAGGATGATATATGATTTTTGAGTTGTTGGTATCATACAGAAAATGATCCCGTAACAAACACCTAACTAGAGAAATCACATCCATTTGAAATACAAAACATCTAGTTCATGGATCAAAATAAAATTCTAGTTCAAATAAAAAGAGTTGGAATTAAATAATAAGGAATGCACTAACCATCAAATCTTATACAAGGCTTCCCTGAATGTCAGTTTTGTTTTGTTTTGTTTTGTTTAAAGGACAATACCTAGTGATAGTAAGGCTCTAGAAACAACTTGACAACATATGTAGTAAAAGAAGCCAGGCACGGAAGAACTTCTGTAATTCCTCGGCTGTTAAGTTCCATAATAAGTTGTGGTATCCGTCAAGCAGTGGGGATTGGCTGTGACAGAGCCAGAGGGAGCCTATGAGGCAATGGAAGGGTGTTATATCTTCATCTGTGTAGTGGTTACCTGACTGTAGACATTTCTAAATATTCATCAAGCTTTGCACCTTAACATTGTACACTTTGCTTTATGGCATTTATGCCTCGATAAAAAATAAACCACTTAAATGGTACAGTATAGTGGGGTTAAACAAAACTTGTGAGAAAAATCTAAAGCAGAACACAGAGGAAAATTCAAGAAACTTATATAAGAAAAGAATATAAATACATAATTAATTATCTAAGTATCTCTTTAACAAAAAGGTAGGAAACAGAACAGCTGGGAAAACTGAGGAAATTAAAAGAAAGAAAATAATTATAGGGAATCAAACTTAGTGAAAACAAATGGAGAATAAAAGTAGATTTCTTTTTGTGAAGACTATGAAAATACTGACAGAACCCTCCCAGGTTAAAAAGATTAAAAGGAGAATGAGGTATAAGAAATTTATTTTAAACAATATAGGAAGCTTTACTATAGATTTAAAATTATTCAAGTCTTAGAAAGAGTATTTGATGAAAAAAACTGAGAGGCTAACATGGGAAAAAATATAACTCAATCTATCTGACTCAAAAGAAATAGAAAAGCAGAATAATTGTGTAATCATTCAGAAAATTGAACTTTTATTCAAACTCTCTTCACAAAGAAAATAATAGGCCAAACAATTGTAAGGACAAGTTGTACCACTCATCCAAGTAACAGATGATTCTGATGTTATGTAATATATTCCCCAGATTAAAGAAGGGAAACACAACCTTGATATGTAAACCAGATAAGAACATTAGTATACGGAAAAATTTTAGGCCAATCTCATCCATAGATATAGAAGCAAAAATATTAAAGTAGGTATTAGCAAATGAATACAGCAACATGTAAAACAGATATTACCTCCTGATCAATCTAGAATCATATCAAAAATGCAAGTTTGGTTTCAAAATAAAATGATGTAAGCGGGTAGATATAAAAATTAAAGAGAAAAATATAATTATCCTAATAGATACCAAGAGAGGATAATGAAATCCAGTATCCAATCTTGATGAAATCTATCTGCAAACAGGGAATAAAAGTTACTTACTGACAAAGTAAAGGCTGTATTGCAAAATTTACTATGAACGTTTTACTTAGTAGTTAAATTTTACTGCATTTCTTGAAGATTAGGATTGAAATACAGATGTAAACTATTTATACTTTTATCTTTTTTTCAGTTTAGGCAGTTTAACTAAAAAAAAATTTAAAGGGTGAAACAAAATTATAATTGCTTGTAAATGGAATTCTTGTGTATATATAGCCCATGCAAGGAATTTACAGATAAAATAATTGAGTTAATAGGAGAGTTTAGCATGCATTGATTAAACAAAAAAATGTGTCAACAATCATTTTCTTATTTTCTGATATTTCCAAAGTATGTTTCCATAACTTGTCAACATCAATATTCTTTACAACAGAAATAAAAATAGAAATATCTAATAGTAAATGTAGCAAAGTAAATGTAGTAAAAGCCTTTAGGGACAAAATTATAAAACTTTATTGAACAATATGGAAGAGATGTACCATTAACTATCATAAAGATGACAACTTTTGCCAATTGAATCAAAATATGAAGTGAATAACTGTACTATAGCATACTTATACAATGAAATAGTATACAGCAGTAAAAGTGAAAGAATTTTAAAAATAAACATATTGATTGCTAATATAGATCTTTATTACTTAGCTTATTTTTAACTGCCCTCAATAACCAAAAGCCAACATTTCAGAACTGAATTCTTTCTCATGAAACTGTCTGAAGCATGTGTTCGTCTTGGATGGATTGCTTTATTTTGCATGGTAACTCCTTCCATTTTGTGACTCCATCTTCCCCTACAGTCACATATTTCTTTACATCCATCTGGTCGATAGGGAAAGATAGCATGGAAAGACACACCCATTTCTTAAACGCAGTGGCCCAGAAGTGACGCGTATCACTTCCAATCATATTCCATTTAAGCAGGAAGAGTCACGTTGTCCCACCACATACAGGGAGTTGGGGATATAGTCTGTGAACAAGCAGCTGCTTCCTCAACATAGCTTTACGCTAAACAAGGGAACAGACATCTCTTGTGTATGTTAATCAACTTTGTTACAAGACACAAATGAAAAATCAAAAAGGAAAGCATAGGAATGAATAATTTAAATGTAAACAACAGTTGTTGAGACAAGGTTGAGAATGCAGTCATAGAGGGTACAGTGAGCTTTTCAAAGATACAGAGTATATTATACTTTATACATTTGGGGTAAGTACATAAATGTCTATAATATTATTATTAAAAATATGCATACTTTCTAAAAATATTGTATATATATATAATTATATGAGTGAAAAAAGACAAAAGAGGGCTTCCCTTGTGGCACAGTGGTTGAGAGTCTGCCTGCCGATGCAGGGGACACGGGTTCGTGCCCAGGTCCGGGAGGATCCCACATGCCGCGGAGCGGCTGGGCCCGTGAGCCATGGCCGCTGAGCCTGCGCGTCCGGAGCCTGTGCTCCGCAACGGGAGAGGCCACAACAGTGAGAGGCCTGTGTACCGCAAAAAAAAAAAAAAAAAAAGACAAAAGATAGGATAGAAACAAACATAATGATAATTATAATAATAAATAGCATTTATTCAGTACTTACTATAAACTAGGAATTATTTGAAGACCTTCGAATGTTAGCTTTATAGATCATCGTAACAAATGTATAATACTAGCACTCGAATCCCACCATATTAAAGAAAAACTCATTCAGAAGGACAATAACTGGCCAGAGTCACACAGCCTGAATAAGCTAAGCCTTGCAAAGCTAGTAACTAGCAAAGAGATACATCATTAACTATCACAAAGATGACAGTTTTTCCAAAAGTGCGTTAATGAGCAGACCGCCCCTTTTCCGGACTAAAGGCTCTTTCCACCAGTGTTCTGAAGCTCATCCCTATTTTCGCTTCACTTTTCACTTCCCTGATAACTTGCCTTGTACATGCTCCTCTACAGGATTTATTGCCTCTTATTCATCACTTCACTCTGTCATATGGAATCCTTTACTTTGAACAAATACAATTTTTTTTTAACTTTGAATCCTTTTCTACTACGCTCTACAAAATGGAAATAACCCTCATATAGAAATAAGGAATAGATACAGATTAGTTAATTGGCATTCAAAGGATCGCAAAACCATTGTATTCTTTAGCCTGGACAGAATCAAATATGGCCAATTCATTAGCTATATCCAGACAGTGCTGGTCAATCAAACAATATAACCGTGGAGCAAGTTGCTAGGTTCAAACATCACTTGCACAAGTGCAGGGGCCAACTGGGGAAGATCTATCATGTCTCAGGTTCCTCTGAACAGCCACTAAGGCATTTAACTTAATGCCCAAAAAACAGAAGCTGTAATCTTTCTGAAATTCCAGTCTGGTTATATCATCATTGGTGGCAAAGTCAAGATAATCCTACTTAATTCTTGAAAAGTCAATATTATTTGCAATGGCTTTGTCTTTTAGCCAACAAACTGAAATACATAAGTAATTCGACCAAGGACAAGTCCGGAAACCCTCCCCAGCTTGTCACAGGAACAATGAAAATGTAATCACTTTGCTGATGGTAATTTTTGGTTGTCTCCTTTGTTCTACCACTTTATGTCTGTTTTCCTGCAAGACACAATATCAAAACAAAGATAACTATTGCTAACTACATCTTTATAAAATCTTCCAGACTTCTTTCTTTGTAATTAGAATAACATCACTGAACACAAAAGCCATTTATAAACAAAACAGGCTTCAAAGAACTTCCACATAATGTTGAATTTATTTCTTAGTGTGCTAGTACTATTTTAAGCATTATAATATGTGTAATCATTCTCATTAACCTTCCCTTTCCTATTCAAAAATCTTTCCAAAACTATGCTCATTATTATGGATGGAGACAGAGGGAAATCATGAGCCCATATTGAATAGTCTCATTGCTAAAAAGCCTTCATGATTAAAGCAGTCTGACATCACTGAGCTTATATTATTAACATAAAAACTTATTTTTCAAATACAGAAGATATCACTTCAAGTATTTCCAGTCATCCATGAATGTCACTCTGATTGCTTAACAAAAGAAAGTTAGAATTTAGAATTTTACTAAATGAATAATGTGTAAAAGATATTTCAGCACTGATGATAATAATTGTTAACATTTCCATAATTAGAGACAGCTCTGTGTGTTTGTGGGAAAGCTTTTAGTATATAAAAGTATATATTGCCAGAGGGAGGTGTATTTCTATGAAAGATTTTTAAAAACCTCTTTTGAATCTCTAAAGCACTAACCAAAAGTGAAGATAATCTCAAGAAACAAAACATTAGGAAAATAATGAGCAAATTTAGCCTATTAAAAGCATTTTAGATTTTCCTATGATTAAAATTGTCCTTTAAACATTAAGATTTTATCAACTATTTAAAATGTATCCAGATTTCATGAGACAAGGTAATTTCTTCCTCTCATTTATTGAAATGAATTTATAAACCAGTTGTAAATACAACTATAACATGGGCAAAATCTTTGCAAGTACATTAATCACTTAATCCTTTAAATATTTACATATTTTTGAATAGCACCCTTGTATATTTCATAAATCCAAACTTTAAGGAAAATGAATGTTTTTGATGAATTTGAAGAATATCAGATTGGAATGCTTTAGTTACATGAATAAATTCCAGGAAGTACTTACAGAAATAATTGCTGCAAAATTCTTTATATGAAATATTATGTTCATGATTTAAGAAAATATATCATGAATACTGAGGGTAAATAGTTTTACAGTGTAACTGAATGTCAACAAATATTATATAGAAAAAAGTTATGACCAGATGATATATTGGATTATGCTTATCCCCCTTGAAAAGCCTGATTTCACATCACGTTTGTGAGAGTATGTCATCTCCAACCAATATAAATACTTCCTTTAATGAGTTAATATATAAATTGAATTAGTTAAAATGTCTCATCCAGGTGACAAAGTACTCTTCAAATATTATCTATTCTCCATTTACATTCAGATTAAGATATTCCAGTATTTCCTATATTCTCTCTTTTCAAAACATATTTAAAAGGTAGAGACAAGTTTGAGGATAACAACTCTCACTCTATACCCATTAACCAGTTATAACAAATCTGATCATATTTAATATTTCTTTAAGATTTTTTTTTAAAAAACAAGACAGTACAGATAAAATCAACCCCTTCTCCTCATGTACTCTGCAATTCCCTTGTATCCATTTTCAGAGGAAATCTGCATTTTTGTATTAGTGTAGATAGTTCTTATACACCAATATGTATATATGTCTATAAACATAAATACTATATATATTGCTTAGAAATTTTATGTAAACGTAAAAATTTTAAGTAAAAATTTTATGTAAATTTTATGTCCTGAACCTATATTCTTTGCATGTTGCTTTTTTGAGTTACTGATGTTGATATTTGTAGATTTAGTTCACTATAATTCTTTATTTTTTCCTAATCCATCCATGTAATAAGAATATCTCAATTTATTTAATTATTCCCTTATCAATGAGTATTATGGTTTCTGCTACATTATAGCTAATATTACAGTGACTATTATTGTACATTTCCTCATGTGCATGTCTGAGTGTTTATCCAGAACTGGAATTGCTGGATTATAGTCCACGTGCATCTTCAGCTTCCCTCGATATTGCCAAATTGCTTTCCAAAGTGATTGACCAATTCATATTCCAACCATTGTGTGAATTCTTGTGCCTCCACTTAATGGGATGAATCACCTTTTTGAATTATTGTATGCGGGAGGGATTTCAACTTCTTTCTTTCATTAATTTTTATCGGAATATAGTTGCTTTAAAATGTGTTAGTTTCTGCTGTACAACAAAGTGAATCAGTTATACGTATGCATATATCCCCGCTTTTTTAGATTTCCTTCCCATTTAGGTCACCACAGAGCATTGAGTTCCCTGTGCTATACAGTAGGTTCTCATTAGTTATCTATTTTATACATAGTAGTGTATATATGTCAATCCCAATCTCCCAGTTCATCCCACCCCCCTTTCCCCCCTTGGTATCCATAAGTTTGTTTTCTACATCTCTGTCTCTATTTCTGCTTTGCAATAAGTTCATCTGTACCGTTTTTCTAGATTCCGCCTTCTTAAATGTGCCTTTCTCTAATCAGTAATGAGGTTAAGCATAATTTATGTGCTATGAGCGTCCAGGTTTATTACTTTGAGTGACTTCATATTATTTGTCCATATTTCTATGGGTTTGTTTGCTTTTCTTATTAACTTTTTAGAATTCTTATATTCGGGTTTCTGCTTCTTTACCAGTTACATGTGTTGTAAATATATTCTTCCAATCTCTACATGTTTTTCTCTGTTTTAAGGTGTCTGAGTTTTAAATATTACTCTCTAGATTTCCATCTTTCCCCCTTCTGAATATATTGATGTATCATTCTGAAAATATGTTTTAGATTGGAACAATTGGCAACAGTGATAACTGCAGACACTCCATAATATAAACTTCAAGAATCACACTCCGACCACTACCATCACCTTTCCAATCCCACCCTCAACTTCAGGGATTATTCTCACTGAAGTTCCCTCCACCTCTCTTCCTTTATGTACTGTCTTTTCCTTTTTATATTCTTTAATTTCCAAAGTCCTCCTTTACAGTGTCTCTGTGTATCCCCTTGACAGTCTTTTTCCTCTCTCACTTCCTTTGAGTATCTTGGGTAAAATACAACCATAGTTAAAATCCAATCTCCAGCTCAATGTGGAGAAAATGGAAAAATGGAAAATCATGCTAAATATCCTTTCTTTAAATTTATGGCAAATAACCTCAAGTTGATTCTCTCTCAGCCTCAGGGTGACTGTTATAAGTTTCCAGATATTTGCTGATTTTCTAGATATCCTTATGTTATTGATTTATAACTTAACTCAATTGTAGTCAGAGCACATATTTTGTAAGAAATACACCCTTTTAAAAATAATGGTTTTATGTCCCAGAGTACAGCCTTTCATGGCAAATTATCTGTACTCATTTGAGAAGAATATGTATTTTGTGATTGTTGAGTGGAATGTTGTATAGAAGGTTAACTGGGAAGTACTGGTTGATAGTATTTTTCAAGGATTTTATATCCTTACTGCTTTTCCATCTATGTATTCTATTAATTATTTTGAGAGTGGTGTTGTGGATTACTTTTCTCTTCTTTCAGGTTTTCCATATTTGCTTCATGTATTTTGAATTTCTGTTACTTGGTACATAAATGGTCAGGATTGTTACATTCCCCCGATGAATTGACCACGTTTTCATTATCCTCTTTATATGTATTATCATTATTTCTTCTGAAATCTATTTTGTTACTAATAGAGCCAATCCAATTTTTAAAGTCATTGTCTAGTAATTCTATCATTTGTGCCATTTTTGAGTCAATTTTGTTTGATTTTTCTCCTTGCCATGAGTTATAATTTCCTGTTTCTGTTGCCTGATTCATAGATTTTGATTAGGTACCAGACACTACAAATTTTATGTTGTGTGTCCTGGATATTTTTGTATCATATGTAGGTTATTGAGCTTTTTTTTTTAATAGTAATCTTTTATTTATTTATTTAATATTTATTTTTGGCTGTGTTGGGTCTTCGTTTCTGTGCGAGGGCTTTCTCTAGTTGCGGCGAGTGGGGGCCCCTCTTCATCGCGGTGCGCGGGCCTCTTCACTATCGCGGACTCTCTTGTTGCGGAGCACAGGCTCCAGACGTGCAGGCACAGTAACTGTGGCTCACGGGCCTAGTTGCTCTGCGGCATGTGGGATCTTCCCAGACCGGGGCTCGAACCTATGTCCCCTGCATTAGCAGGCAGATTCTCAACCACTGCGCCACCAGGAAAGCCCAATAATTGAGCTTTATTTGCTAATTTACTTGGGAACAATTTCATTCTTTTGGTCTTGCCTATGAGCATTGTTTGGTTAGATCAAAGCAGTATTTAGTGGTTTTCCCCATTACTGAGTCAAGATCTTCTTAGTATTGTTTTCAGTGTACCATTAATTTGGGGTTTTGCTCTCTGGTTGGTGGGAAAAGTTACTAGTCCAAGCCTTATTTAAGTGTCAGGCACTATTCTCCCTAATCTTTTCAGGTGGTTCACTTGTCAACCACTCTTATTTTCTTCACCCACTTGTGCTGATCAGTACATGATTGTATACTTGAAGGGTACGCTCTGCAGTTCTTTTTCTGCCCACCTCTCCTTTTCTGGTACTTGAGCCTGCATACTATTGATACCTCGACTTGCCTACACACTCATTTCTGTGTCACTGAGTCCATGGGTCTACCCCATGACCTCAAATGTCTCTAGGCAGTAAGCTAGAGCAGCTGGATTATTCACATTGTTTGATGATTTCCTATCTCTGAGGGATTATATACTTCATTGTCTGCTGTCTAATTCCTTGAAAGCCATTGGTTCACACAGAAAATCTGGATTTTTCAAGACAGAAGGCAGAGGGTGAAAATTCTGACCCAGTTACTTTGTTGTGGAAGGAAGTGGAAACTGTTGTATCTCCTGAATGACTGTTTAGCAAATTAGTTACTTCTACATTGAAATCAGTTTTCCTCATTACTTTCACATGTAGCTCCATTATCTTCCAGCATTAATGGCTGCAGTAAAAACATTATTGTACAACCTTGTCATCATTACACTGGTTAATATTTTTCCTGATATTTGCTTAAAAATACTTCTTTATTCCTGGTGTTCAGTTTCTCAGCATGGGACTGCGTTTGTGTAATTTTTCCTTATTAATATACTGAATGCTACTTTAACATTATGTCTTTCTAAGAAAAACACTTCCGCTGAAAATTTCAAGTTTTAACTCTGAATATTACTTCTTTGCTGTTCTCTCCCTTCTCTATCCTTAAACTTCTCAGAAAAATATTAGCTTCTGAATTTACCCTTCTGCTTACCTGCTCTTTTACATTTTTAATCATTTTTATCTTGTGATGCTTAATTCTGTATGATTTTTCTCAATTTTATATTCCAATTTACTATTTTTCGTGCAGCTGGAGTCTATTCCTTCTATGCATCTTTAAATTTTAAAGGCTGAATTTTTCATGTGGAAGAAATTGAATTAATTCACTTTCATATTTTAATTAACTAGCTTCATTTGATTGAGTTTTTATTTCATCATTTCTTATTTTTTATGGACGTGATTTCTTCATTTATTTCTTTGAAGATACATTTAAAATACTTACTAGAATTTTCTTTACATTTCATGAGGAAAAATACGTTAGTACTCTGTCATAACTTTATCTTTCGTACAATCAGATTTGAAGGTTTTTTTGCTTTCTATTTTTTTTTTTTGGTAATATTTTCATTTCTATTGTTTTTTGTATACTCATTTCAAATGGGAGGGTGTTTTTTTTTGGTTCACTTTTAATTTATTTTTTTCACTCTCTCCTTCTGTGCTCACCCCTTCCTATATATGGAATATGGAGTTGCCTTGCTCAAGGGTAACTACCTTCCTGGTAAATTACACTTTGTCAATCTCACAGTGACAGTCATAGGTTTTAGATAGAACCTCTGTGACAGCTGATAATTATTATTATTGTATTATGCTTCCTCCTTAGGCTCAGAGTTCAGTAGCTACAGGCTACTTATTGAGAGCTGATGTAACCGTCTCCTAGCTTCACACCTTGAAATATCTTTGGTCTCAAATCTAACATGGACCCCTTCTATTCCTCTTAAACTTCTAGAGTCAAACAACTACCATCCTTTCCTAATTTATGGCATAGAAGGCTCAATGCTTAGTCTCAGCACCCCTTTATTGATTCCTTCTTTTCCTAATCTACAAAGATATGATTTCTAAATCTGGATATACACATTTTTATTTATCTCAACTAAAATTGATGTTTGAAGTAGAAGCTGCATCAAAGCATACATTTATTATGCCACCATTTTGGTAAAATGTTTAACCAGATTATTTATCATAATGAAACCAATATACCAATTAATAATTGTATGAACAACACTTTTATTCATTCTAACATTTTTCTAAAAACAGCAGAAAAAAAAAAACCTGAGAGAAATTAACAACAAAGATGGCTTTCTAGCCTCTCCTGCCTGCTTTTTTGATATGAATTAATTTTGTAAACCAGGACACAGACATTAATAACTTTTCTTAATTGAAATGACATGATTTCTAAAACTCAATTTTTTCAGAGAGAAGACCATGAAGAAGGTCGGCTATTTATAATATGAAACACAGAAATTAGACTAAAATACCTAAATTAAATATAAATGTCTACTTCTAAAGAATGAGTTATAAAAATACTTTTTCAGACTTCTAACTTAGAAAGCATGCATCCAATTAACCATTGCCTTGAAGGCTTTTCTACTTGGACCTCTTGAGGTAGAGGTCAAACAGCAGAGTTAATTGCAAATTTCAAGTGAAATTTTAGGACAAATTAAAGTATTGCTCTCAGAAATCTGATTTGTTACAGATATCTTGTAATTTGCCTGAAGATATATTCCACCAGTGTCTTCATGTAAAGTAGTTTTGTATTGACTAACTATGCAGGATACTAAAAGATATATTAGTTTAATTTCTTCATTGAATGTATGGTCTCAATTTGGTAGGTCCTTTTAATGATAGATGAAAAGTGGAAAAATATATGGTGTTAAGAAAAATAGCATAGGGGTTATTAACCTTAACAACAGGATAATCTCAACCCCAAGCATGGAGTTAACCATATTCTGATATGCAGCTCAGCTAGGGCGTACTATTTAAATAGATAACTCATGCATGCCCTAAGGCTATTGTTATCTTGAATAATTTATTACCACCAACCTCCTCTATCCCATCAAATTTCACTATAAAATTGCTCTTTCTAAAGAAGGCAGTGATATTAGCTTGCTTCCTATCATTTAGTCACTTGCAAAGTCTCTTTGGGATCACCATACCACCAAACAAGAACCAGAAATTGAATTAGCTTGTTCAATGCATGCTTAGGTCAAATTGGAAGAGGACAAAAATAGATCCTGGCTCCATATAATTGTTCCTTTGCTCTTTGGCATACATCCTCCTTTTTATCGAAAAGAATAGGAAAAAATTCCCTGGAAAAGAGTCCTTTATTCGTTCTACTGTTTTTCTGATATAATTATCTTTACAGAGTGTGGCTGCCAAGATCTATGGTGACTTATGCTCAGGCAGCATTGCCTTTAAACAGAGATCAATAAAAGCCCCCATGTCAAACTAGCGCGCGCGCGCGCGCGCGCACACACACACACACACACACACACACACACACACAAATGTATTTCAAAAATCACATGGATATCTGTGTTGCTGCGGGTTCACTACTCAGTGAAGCTTCAGTGCAACTTGTAGATCTTCAGGCCCAGGAAAGTGCTTCTCAAAATTTCTTGCCCTTTGTTCTCAAAACAAAAGTTTACTCTGTCCAAATGCCATCACCTTCTGTGGCTCGTGCCTCTACCCTTGTTGAAGATGGACTCTGATTTTGAGTATAGAGAGGGGCTAAGCAGCTAAAAAGCATAGGTAAGATCATCTTTTTCTTTGAATGAATGAAGTACATCTTCCTTAATAAAGTATTTTTCTTAGAATTACTGAAAGTTCATTTTTACCCATATTTGTGTTCCAATTTGTGACCCTGAGTGTATTCACCAGTTATTGAAATATTCTGCCCTTTTGAAGTTGGCGGTTGAGGAAACTTTTTTAAATTGAGCAATCAAATTTCTATTTTTTTAGATGAAGATAAGTTACATTAACTGAGTGCTATCCCTATTTCCACATGCCACATTAATTCATTCACTTTGCCATATAATCTTGCATTATATCCCAGTTTATTCATAAACTCACTTGTTTGAGGTGTTTCCGTGTTTTGTTTTGTGAAGCTCTGCTGTAATCATTCTTGTACATGTCCCCTGTTTTATACGTGCAGGATTTCTCCTGGGTATTTACCTGTGGTTGGGATTGCTGAAATAACATGTGAAATGTGATACCAGTTCTTGATCTTGGCAACTAGATGGACATTGAATGCTAGAATTGTGAGTAGCTTTATTATTTTTTTTAATTTATACATTGAATTAAATTTAATTAATTAAAATTTGCTAAATTTTATAGTGTGTTAGAATATGATACATTTAATGGACAGTACTAAAGCCAAGAAAGGAGTCTTTGAAGTCCTGGGGGTAGGGGGGAGATTGCACTTGCAAAGAGAAGGTACGAGTGTAAGATGATCCTTGGTGCTGTACTTGAGGAAGGGGTAGCAGTGACCATGAGGGCTAAAGCCAAGAGGAATCTGGGGAAGAGCGTACAGACACTAAGGCTTTGTCATACCTGAATGTTTGAGGGAGAGCAGAGAAGTTCCTGAGGCTGCAGTGACGTGCATGAGAGGAAAGTGATAGAGATGAGGTCTCAGAGGTCCCAAGAGGGGGATGCAGGCAGCTCGTGTAGAGGCCATCGTGAGGACTTCAGCTTTTCCTCTGTGTGAAAGGAGGTACCATCAGATGATGTCAATCAGAGAAATTACATGATCTGACATGATCTTTAAAGGACCACTCTGGCATCTCACTTGAGGGAGTAACGCAGAGCGGTGCAGGTGAACACACAGCTAACAGTGAGTCTAAGAATATATCTTTTCTGTATATTAGTTGTGGTGTGTGTCTCTGCGGGGGAAGTGTGTGGGTATATCACCCTAGTCTGCGCGTAGACAGGAGGCAGTGGACTTTCACTCCACTTCTTTAGTGGAAACAATATATAGAAACGTCTCTTTGTAAAATAAATGAAGATCCTAACTTCATCAACCCTTAAAGCAGCATTCCACAAATGAAATGGTTTCACGAAAAGTCCAGCTGGGTCATAAAATGATTTTTCATACCTAAAAGATGACTGATGGGGATTAAGGGTTAAAATGGTATTGCTGTCTGACAGCTGACTGAAGATGTCAGTGTCCATGAGAGAGTGAACATTGAACTGGGGAAAATGTGGTCTAATCTTCAAGGCATCTGAATTTATTATTGTCATATAAAGGATCTCCATTCTGCTTCCGAATCTAGCTGAGATATTCCTCCAAGGTCCGAGGAGAAAAGTTTTTCCTAGACACTAATACTTTTCCTTAAGGTTTGGTTTAAATTTTTTTGCAGAGGTCATTAGAAAAGATTTTGTCCTGGAAAGGTTAGCTAAGTCAACAGATTTTTATCTAAAGTTGAAAGTGATCTCCTGTGCTTCAGAAGCAGGTACTTGTTTCTGCAGTGGTATCAGACATTGTTCATGTAAAAATTTTACCCTATATGGTAGGAAATCAAAAACAAGTATTATAGAGTGTATTACTTTCTGCCAAAGGTTATTCGGATACTATTGAATGATGAGGTCAGTTCTTTGAACAGTTAATGTCATTCTCAAGATTCTATTTGATACAAGTAACAATTACAATAGACAAACTTTAAAAATCAGTTTAAGAAGCTGAAATGTGTGAATCTGTTATTTTTATGATTTTATGGAAAGTGAAAAACATGCATAAAATTTTAGGCAGTTTCATGAAGCATTAGAAAGTGGGAAAGAATGTTCTTATTTATGGAGAATTCATGGCGATAACTTTCTTTAGAATATATTAGGAAAGGCTAGAAAAATTTAGTATCATTCCAATAAATATCAAATAGTTTTTTGATGTAAGGTGGTTTAAATCTACTGCCTATCTCTCTATCCATCTATTTTATTTCTCTTTCTTACATGTAGAGTATAAAGGTTTTGGAAAATTGAGGGGAGTTGAGGAACTTCAGAAGTAAAATGTAGAGAAATAAGCAAGACTTTACAACTCTGAAAGGGTCCTTGGTCATTAAGGTATTACCCATATTAAAAGAGCAAGGAGTTAACTAGACGACTAGAAAACATGCTGACATTGGAAAAGCATCAACGCGAGGGACCACCTGGGACCTTCCTTTTGCTCATGCATAGACACAGCACTGCTTAGACACTGAACATAATCCAGAGGTTCTGTTCAGACAGGAAGGTTATGTAGCAACCGCTGTGACTTACCAGCGAAAGGGATTTGAAGGTCGAACAATTCCCTCCCCGCCTTTCTTTTTTCTTATTTACCAACATTAAATACGTTAATTACAAATTGGGTGGAGGTATGGAGTGATCCCACAGTCATTTTCTCTGGCCATCTAACTTCACCAAAAATTTAGCATGGCTAATTCCACTGGTCTGTCTGTTATGGGGGGAAAAAAAAGGTTTTTCTGGAGAGGACATTATTTGCTGGCATGTGAGGGCTATTATTATTTTTTATTTTTATTTTTTTTTGCGGTACGCAGCCTCTCACTGCTGTGCCCTCTCCCGTTGCGGAGCACAGGATCCGGACGCGCAGGCTCAGCGGCCATGGCTCATGGGCCCAGCCGCTCCGCGGCATGTGGGACCCTCCCAGACCGGGGCACGAACCCGTGTCCCCTGCATCGGCAGGCGGACTCTCAACCACTGCGCCACCAGGGAAGCCCGAGGGCTATTTTTGTTTAGACAAAGCCACACTATGAAATTTGGTTGGTGGCAGGATTATAGAACTCTTCAAGGTCAGGTGTAACCTCTCACCTGGGGCACTGGCACATGGCGGTGGCAGAGCTAATAAGATGCCATCACCCACAATGATGAAGCCAGAAGAGGGGGTACCCAGAGGCAGCAAACAGCATTAGGTTTCTTCTGGCAGCTCTGTTAGAATTGGGGACCGGAGTGATGATGGCTAAGGTGCAATAGCGCCAGCGACAGTAAAAGCATTCTAATCATACTGGTGTCCAGTGGCCACGCCTCTGGTCCCTTGATGCCTTTGATTCCAGAATCAAAGAGATTTCAGAATCTGCTTCCCCAGTCTTCTCATACAATGAGCTACTTCATATATTTCTAAATTCATTTTCTTCCTATGTGGCCAGACTCCACTTCTAATGTCTGCAGCCAGCAACCAAGAATGCTGACTGAGGCAAGTGTGGAGAAATGGTTCCTAGATTTTGACAAGTTTTGTTTATAATTTGCTGATTTTAACAGCTTTTTTTTTTCATGGAAAGAAAATGTGGTGACTTGATAATTTATGCAATATTTTCTCTAAGAATTGGACATGAAATTGTGATTGTATGTCATGGGTAAACATGGATCTTATTAGTTAATATTGTGTTTTTTTCAACTTAGTGTTTTTGGGGGGATTGATCCTAAATTGGTTTCTCACAGTCAGTAGATTACTCTTATTGTTTCATAATAACACATAATTGCACTCTGTAACTTGGAAATATTTATTCCAATCTTGAGCATTCAGTAAGTGAAAATATTCTGTACTTTGAGATAAATTTTTCTTAAAGGATGAAAAATACCATCTTATAAGAAAGAAATAATAGTGCATCTTTTTTCTCTTCTTTGATTTTCTAAACTCTTTAAGTGGAACCAGGTATCCACAAACATTAGGGAAACCTGACCTTTCTGTGACAAGTTTAGAACAAGTGGATGAACCTCAGGGGGCAAATTTGAAAGGAAATATCCTAAAGATAATTAAGTACGTGTTTCAAACTAGGGGAAAATGCCTACGTGGGGCATATTTTTGTTGAAACTCATTTTTAACCAGAAACTACAGGAGAAAGATTATTGTTACAGGTTTTCGATAGAAATTGCCTTGAGAATCCTCTTTGAAGCATGTCCCTGAGTTGCACAGAAAATTTGCAATACCGAAGTGATTATTATCATTGTATTCAGTTTTTTCATATTTAACATACCTCGTAAGTGACTCTGTACCAAACTAAATACAGTTCCCCATTAGCTAAACTTGTACTTTCACCTTTCTTTCAACCAGAATGGAGAATTTAAATTAATGGAATGGTGAGATGTGTATGGATAAAAGGAAAGGTTGAAAACTAGGGCCTCCTGGATTTCTTAGTTCAAATCCCATCTGATATCTTCTTTTGCTGTGGTGCAAATTTGGCCTTTGTATGACCAAGTATAAAACTGGCCCCAATCTAAGTAGAGTCTCATTTTTAAAATGAATACTAAACTAAAACTTTTAAGCATATGAAAGATTGCATTGTAAAGCATTGTAAAGATGCCCTTATGACCACAGATTTCATGGATGGAGACATTGCAGAGTGATTTGGAATAGAAATAGTTACAAGTGACGTATTTTGTTCATCCCATGCGCAGTTTGCTGGTAACACATTCAAACTCATTCAATGTCAAAATGCTCTTTATAGAATGTTGTAAGCACAGCTGTAACTATGCGCTATATCTTTTAAATCTTGATTTTTATTGCCATCTTGCATAGTAGAGTTGTGAGAGTTTCACCAGGGATTTGTGTCAGATTTAAAACATATCCTTGAAAGATTTTAGTAAAGAATGGAGATATCTAAATTCATGATACTGAGGTGTTTCATCAAAAACTACGTTTAATAGAAGTAGATTATAGTATGACCTATGATTCAGAAATGCAGTAAATAAGGTAACAGGGAAAAATGCAATTGAAGAGATAGTAATCTAGCATTAAATCTTCAGATGGGTGTCATATAAATGGAAATAGCTACTTCAATTAACTGTTGGCATCAATCAAACAGGAACTTTTTAAATTAAAGTTAAACTAAACTTTTTAAAGTTAAACTTTTTAAATTAAAGTTAAATTAAGTATGAGAACTGACTGAAGGTGAAATACCTTTTGGGTAATAGGCTGACGTGACACTGTGAGTTAAATGTCAATTTTATGTTTAATTATTCCCTCTATAGTTAAGATAGCTAATCCAAACATTGCCACTTTTAGTTAATAAATAATTATTTAAATATTCAAAGCTAAGCAATTATGATGACAAAACAAACTATATCTTTGAATAGGAAAAATAAAGCCTGAAAGGTACTGTCTTATATAATAATTCACTACAAAATTAACCATTTCGAAACATAAAAATGATGTTTGTTTTATGACACACAAAGCTCAGTAAACTTGAATTAACATATTAAAAATTTAGTGTAAAAGTTTAAAAACTTAAGGTGAATGCTACACTAAATATAGGAACTTATCATTTAAAGAACGTTTATAGCTGAAATATATGTACAGAGCACATAAAGTTAATTATATACACAAATTTTATTTCCAGTTTCTTTTGTAGATTTTGATGTTCTTTAAATAATTTGAACATCTAAAGGAAAAATATAATAGGCAAAGTAGTTTTGATTTTATTAACACATATTTTTCTCCTTCATTTTATAAATAGGAATATAATTCCTTTTCTCACCATCCCTGTGAAGCAGGTATTATTATTTTCATAATTCAAATGACAAATAGCGAAGTCCAGAGGTTATGGCTAAGGCTACTGATATAATCAGTAGTAGGTTCACAACACAGATGTGTATTCATGAGCAACTTTATTCAAAAGCCATAGGGCAGGGCTTCCCTGGTGGCGCAGTGGTTGAGAGTCCGCCTGCCGATGCAGGGGACACGGGTTCGTGCCCCGGTCCGGGAAGATCCCACATGCCGCGGAGCGGCTGGGCTGGTGAGCCATGGCCGCTGAGGCTTCGCGTCCGGAGCGTGTGCTCCGCAACGGAAGAGGCCACAACAGTGAGAGGCCCGCTTACCGCAAAAAAAAAAAAAAAAGCCATAGGGCAAAATTATTGATGCTCTACCTCTTTTCTCACTCATGCATTTTCCTACTCCTTCCTCCTCCTTTCCAAAGCTTTAAAGGAGAGTTGTACAATTATATTTCAAAATAGGTCTTTAAAATTAGCAAGGCAAAAAAGTATACAGTTTGAGAAAGCAAAAACTACAGAATATAATATAGTATATTAAGTGGCTAGCGCATCTGCACTCGAGTATATTGTTACTTGAGATCTCAGTGAAAAAAATGACTCAAACATAATGCTTTAGAATGACTTTTTTTTAACAGTCCAAAAAACAAACTGTCAAAAAATTCAATTTATTTAAACTAGATATACTAAAATTGATATGTAAGTGCTCACACACACATACACAAGTGTTTGAAGGAGATAATGGAATATGTGAGAAAATTCTGAAATCTCTATAGTAATTGAAGATGTGGAAAAATTTATGGTGATTATGAATGTCTAATATTTCTAAGTAGCCTAAGAAATTGAGACAGGATAATTTTCTATTCGACAAAAAATAAATTAAATCACATAATTTTTCCTTTTGACAAATGATCATTTTTCATATAATGTTAACAATATAAATTATATTATGTCAGACCTTACATCAGCTATTCAAAGCTCATTTTTTAATTAAAATTCTCATGAGCTACGGGCAAAGTGAAAATTAGTGAGTTGGAAAATTAAGGTGAGAAACTTTCCCAGAAATGTTTAAGAAAGCTTAGTTAGAAACAAAATCTGAGAAAAATAATCAATATAAAGGATAGAATTAGAAGGACTGATTTCTCTCTGAGGAGACTGAAGAGATGGGTAATGAGAAGGAAAGGAGAACATGTATTTATAGAAATAATATCAAGTATCGGATTCCAGTGGTATAGAGAAACATACTTTAATATATTTACCCTGAAATGGCTAGCTCATAAAGCCCCAAAAAGGAAAAACAGGAAATAACTTGCCAGGGAAATTTAAGGATATCAGTGACAAGCTCCCAGAAAGAAAACAGAGAGCACGTAAAAGGAAAGAATGTAAGATCAACAGCGTGTTTCTCAAGTACAGCACTCAGTGGAAGAATAACGTGAGGCAATCTCCCTGAATTGCTCTAAGGAAAGCATTTTACCCTGTCGTTTAAATGCATTAAGTGCTAAAGAAAGAGACTCCAGGCGTTCAAGTCCTTAGAAAACTTACTGTACACAGAACATATCTGGTAGAAAAAACCCTTCATAAATAGGCAGTGATTCACAAATATAAACGTAAGACGTGAGTGTTTGGGAACACGGGAACAACATAAAAGATATGTTACGTTTTTAAACTTACTGGGAGAGTGAACATAACAATTAAGTTTTAACATTGATAAGGAAAAAAGTAAAAGCACAGGCCCCCAAAAGATTAGAAGAAGATTATAACAGGTATAAATTTACCTCTAAATGTAAAAATGGCTAATATTGTAAAGTCATCACACTTTTAGTAGAACGTATATTGCATGCAAACACAAATATACACAGTTTAAAGAACAGTAAAAGCATGAGCACCCTTGTTCTCTGCTCCCAGATTAAGAACCCCAGTTGAATGTTAGTAGCCCTTTGATCTTGATTCATTTTTTTTCCTCCTCTCTGGAAGTAATCATAACCATGAGTTCTTAATATTTTTGGTTTGGTTTTATGGTCTTACCACGTGTCTCCTACTATCTGTCATCGATCTATAATTTTGCTGCTTTTTTATATAAATGGAATCCTATATTTTAATTGATTTTTTAATTTATAGTGCATTTTCAGAATCAATCATATTTATGCATACAGCTTTATTTCACTTAGTTTCACTGCTATATAGTATTGTGTGGTATGATTATACTATAAAGTAATCATCCATTCTACTATTCTATTAATGGAAATCTAGGCCACTGCTTTTTTGTTTTCCTCTTCTGATCAATGCAGCTATGGATAAAAGGCTTCTTTCTAGTGCAAAGGTTTTTTTTTCTTCTTCTTCTTCTTGGTTTTCTTTGTTTGTGTTTTATTTTTTCGGGTAGGGATTTTACCTTAGGGTAATGTTAAAATACACAATGGAGACCAAATTTGAAAATTCCCTGAGCAGACAAAACAATTTAAGCCATGTAGCAAAATTAAATCTTGCTTATTCCACGAACATAGGGAAACTTAACTTAGGTAATTTCTTGTAAACGCCTCTGATAATCATAGAAGAAACTTAAATCATCTTCCTAAAGTAGTATAAAATAACAGTTTTAACCAACCCCCTGCTATCTGGGAACTCCCATTGTAATAGCTAAGCATTGCCAAGGTTAAACTACTTCCTCATTTGCACTTTATTAGCCATCCTGCAACGTCTTGCCTCTGAGCTTCATATAAGCTTTAGATTTGAAGACTTCCAGTTCTCGAACTATTATTCTGTGCACAATAAATTCTTACTAATACTGTGTTACTGATCTGATTTTATTTTTTACTGTTTCTGGATCTTTGATAATACACATAGTTTCAACTTCACTGAGATTTCTGAATTGTTTTACAATACGGTTGTACGAGATTACATTCCAGAACTACCGATGTGTAATGAGAGCATCTCTTACACTACATCTCAGTCCTTCTGTATATGGTCATGTTTTGCTTTGTTTTTAATGAAAAGAAGTTGTACATTTTAATATAGACAAGGTAATAAATATTTTCCATTCTGGTCTGTGCCATTTATTTGATTTAAGAAACCCTGAACCACCCAAGGAAGAGAACATACACAACTGGAATATCTTCTAAACATGTTTGGTCTGCTTTCTCTTGCCACAGAGTCTTAAGACTGTTGCTAACTCTTGCTCTTTATTTTTCAGGACAGTCTAGGCTATTTCTTGCCCTTTGTCCTTTCATATAAATTTTAGAATCAGGTTACTGAGTTCTAAAAAAAAAAATACTATTGGGGTTTTGATTATGATTGCATTCATCTTATGTATAGATCAACATGGGAAGAATTGACAATTTCACAGTATTGAGCCTAGCAACTGAACTCATAGTAGATTCTTCCTTTATTTACATCTGCTTCAATGTCTTTTAATAAAGTTTTATTCTCTATAAGTAAATCTTCTCCTTTAAGATTCTGCATATCTTAAGTAATTTCTATACAGCTATGTGATCAGTATCTTTAGATTACATTAAAAATATTATCCCTTTTGTGTAACACTGCAATTGACTTGTATATTGATAATCCAAAAAGCTTGGTACATTTATGTATTAATTCTAAAATTTCCCTGTGGTTTCTTTTGGGTTTTCTGTACAAATAATCATATGACCTGAAAATAATGATGTTTTCATTTTCAAATTTTTTTCTTTTCTCATCTCAATGTCAAGGGTGTCTACTACAATGTTGAATAGAAGTGGTGATAGTGTAGCTGGTCTAAAAGTAACTGCTTTAAATGCTTTCCTATTAAATATTATATTTGCGTTATTATTTTGTGATGCCCTTCATCAAGGCACTCTATTTTAACTCTGTAATGATCTATTTCAATAACAAATGGGTATGGATTTTTACTGAGAGCTTTTTTGCCTATTGAGATAATTATATACATATATATTTTATTATTTCTCCTTTTATCTGTTAATGGGAATCAACCCAACTATGTCAGGCTTACCTTTCTTTTTTTAAATTCATTACTAGATTCATTTTGCTAATACAGTACTATGTATTAATGACTAGCTTGGTAAGTGATTTTCTTTTCTCCTAAACTTTCCTTGTCAGATTTTGATATTAAGGTTTTGTTAGCCTAATAAGACAAGGTGACAAATGCTCCTTCCTTTTTTTTCTCTATAAGACTCTATCTAAGACTGGAATCATTTATGTTTGGAATATTTGGTAAAACTTGCTAGATCTAAGACTACTTGGATCAAGCATTTCATTCGTGTAAAGATTTTAAGGTACTGGCTGAAGTTCTTTAATTGGTAGAGAACTATTATGGCTTTCAAGTCAATCATTACTCAATCTTAGTAGGCCATTTCTAAATTTATTTTTCTTTTATCCATGTATTAGCATGACAGTTGTCATATTGTAATTCTAATTTAATTTCTGTAGCATCTATATTATTTCTCCTTTTTCATTCAAAATATATGCATATATTCTTTGTGTGTGTGTATTTGTGTGTTCATATTTCCATGTTTATGATTAGCCAAGGTTTTATCTATTTTATTCTTATTTTCAAAGAACCAACAGGATAGGCTATGTTATGCTGTGGGTATAAATAATCCCACATTTTTAGTGGTTTAAACATATTTGATTCCTTATATTTAATTTTTATTGCAATTCAGCATCTTTCTTTCTTTCTTTCTTTCTTTGTTTTTAAATTACAGATCCTCTCACCAGGTTGTAGACTGATGGAACACTCTCCATCAGGGAAACCATCACTGGTCACCAGGGCATAAGCTGAATGCACCCCGAAATCCTAAGTCACTGCTATACACAATCCCTTGGCCAAAATGAGTGGCAAGGCCACCCTTGAGTTCA
This sequence comes from Globicephala melas, assembly GCF_963455315.2. NCBI lineage: Eukaryota > Metazoa > Chordata > Mammalia > Artiodactyla > Delphinidae > Globicephala > Globicephala melas. The sequence goes on along the minus strand of NC_083334.1, from coordinate 2,725,415 downwards.
ATGTCATAGAAAGTACCTGGAAGGAGAGTAAGGATAAAATGTGAAAAGTTCTTAAGACATCCATGCAAACTTTTGGCTTTATTGATATTTTCTATTTTCACTGATTTCAGCTCTCTGTCTATATACATATATCACATCTTCTTCATCCATTCATCTCTTTATGCACACTTTGGCTGTTCCCATATCTTGGCTATTGTGAATAATGCTGCTGTGAACTTGCTATTGCAAATACCTTTTCAATATCCTGTTTTCATTTCCTTTGGATAATAACCCAGAAATGAGATTGCTGGATCAGGTAGTAGTTCTATTTTTAATTTTTCGAGGAACCTCCATATTGTTTTCCATAGTGACTGTACCAATTTATATTCCCACTCTCAATGAACAAGGGCTCCCTTTTCTCCCCACCCTCACAACACTTGTTATCTCTTGTCTTTTTTTTTTTTTTTTTTTTTTTTGCAGTATGCGGGCCTCTCACTGTTGTGGCCTCTCCCTTTGCGGAGCACAGGCTCCGGACGCGCAGGCTCAGCGGCCATGGCTCTCGGGCCCAGCCGCTCCGCGGCATGTGTGATCTTCCCGGACCGGGGCACGAACCCGTGTCCCCTGCATCGGCAGGCGGACTCTCAACCACTGCGCCACCAGGGAAGCCCATCTCTTGTGTTTTTGATGATAGCCATTCTAACACGTGTGAGATGATATCTCATCGTGGTATTGATTTGCATTTTCCTGATGATTAGTGATGTTGAAGACCTTTTCCTGTCCCTGTTGCCCATCTGTATGTCTTCTTTGGAAAAATGTCTATTTAGATCCTCTGCCCATTTTTAAACTGGATTTTTTTTTCTCTGTTGAGTTATATGATCTCTTTATATATTTTGGGTATTAACCCCTTATCAGATATATGGTTTGCAAATGTTTTCTCCCATTCCACAGGCTGCCTTTTCATTTTGTTGGTGGTTTCCTTTGCTGTGCAGAAGCTTTTTACCTTTTCTGAACAAAACTAGGTTCTTTAGAACAATTTAAATTTGATGTCGCTTCTAATATGCAGTTTTTGCCCATATTCTTCCATCTTTTTGATCTCAAAATTAAACATTATCATTACTCTTTACACAGCCAGTATTTGTTTGGGATTATTCACCCATGTATTTTTCCAATTATTGAAAAATAACTGGCATCTATCACTATAAAATGTAAGCTGTAGAGCATGATTGTTTGATTTACACATATTGTGAACTACCACAGTAGATTTAGTTAACATCCACCATCTCATACAGATACAAAGAAAAGAAAACACTTTTCTCCTTGTGATCAGAGCTCTTAGGATCCACTCTATTAACAACTTTCCTATAATCATAGAGCAGTGTGAGCTATGGTCGTCATGTTGTACTTTACATCCTTAGTAATTATTTATCTCATGAGTGGTTATTTGTACCTTTTGGCCATTTTCCTCCAATTTCTCCTCTTCCCAACCCCTTGCCTCCTATAAACACAAATCTGATCTCTTTTTCTATGAGTTTGGTGGGGTTTTTTTTTAATTAGATTCTACTTATAAGTGAGATCATACAGTGTTTGTCTTTCTCTGACTGCTATGCTATTTCACTTAGCATAGTGCCTTCAGGGTCATAATGCCTTCAGGGTCAATATATATATCTATTTATCCATATTAGAATTTCATCTTGCCGCAATATTCTTTGATATGTTAGCCTTCACAATGAAATGGGATAACACCTTTTATATAACCCAGAAATTTCTATAGTAAAAAATAACCAAGCCCAACAGAAAAGAGATTTAAAGAAATTCAAGGTCTAATAATCTATTTTGACACACACAGGCTTCAAATCACATGAAGACATATTCATTTTCCTTTTTTCTGACATACCAAGAATTCTGATTAAAAATATAAAGAATAATAATTGCAAATCTAGAGAAAACATGAGAAATGTATATAACATATAATGAAGCTTTCATCAATTGTATTGAGAGAGTAAAAAAATGTGAAATGTAATACATACAAATCCTATATGGAAAGACTTAGATATTTTGGAGAAAGATAGCCATTCTGTCCAAGTTAAACTCTAGCTGTATAGCAAGTGAATGACAGCAGCAATGGTTTATTTTCTATTTGTTTTAAGTTCACTGTGGACCAGCTATGGTCTTACTACATATATCTTCATTCTGGAGTTCAGGAGAATGAAGCTATCTCTGTCTGAGACATTGCTATTGTTGTGGCAGAGGAAAAAAAAACGAACAAACACGGTGGAAACATGTGATGGCTGTTGAAACTTCTCCTTGGAAGTGACATGTCTCTTTTCCTCATGATTCATTAATTAAGGCAAGTTACATTGGCAAGAATGATGTCAGTGTGGTAGGAAAGTATAATTTCCCACAAGGATGAGAACTGAAAGTCATTTTATTAGTTTCCTATTACTGTTGTAACAAATTACCACAATTTATTATCTTATAGATTCATTATCTTACAAACCTATTATCTTACAGTTCTAGAAGTCAGAAGTCTTAAAATCAAGATTATCAACAGGGTTGCATTTCGTATGGAGGATGTAAGGTGGTACCCATTTCCTTGGTTATCCAGCTTCTAGAGGCTAACTGTTTCTTGGCTAGTGGCCCCTTCCTCTGTTTCAAAGCCAAGAACATAGTTTCTTCAAATTCCTCTCTCTTTCTCTCTCTCTTTCACATCTCCTTCTTTCAAATTGACCCTCCCACTTCTCTTTGATAAGGACGCTTGTGATTACTAGAGAATCTAAAATAATCTCTCCATCTCAAGATCCATAAACTGATCATATCTGTAGAGTTCCTTTTGCCATGGAAATTAACATAGTCACAGTCTCTAGGGATTAGGACATAGACAACTTTGGGAGACCATTTTTCATCCTGAATAACAGTAGAAAAGAGGTAAATAGTTTGAAAATTAAATAATTTACACAGGCTGTCCTCTTGATCATAAAATTTGCTTCTGTGCTATTTACATAGAATATGCTTAGCCCCCTTTTGCCCCAAGAAGTACATTAAAGAGTCCAGTTTAGCATCAGAATCAGTGTCCAGGATCACATATTTTCCATGTCAGATTTGCATATAGCTTTTCTTGATGCAGAGATCAAAGAATTAAAAGGACACACCCAATAGGTACAGGATAGTGTCAATAAGGAGAAGAATGAAAGTTGTGGAGCAGACACTACGTCATCACAATTCTGACATCTCACGGGGGAGGGAGCACGCCGGTCAATTCCTTTCCGTGGACTTTGCCTCTGCTTTCTTGATGTTCTGTTTCATTATCTTTCTTGGTTGCATCTAAAGAAAGCATTAGAGAGAAATCTTTCCTTGGAAACTAAGCTTATTTTCTATAGGAATTTGGGGCTTAAGCTCAGTCACAGGTGGAATGTTGAATGGTTTATATCTCTGAAAATCTACTTCTTTGTTTTTAGCAATCAGCTCCACGTGCCAATAGCCATATACCCACAGATATTTGGTAAGCTTCTCTCTCTAGTCTTAGTTACAGTTATTTGAACTTAAAAGGCAAGGTATTCATTAGACCTTTTCCGTTGAACCACTTTTGATCATTTGGGAGTATTTACTGGGTCCCAACTTAATCAGAGTTAGAAGTTGTGACAGAGGAATTGATGGCCATAACCTTGATTCAGTCCTGACCACAGGCTGATTTTCTATTTTGCAACATGATTTTTTTTCTCAGTTTTGCTTTTCACAGTTAGATGAGCATCAGTTGCACCTCTCCACCCAACAAGTCCCAATATGTAGACTCCTTGATTTTTCTTTTAATCCTATTTACAAAGAATTTGCTTTTATAGACTCATCTGGTGGTACCCTGTGGAATATCGCCAATGATAGCCAACATTCTATCTCTTGATTCTTTCCGCCAAAGCCATGGACTCTTTTAGTACATTTATCTGCCTTCTGAGTTGTCACAGGAGAAGCACGTTTATGAGATGCTCCACCACTACAATGCATGCATTGATAGTTTTCCAATCTTCAAATAAAGTTTCCTCGCTATCCAATGCCTAGTGCAAAAGCCTACGCCACTTTTTCCCCCTCTTTTAATGTAGCACCCCACTGTTGATGATGGTATATTTATCAGTATATTTAGGCTAAGCCACCACACCAAAATCTTGGTAGCTTACAACCATGCACGTCTATGCCTAGCTTATTTTATGTATCCATTGTGGGTCAACTTCTCTGTTCCATATTTCTTGATTCTGCAGTCAGGTGATAGAACTCACTAAGTTATAAATTATTTAATTACAAGAATCTCATTTGTTATCTAGTACAAGTTTTGGCATATAGTGGGCCCTCATTACTTATATTTTTCATATATAAGAGATTTTATTGTTAGAAAAATATCACAGAGGAAAAAGGAAACAATAATTAATGTGAATATCTGAATATGTGTGTGTGTGCATGCATGTATATATATAAGTTAAAAACAGAAGTAAAAATTTGCATTGTCAAGTCAGATTCACATGAAACAGAGTCCTTACCCGGTGTGAAATGTTTTCCAATAATTTGGTTGTAATGAGTACACATGCACAGTGGAAGCAGGAAGAAGACTGAGACATTGAGGGCATGTCCTCTGATCTTTTATTTTCTGCAGTGGGCTCGAGCTCCCTGGACCAGAGTAAGAGAAGAGAGTTCTAGGGAGAGTCTTCAGGTGTCTCAAACACAGAGAACATTTTGATTATGAATCATACAGTTGTAGCTTAAATGCGTTTTCCAAGGAGAATACCTTGTAAATATAAAGATTCTAGGTTTGTTTCTCAAAAAGGAATCCTAAACTGCAGGCAGTCTGCTAAATGCATTTCATAGATTAGAAACTCTTCTCGTAACAGTATAATTAGTCTATTTGCCAAGGGGTCCGGTTATCAGATGTTTTCAGGAAGATTAGCCTGGGTCACCTGCCTTTCTTCTCAGAATGTCCCACAGGTAAGGAGAGAAAAATGGGTAATGGCCCAGTTGCTTTAACTCTTTAAAACTTTGGTAAAATCAAAACATCAGAAATAAAACTCTAAGGACTAATTTATATGTGTAGGAAAAGTATGTTATAAAATAGGCTAGTAAGTACATTTTATATAATTTCATAAAATATTCTAGAATCTAGTAGATATGTGGAGAAACGGTACAGGTAACAATTGTAATGTCAAAAAAATTAAAGAAAAATATATATTGCTTTACTACCATTATATAAGCAAAAGTAACAATGAAATATAGACAAATTGATACTTATTATTTTTCCTTTGCTTATATCATGGTAAGTTAATAAAGTGACTTTATAAATCCATTTACCAGTATGTTAAAGAACTGGAAACTATATGTACTTCTAGATGAAGAGATGTAATGGTTACTAATTCATCTTGTGGAACAAATATAGGAATAGGTAAAGCTATAGGTAAGAATATAACAGTATAAATTGTAAAAGTGAAAAGTTGCAATAACCGAATAAACTGCAATATGAGAAGAGGTGAGTATATTAAACTGGAGCAACTCTAGGTCAACATTGAAAAGCTAATTATCAAGGATACCCTATGTGTAAATAGATCCATGTCTCCATCTTCAACCCTACTTCTAGTTGTCTATCATATGAAAATTGATAAGTATTTTCAAATTCCTTATTGTACATGATAAAAGTAGTACTTTTAAATTTTGCACAGCATGTAATATGATTACCTAGAAATAAAAAAAAAAATGGGAACAGAAATAAACCCCAATATTAATGCAAAGAAATAGCCCTAGTTAACGTTCCTTGGGGTTATAAGTACATACTAAATGGAACAAAACTGGTATGGTCCTAAAAGGATACAATATATGGATAACAAATCCTTAATTTTTTAAACTTTATCTTATATTTGAAGTACAAAGTGAGTAACAAATCAAAATTAATTTAATTTTCGATGAAAGAAATGTATTTCATCTCCAGAATTTGATTTAAGCATCATTGCTCTACAAGAGCTTACATTTATTTTATTATCTATGGAACTCCTAAGTACAGGGTAGGCCCTGACCTTGGACCTCTTCCTTGTTTGATTGGCCTCAACTTAATGGTAAAAGACTAATGGTAGTAATTAGGATATACTTTTGATGATTCCAAGGATTTTTTGACAATTTGAGTTGAATAGTATTGGAATTTTCATTTAAATGATATTAAATTTTATATTACTATCAGAATACATTTTATTCTAAAATTTTAAAAAATGAATGCCTTTAAAGGATTTCTTTCTCTCCGCGTTGATACAACTACATCCAAGGACAATAAGTAGACATAAATATAATGTGTTTCACTGTCAACTCTTTACATAGTCATCTGTATGATGGAACCCTGAATATAGAGCCTTTAAATTTCAAATGCAAATGAGTTTATATACTGTGAATATGAAGGCATTTCAGGGCATGCAACATTTTCAGAATATTTTAGTTCATATATAGTTGCTGTGAACCTTTGATGTAAACCATTCTGCTTTTATTTATTACTCTCCCCCATAGGCTGAAAAGGTGGAAAACCATAAATTATACTTTAACTCTGGGAATAGAGCTACACCAACCTAAATTGTTATAGCACAGTTAAAACTGTGAAATCACAGCCTCAAAATTTAGAAAAGAAGAAAGCTTTCAGCGTATTGAGATACCTAATTTAGGAGCCTTTTTTTTTTTCCGTGGTATGCGGGCCTCTCACTGCTGTGGCCTCTCCCGTTGCAGAGCACAGGGTCCGGACGCGCAGGCTCAGCGGCCATGGCTCATGGGCCCAGCCGCCTCGCGGAATGCGGGATTTTCCCGGACCGGGGCACGAATCCGTGTCCCCTGCATCGGCAGGCGGACTCTCAACCACTGCGCCAGCAGGGAAGCCCTAGGAGCCATTTTAATACTAACCCACTTAAACTGTTTTCTTGTCAGTGGAATTATTCAAGGGCTGCCCGTTCTCCTCTCCTGTTTGGGGAGGGGAGGTGGAGGTTTTGACATTAACATTATCAACAAAGTATATATAGTGGCAGAACATAATTTTGTAGAACTGAAATCAACAACTAGATTTTCAAGTTGTAAGAAAGGCCTACTTAATGAGATAGAAGACCAAATTTTAATATCACAAATCTGTACTTTATTTTCACCATATAAAATGTTTCTTACCTGTCCCCCTTCGTGGCATTTCTGTAGCTTGTGTTTCAGTGTTAAGCTTATTAAACTTGCCTTTTCTGTTCTCATTACTAGAATACTTTATAGGTAAATCCACTCAAGGAACCTATTGTGCTTTCTGATCAAAGAGGAAAGCGATGCCAGGCTATAACAAGCAATTTAATTTTTAATGAGAACGTTCGTGCCCAAGGTCATAACAAAGGTTAAATTAGAAAGTTAAAGTAAAACTACAGCAAAACACTAACGATAATGCCCTAAATATGACCAGGGCAAAATAATATTTGACAGAGAGCACTTTCACAGCATCCCAGTGCTAATTTTTAAAATTTTTCTTTAGAATAGTAACTTAGCTCAGATAAGGTATAGAATATTAAATATTACAGACATACATAAAAATGCATGAGACTTTGCTCCTAAATAAGTAAGCTAAGCTGTTCATGGAATTTAAATTTCTAAGTTAAAAAATGTTTAAGTGTATTTTACTAAATACTGTGTTGTTAACCTATTGTTATTTTCTAACTCAAAAGATAAAAATTTGGCACATTGTTTTACTGATTTTTTTCCTGCATTTTAAAGAAAAACGTACAGCAGCTAGGATGTGGGAGTGTTTAAATATGCAGTTTGGTCTACTGTTTGGATAATGATTAGTAAACACTTGAGATGTTATAGTAAAAATTATGTTGATTAATAAATATTTAAATATAAATATTTAAAATATAGAAAAATATTTTAAAATAACATCTATTTTAAATTATAATGCTTTTTGAGTTTGTACATTCTTGTTTTAATCTAAACATATTTCATGTTAAATGAAATAAATATTCTGGATTAAAACTTCTTCTAAGATAAAGTAAGACCATTTCTGCTTAATAGATATGCTATGCCCTATTTATGTACTTGATTTCTTTAAGAACTATTTTAATTCTTTCCTGTTAATAGGCACTGAGCAATAGAAAAGCTTTAAAAGTACCTTTGGTTCAGTAAAGATACAGTGACCCCACTGTATATATGTGCCGTGGGGTCAATGTAACTTTGTATAAAAAAAAATTTTTTTAATTAAAATTTAAATTAAATTAATAAATTAAAAAAATAAAAAGATACATTGACCCTGGTGTTCCACTGATAAATGGTGAAAGTCAACTAACAAAATATGGAGAATAATAGGAGAAAACTGGAAAAAAAAATTGTTAGCTGATACCTCTTGATTGCTTTATCTATTATTTTAAGATCCTGTGATATTATAAGCTGAACTTTCATCTGCTCACAATATATTAAAATCTAATGATTTTAGTTGAAGCGGGGGCTCGTTCTTGGTAGACCATGTGGAAAAACGTGGGCATAATTGTTCTGCTCCCTTGTTTTACAGTAAACTTATATATTTATGGGAAAAATAGGACAGAAATTAACCGTGACGATAGTCCATTGACATGAAAAAATTAGATCAATGCATGAAGGCAGAAAATTCAGAGAGTAATATCATTAAACAGGATTAATAAGTTTTTGATTCGGTGTTGAAATTTAAAAGCTGGTAAGAGGTCTTTTCTTTTATTGAAACCTAATAAATTTCAGTTAAATATTATACTGATATAATATCAGTAACATTGCAACAGATGAGTCAAACCAGGGTTGGCAATCCTTAAAGATTCAGCTCCTAATTTCCTTCACAGTTTTATCAAGTCCCCACGTTTTCCAGACAAAATTGGGACAGTGGAAATATCCTAAAATAGTTATATATAAAAATGAAAGAAAAATTCTGGAAAAACATACATATATTTTCCTGAAAATGTTGATAGATGACAAAACAAACTGGCACTATACAAAAATAACCCTGAAAAAATACATTAAGTGGGATTCACGATTTTCCACCAAAACGCTGTTTTAATTTATTGATCATTTTCAGATTGGCCAACTCGATATGGCATATTGGCATACCGTCTCTAAGTGTATAAGTATTTTATAAAATTTTCAAAGGTTTGTACTTCAAGTTATTTTTTTTCTTTTCATATTATTTTCCTGTTGCTGCGTAACACAAAAATAGAAGCTTAAAACAACACCTATTTTAGAGCTCACAGTTCTGCGTTTCAGAAGTCTAGCACAGGTTAGCGACATCGTCTGCTCAGGGTCTCCTCAAAGGCTGGGGTGTCAGAGGACCGCATTCCTGTTTGTCTCTGGAGGCTATGGGGAAGAATTGCTTACAGGATTATGCAAGTTATTAGCAGACTTCATTCTCTGCTGGTTGTAGGACTGAGGTATCTGTTTCTTCGTTAGCTGTTAGCTGAGGCCATTCTCAGTAACTAGAGGCTGCTTTTAAATGCTTGCCACATGGCCTCTTGTATCTTCAAAGCCAGAAATGAAAAATCTCCCTCTGGCAAAGCCCCCTCATGCTTTTAATCCCTAACTTCTCACTCTGTGAACAACTAGAGAAAATTCTCTGCTTTTAAAGGGCTCATCTGAGTAGGTCAGGCATGCCCTAGAAAACCTCCCTTTCTTAAAGTCAACTCTGCAGTATACCATAACCTAATCATGGGAGTAAAATCCATCATATTCATTCTCCAGGGATTATGCAGATTGCGTATATAGTGGGCACAGAATTCTGCTGACCAGATTGTCTTTGGTTATTTTCCTATAGACAGTCATCTGAATCACAGCAGAGTATATATCATAGAAAAGTGAAAACTTTTTCAGATATAATTAATTAAAACAACTCCTAAATTATTGTCTGTTTGGGCAAATGCATGTGTGCTTGCCTGTGTGTGTGTATACGTGCCTGAGTGTTGTGGTGTTTTTTTACTCTGTTTGTGCTAAGGCCAAAAGGATCATAATACAATTAAGATACCGGAGGGTCGGAGTTTACAGGAAAGCCTTTAGGAATCTTTTTTTTCACCAGTTACCGGAGGTAATTAATGGCTTACCCTAACACATGTAGAAACTTATTTTACAATTTATAAGTCATATGTTGACTTCAGAATCTTATGATATCATTATTTAATATATATGAAATGCTGTGAAACCTTCTAAGAAGATTCTCCTTTGAAATAAGATTTAAATGTACATCTGTAACTTTAAATCATAGTATCAAATATCTTAACATGTTCATATTTATATAAAAGGTAATCCCCTGCTGGTGATTAAGTGTAACATTGTTGATGAATCAGCACTGGTGTTCATTCTTTACAGATAATTCAAGGGATGTTGGAGAGTCAATGAAAATTTAATTATCAAAGCCTTTACTCTTGCTCATAATTAAAAGAAAAAAAGCTTATTGCAGAATAACCTGTTTTATAAAATGTGTAATGTGTATATGAGAAAAGACTAACACTATTCTCTACATATGAGGTATTACTGAATCTACCTATCAGTCAGTGCATTTTTTCCGACTTTGTTTCTTAAACTGTGTGTGTGTGTGTGTGTGTGTGTGTCTGTGTGTATGTGTCTGTCAGTGTGTATGTGTCTGTCTGTGTGTATGTAAAACAAGATAATACATAGACTGTGAAATTGACAATGATTTTAAATATCATCTAGTGCGACCTCATTATTTTGTCCAGTCTAACCATATAATTTCACAAGTCAATGAACTTGTGCATCTAGTGTAACCCCAAAATGTTACAGATGAAAATCCAGAAATAATACTACAGAATTAAATGATTTGCAAAACATGGTCGCTCCTCCTGGACTATAATCCATGCTTTCATCTTCCATACTCCTGATCCTGTTGCTTTTGTAGACATATTAAAACATATATGAATAGTTCTTAATATTCACAGTAGAACATATCAGTATGGATATTTAGTGATCTCATATAAGTTAGCATAGGAAATCCCATGAAATATTTCAAGAGTGTACCTGGTTCCCATATCATTCTTTTTTAGTCCTTTTATTCTGTCTATCTCTGCTCCTAGGCACACATGTTTATTCCAGGTGTCACAAATAAAAATGGACAACTTGTAATAAATAATCAGTAAACTTAGTTACTGCTTTGTCATTTTTATTTGAATCCTTCAAATATGAATCATGTTAGTGGACAAAAGAATCCAAGTAAATGACATTCAGTAGTAATGTTTCAAGAAATAGATTCAGATGTGAAGGAGTGGGATAAATTTGGTTTTGTTTGTTACCATATGCCTTTCAATAATTCTGTACTTCACTGTTCTTTATTCCCTATAAACACTTTCCTTAGTGTTGGGCAGCAGTATGAATATTTTTATGTTTCTGCATGGTCAGGGCTTTCTGACCAAAATTTACTAAAGACTTAAATTAAATGACAAGCCTTGAAAGTTAAAGGGTGATTGAATAAACAGATAGGTCCAGATTTTTCTAGAGAGTTATTTCTGCAAAGTTATGTGTCTACATTCCAAAGTGTTCTAAACCAGTGACTTTCAATTTCTCTTCTTGGAGAGATTTTTTAATTAGAAAGAGCAGGAGGTGAGGGTGGCAGATGTGTACCAATGCTATACAAGACCACAGATTCACAATTCTGAGATTCCGCTGCTGTGGTACAGACCGCACTGGCGTTAACTATTTGGCTCCTATCACATTGCCGTGAAGGAGAAGAATGTGGCCTAGGAAACCTCGGCAGTTATTACTTTCAAGTTTGCCTCTGATTCAGAAAACTTATGTTTGCTTTCTGGACCAAATAAATAAATATAGCATTAAAAATATATCACATTTTTGAGCACTAACTGAATATTATTGTGTCCCACTGATTAGCACTGTAGACTAAAATCTAATAGGAAAGACAAGTGAAAAAGAGAAGTTTAATTAAATATTTTGATAAGTTTCATAAAATAAGCAAGGTCCAGTAGTGAAAAACAGGTGAGAAATAGCCAATGACTTTCTGTACTCTCATATAATATTAAATGAATGTAACTCTATTATGACAGCTATCATGTTATATTATAAATCAGTTTTTCTTGGCTTTCCTTACTTATTGGTTTGTGAGATTTTTGAGGATAAGGAATAACCCTATTCATCTGTCTATCCCTAGTAAACGGTATTTGGGATTTAATAAATATTCCTAAGATTGATAAATTAATGGATACCTTCACTGTTCCTATTCAAAATTACTAATCTCAAGGAAATATACATTTGCAAGTTTCTTTCCACCTCATTTAAACACGTCATCTCATAGAGTTGTTGAAAATTTGAAAAACAAAATATCTCCTGATTTTCCAAAAGATTTTTGACCAAGAGTGTCATTTATTTCAGTCAGACTGGATGCATATTTAATTTCAAAGCCTACAAGTCAAAATACCATGAAGAGAATTCCAATATTCAAATTAAAATAAAGGTGTCTTGGATAGAAAATGAATTCCATCTGTTTTAGAGACCCCTGTGACACAGACACAATTAGATATCGTTCATGCCTACAAAGACATTTTTATGAAATAAATATGGACAATATCAAAAGAGTGACATTTTGTGTGAGCCTGAAAGAACTTTATATTTTGATCTTCTGTTTTCTTCTTGATGATTTATGCTAAAAAAAATTCAAGTTTAACTTAACTATTCTCATTATGCATGTAGGAAACAGGAGTAAATTTTCATACATAATTGTCAAAAATTAGTCATTGGTAACCACTTAGCTACTTTGATGTGCTGAATCTGTGTTATCTTTTTTCCTATGAGTAATATTTTAATTTTTTTCCATTTTCATCTTCACGTACATATCAAAACCTGCTTTTGGTGAAGTTATTTTCTTTCAATTTCATTTTCAGTTTTATAACCCTGATGCTATTTAAGGAGAGTAGTCAGTATGTTGTGATTTATGGTCCAGTCCTCACTCTCTCTTAGAAGAGTTCTACTTGATTTTCTCATGTGTACACTGCCTTTTAAGTCAGAGTTTTTAATATGCTGTAAGAGCTGTTTTCTTACTCAAGTGTAACTCCTTTTTTCTAGGTATAGCATTTCAAGACATGTCTCTAGGTTTCTGGTTTTATTTATGAAACAAGTAGTCACATCTGTGCCTATGCTATATTACTTACTCTGCATTCATTTGTGGACAGGAGAGAGCTATTTGAACTCCTTAAGATGAATAATTAGATCATTCCTGATATCACATAATTAATTATTTTTATTCATTCTGTTTATTTTCATTAACTTTTCATCATATCAAATAAAAGTCTTAGTAGGGCTAAGACTACTAATCATGAAAATCATGAAAATGTGAGAACATTTCCATATTGTTTCACAGTATCCTGAAGATTAAAGCAAAATAAATTGGATGATATAAATGTCGAGTGTTAAAAAGGGATAAACATAAACACAAATTATTCAAATGATACTTTCTTTTTCACATTATAAATAAGGTACACTTGATATACGTACAGCCAAAGTGTATATTTGTATATTGCCCCCCCCAAATAAAACAAGATTGCTTTTGAGAGTCACATAATAATTGCATAGGTACTGAGACTAATGGAAGCAATAGATTAAAATATTTTATTAAATACTAGTGGTAGAGTAGCTGAAAGTGAAAACCACTATTGGATTCTATGCTATACTTGTACTGCAATCCAATCATTTATTAACTGTGTTATTCTGGGCAAACTACTTCTTTGTGCTTCATAGAGTTATAATAATACTGTCACATAAAGTTGATGGAAGAACGAAGTAATAAAATTTTTCTGCAATTTGTATTCAAGTCAAATGTAAAATTAATTGAAAAACACCAATTGCTTTTACACCACTAGAAAGAAAAGAAATGTTCCCCATTTAAATTTTTCAGGCTCCGGACGCACAGGCTTAGTGGCCATGGCTCATGGGCCTAGCCGCTCCGCGCCATGTGGGATCTTTCTGGACCGGGGCACGAACCCGTGTCCCCTGCATCGGCAGGCAGACTCTCAACCACTGCGCCACGAGGGAAGCCCCTCTTCATTTAAATTTTAAGACACTTTAAAATGGTGAGATGGATTCCAGTGAGGGGAAAACGATGATTCCTTCAGAAGAAATCCTTCACAAATAATAATGAAAATTACTGGTTATTCAAAAGTGTAAAATGGAGAGGAAACCACAACACAAGCTAAATATCAGTAAATAATAAATTTGTATTCTTAATAATAATAAATGTACCTGATTCAGATATTATATATAATAAAAATATAATTTTTTTTTGAAATAAGCTTTCTTTTTGGTTTTACAGAGGGCTCATATGCTATTTTAAGATAAGAAATTTTACTGAAATTCAGAAAACTTAAAAGTTACAGGAATTATACTTAAAGTAATAGATTTGGGACTTTTGAGGAAAAAGCTGTAGAGTCAGCAGTGGAAGAAGGTAAATTAAGCTAAATCCGCTTCATTCAGTAGATATACTTGATTGATGATTTGCAGTGCTTTCTGCAATGGAGAAAAAATAACCATTACTTTCAAAATTTCAATTTCCATGTTAGTTTTTATCTTAGTATAAAGTCCCTTGATATACTACAATTTTGTTCCTGTTCATTACACTTAAATGAAAATTATCTCTGTCTAATCATTAGTAACTTTTTTTTTTTTTTTTTTTTTGCGATACGCAGGCCTCTCACTGTTGTGGCCTCTCCTGTTGCGGAGCACAGGCTCCAGACGCGCAGGCTCAGTGGCCATGGCTCACGGGCCCAGCCGCTCCGCGGCATGAGGGATCTTCCCAGACCGGGGCACAAACCCATGTCCCCTGCATCGGCAGGCGGACTCTCAACCACTGCACCACCAGGGAAGCCCCCATTAGTAACTTTTTAAAGTGTCAAAATACTTCAAACACGCCAAACCTTCATTCACTGGGTATTCATTGCTCATATAATATGGGCTTAAAAACATGCCTAAAATTTATATGGACCCACAAAAGTCTCCAAATTGCCAAAGAAATCCTGAGAAAGAAGAACAAAGCAGGAGGCATCACACTTTTTGCTTTCAAGCTATACTGTAAAGCTATAGTAATCAAAACACTATGGTACTGGCATAAAAACAGATAAATAGACCAATAAAACAGAATCGAGAGCCCATAAATAAACCCAAGCATATATGGTCAATTATTATTTGACAAGGAAGCCAAGAATATTCAAAGGAGAAAAGAGTCTCATCAATAAATGGTGCTGGAACAATTGATATTCATATGTAAAAGAATGAAATACCACTCACAAAAATTAACTTGAAATAGATTAATGACTTAAATGTAAGACCTGAAACACATAGAAGAAAATATAGGTATAAAGCTCCTTGATAAGGGTCTTGGTAATGATTTTTTGGATATGACACCTAAAGCACAAGCAAGAAAATAAAAAATAAACATAGGACTACATCAAAATAAAAAGCTTCTGCACAGCAAAAGAAAGCATCAACAAAGTGAAAAGACAACTGAGGGAATGGGAAAAAATTTTTTTCAAACCACATATTTGATAAAGAAGTGAGTATCAAAAATATATGGGGGGGGCTTCCCTGGTGGCGCAGTGGTTGAGGGTCCACCTGCTGATGCAGAGGACGCGGGTTCGTGCCCCGGTCCGGGAAGATCCCACATGCTGCGGAGCGGCTGGGCCCGTGGGCCATGGCCGCTGGGCCTGTGCGTCCGGGGCCTGTGCTCCGCGGCGGGAGAGGCCGCAGGGACTCATACAACTCAATAACGTTAACAGTAACAATAATAATAAAATTTAAAAATAGTCAAAGGACCTCAATAGATATTTTTCCAAAGAAGATATATGAATGCCCAACAGGTGCTTGGAAAGGTGCCTAACATCACTAATCATTAGGAAAATACAAATCAAAACAACAATAAGATGTCACCTCAAGCCTGTTAGAATGGTTATCATCAAAAAGTCAAGAGATAACAAATGCTAGTGTGGATCTGGAGAAAAGGGAGCCCTTGTGCACTGATGGTGGGATTATAAATTGATACAGTCACTATGGAAAGCAGTATGGGAGATTCCCAGAAAATTAAAAATAGAACTAACATATTACCCAGAAATTCCACATCTGGGAATATATCGAAAGGAAACAAAAACACTAACTCAGAAAGATATCAACGCACCTATCTTCATAACACCATTTACAGTAGCCAAGAAATCCTATCATTAGATGAATGGATAAAGGAGTTGTGGTATATAAATATTTGTGCTAATTAAAAAAAAAAATCTGCTCGCAGAGTCTCCTGGAGGACAGATAAAACCAAATAAAATGACTACTATCACTTCAAACATCAACAAAGGCTATGAAGTGATAAAACAGTCATATGATATATAGTGATTAAAGAGAACGGACAGCAGCATATATATATTATGTCTGAGAAAGTTCTCATTGTAGAGGTAACAGTATAGGTGACAACTGAATCATTAAAAAGGTGAATGCAAATATAGATGGGAAACGCATTCCATGATAAAAGGACCAGTAAGTAAAAGTGGGTGTAGATTTGAGTCAGGCTTGTCTGAAGAAACAAAAGAAAGCCACACTATTTGACAGGCAGAGAGTAAAGAGGAGAGAAGTGAGACCAGGTAGGGTCCTACAGTTTGTTTTATTGTTTGTTTTGTTTTTGTTTTGTCTGCCAAGTATCCAAACCCTGGCTTCTCCTACAAATACCAGAAGGATCTATACCCAATCTGTACCCTTGCCATTAATGGGTGCCATTATGTAAGCTCAGGCAAATAACGTCTCTAGAAAGGATTGGAACGTTGGACAAATAATGAATAAATAAAAGGAGAATTTGTAATTCATCTCAGAGCAGAATTGTCTAGTGGCAGGAGCCCCAGCTTGCAGAGGCAGGAATACTGGAGTCCAGTGGAATCAGCCAGGCAGGGATGGTTGGACCACACAGTGTACGCCCAGTCCCCTTCGTAGTGACTGCTGCTCACTAGAATCTTTTGGTTACATCTATTTTCTGAGCTTCGTTCTCTGGTTTCTGTGATCTACCAAAGAACTTGTCCAATTTCTTCCTTTTTTTTTTTTTTTTTATGTAAGTAAGCAAAGTCTGTTTCTGTCACTTGCAACCCAGAACTCTGACTGATAAATCATGGTGAATGCTGTTCACTGTGGCTAATGTATTAAAATTCATTCCTTTCCTGGCACCTGTAGTAATTCTCTCTGCAACAGCTTATAGCTCCCCAAATATTATAATCAGTTTTACACCTAAACATCCTTGCACATGATTTGTCTCTTTGTCTACCTGTTAGCACTGCTCTTCCAAAAAAATCGCTTCTTACCTCTACCAAAGTCAATTCTATTCTCTATGCTTCTTCCATAGTTTATTAGGAGGATAGTCTCTAAGTTGTGCTACATTTAATAAACATATCCAAACTCTCCACGGCTTGCCTACTTTTACAAAGTTCACTGTGAGACCTACTCATGGCTAAGGGTCCACCTTGTGGTACCCAGCTAACCTAGGCTACCTTGAACTTGTGAATTCAGGAGAGACTTCCATATTTGCCATTGCAGAGGAGTAGAGAAACTGGAGGATCGCACGGAGGTTTTTACAGCTTTAACCTCAGAGTTCTCCACTTGTATTTGGCCCACATTTAATAGGCCAGGCTCATAGTCACATGGCCCTGGATAACTGCACGGGTGGGGAAGGATAGTTATAGTTTTCATAATTCTCAGGAAAAAGTGTTACGAGAAGAACCTGATGAATACATGATATTGTGTCGGTCTCGTGTATCCTTTTATCCCCTAACTTTCTATATATCACATTGTGTTATATAATTTATTAATTTACGGATTGGTCAGTATCTTCACCATACCTTGGACTTTAAGGACTATTTTTTCCCTTCTGAAGCCTCAGTACTGACTATAATGCTTGGTTCTAAGTTAACACTCTATAAATGCTTATTGGATTTATAGGATTTACTGAATGAAAGGAGGATAAATGAAAGCTATTTTTCCATAGTAATTTTCTCTGCATTGTATTCCATGATGCAGTATTAGCCACGGTTCACTGAATATTACAGTATCAGAGTGGCCTGTTGGGACTTTTGTTTCCACCAATATTGTGGGTTAAATTCTTGGGGAGTGAGGTTCCGTGCCTGATACCTAACTCCTGCATGATGTAACAGAAAACACTACAAGTAAAGAGAGCTGTAGAGAGAAGTATGAGCTTGAATCTGAGTGATGACTAGAGAAAACACATAAAGGGCAGGATTTGTAGGCAGGAACAAATACCAGCATTGCTTCTGAGACATTGAGCCTTTTCCAGATTAGTAAGGGAGACTCCTGAACCTGAGCCTGCCATATAAAACTGAAGACTTGGCAGGGGAGGGCTGTGGTCCCATTCTGAGGTCTTTAGGCTCTGGTCATGTCAAAGTCAATCACTCTGCAGGACAGCATCCTTCCAGCCAGCCCCCAGAGTTTCCAAATAATGCCATCAACCAAGTATGACTCCTAATCCAATAACACCAAAGAAATAATGAATAAACCAACTGCATTGAGAATTAAAAGAGACAACCAAAAGTAGATTTAGCCACAAACAACTTGATGGTTACAGTACGTGAGCTACATCCAGATAGATAATGACTTTCAATTATCCTCCATCAGATGCTTGATGAATTTTTAAATTATGGTGTTTTTTTTTTCTTTTTTTTTTTTGCTGTACGCGGACCTCTCACTGTTGTGGCCTCTCCCGTTGCGGAGCACAGGCTCCGGACGCGCAGGCTCAGCGGCCATGGCTCACGGGCCTAGCCGCTCTGCGGCACGTGGGATCTTCCCGGACCGGGGCATGCAGGATGTGTCCCCTGCATCGGCAGGCGGGCTCTCAACCACTGCTCCACCAGGGAAGCCCTGGATGGTTTTTAATAAACGCACACAACTTTGACACACGTGAGACATTTCATACTTTTTCTCACATTTTTTCCAAATAATTTATGTAAGAATAAAATTAATAAAATATTTAATGTCACTGTCTATATTGACATTTCTCAAACTGAGCAAGGAATTATTAACCTCTTGGTGCACTGCCTTTAATATATATTAGGTGAAGTAATTTAATATAATAAAATGTAATTATTTACACTAAAATTTAAATGTCCCTTTTTATATGACTCTATTCATGTTATCATTTAACTGTATTCATTCTCAACTATAAAGTTCATCTTCATTCCGTTTTTGACAAGTTCTTTGGTAATATTGTTCTATTATTATGAAAGTGATAAGAAAATATTAAAATTCCACAATTTTGAGTTATTACAGTCCCAGCATAATTCCCAGTAAATTTAATTACTATATCATATTCCTTAGAAACACTCCCTCGCATGGTTGGCTCTTGCCTGGCATTTAGAAACATGGTTTCAAAAGGTTTTCCACCACCTTAACTGAATAAGAGTGCCACAGTGTGCTTAAACAGTTGCAGGTACAAAATGGTTTGTGGGGAACATCTATGTTCCTCTTGGAAGTCTGGAATTTTGACTGGTGCTAACCAGAAGATGCCCATGTAACAGCCCTGACTGAAAAACCCTGGGTACTGAGTGTCTCCTGAGCTTCCCTCATAGACAACATTTCACATGTGTTGTCGCAACTCATTGTTGAAGGACTTAAGCTTGTCTGTTGGAACTTTGCTTTTGGTTTCCTCTGAACTTTGCCCCGTGTGCCTTTTCCCTTTGTTGACTCTGCTTTGATTTCTTTTGCTTCTATAAATCGCAGCCATGGGTAGGACTCTGTGCTAAATCTTGTGGGTCCTTCTAGCTAATTGACTAAACTGGGAGTGGTTCTGCAGAGTCCTGACACACTGGTAAAGAGTATTACATATTAGGGTATGTTGTGATTACTTAAATGTATTTTAAGGGAAATAGGATAGAGATTTAGTCATATTACAAGAGGAAAAGTGAAAATGTGTCATAACTGTAAAGATTTAATTTATTCTCTTTCCACCAAGACAGACCTATTTGTGTTGTCTCTAAGTGAATTGTATTATTCATATTAACTAGTATCCTCAAAAGTCCCTTTTGAGGGCCATTCTCATTTGAATGGTTTCCACAGAAAGAATTAAATAGTATGTCACTGTTAGAGTCAACTTCTATTTTTCAGTGTTTATTGCTATGAGTAGTTTTTGTTGGGGAAGTGGAAATTTCCTCCCCACCCCTCCTGAGTCTTTTGGCTGGTCTAATAATTCAATGAACACAAAACAGATTAACAAGAGGAAAAATAAATTAATTCATATGCACAGTGGTCTCACAGAAACGGGACCCCCCAAAGTGACCAAAGCAAGCTGTTTACACATCATTTTTAGACAAACAATTATTTGTGAAGATTTAATAAAACAAAAGGGCCTGTGCTTGGGGTAACAAATTAATGAAGAAGTAGCAAAGTTTGTTTATACTGTTTTTTTAACCTTGAATTCCCGAAGTCTGGTGATAAGGATGCTTTCTATCCTCCTGTTAGAGGGAGGATACTTTCACATGGAAGATTTATTTCCTGCTTTCAGGGGAAAAGAGGATGGTCAGAGTCGTTCTTTTAATACTTTTTTCACCTGCTGTTTCTTAGGTAATTTTAATTCAAAATGATCAGTATGCCATTGTGGCATATCTTGGGGTGGCTGCTCTGAGACCCAACAATTTCCATGGAAATGATACCCTATGATTGTATACCACTGCCCACTTTAAGCGCTCAGAGGAGAGGTCTACACAGGACCTCAAGGCTTTGAAAAGTGGCATGACATGGTGGTTTGGAATATATGGCCTCTTAACTGGATTCAACTGCCTGTTAAAACATAGATTATCAACATTCACTATTTATTAAATCCAGGACTCAAACAAGACTTCCAGTCTCACAGCTTGATATTCAAAATAACCAAGATACAATAAAAAATTACTGAGTCCACAAAGAACCAGGAATAGCTCAACTCACATGGAAAACGTTATAAACAGATGCCAAGGCTGAGGTGACATAGATGTTGGAATTATCTGAAAAAAAATTTAAAGCAGATATTATAAAGGAGCTGCAGCAAGCAAATATAAACACTCTTGAAACCAATTAAAAAAATGAAAGGCTCAGCAAAGAAAGAAAATATATAAGAACCATACAGAAATTACATGACAGAAAAGCACAATAACAAAAAGTTTTTTAATCTCCCTATATAAGCACAATAGAATGAAGATAATAGAGGAAAGAGTCAATGAACTTGAAGATTGTTCAATAGATATTATACAGTCTAAACAGAGTGAAAACAATAGGGAAAACAAAAGAGAGCCTTGGGGCAGTAATAACAGAAGGTCTAACATTCAAGTCATTGGAAACCCAGAAGGAGCAGAGAAAGATTGTGGTGCTGGGGAGAGAAATTGAAGAAAAAACGAATGAAAACATCTCAGATTTAGCAAAAGACATACGCTCACAGATGATAGAAGCTCAGTGAACCCCAAATAGTATAACCTCCCACCAAAACTCCTAGCACTTTTATATCTTTTTTTCACTCTTCTCCATTTCTCTTGCCCTTTTCATTCATGCAACTTCTCACTCATAAACTCTTAGCATTCTTCCTCAAATTCCTTACTCAGTCCATCCCACAAATTTTTCTTATTTTCCCTCCATTTTTTTTTTATCATGGAAGCCCAATAAATAGTCCCCCAAAGGCAAAAAGCAAACTCTCTGAGGGCTGAAGAGAGGCAGACATTAAGCTATTGTATTTGTTTCCTACTGCTGCTGTAACAAATTACCACACACTTAGTGGCTTAAATAATACACGTTAATTATCTTACAGTTCTGGAGGGCAGAAGAATCACTGGGCTAAAATCAGTGTGTCGGCAGGGCTGTGATCCTTTGCAGGCTATCTTAGTCTGTCAGGCTGCTATAACAAACTATCCTAGATTGAGTGACCTGAACAACAGAACTTTATTTTCCACAGTTCTGGAGGCTGGAAATTCCAAGATAAAGCTACCAGCCAATTTGTTGTCTCCTGAGGACCCACTTCCTGGTTCATAGAGGGCAGTCTTCTTGCTGTGTCCTCATGTGGTGGAAGGGGTGAGCGAGCTCTCCAGGGTGCCTTTTATAAAGACACTAATCCCATTCATGAGGATCCCACCCTCATGACCTAATCACCCCAATCTCCTAATAATACCATTGTGTTGGGGGTAAGATTTCAACATAGGAATTTTGGGAGAAAAAAACATTCAGAGGCTCTAGGAAAGAATTGATTCCTTGTTTTCTCCAGGTTCTAGACACTGACCACATTCTTTGGTTCACAGCCCTTTTCCATATTAAAAGACATCAAACCATGTAACTCTAACCTCCGCTTCTGTTATCAAATGTCCTTTGCTGCCTCATCTGCCTCCCTCTTTCCATTATAAGGACTCTTGTGACTACTCTGAACTCACTTGGATAATCCAGGATAATCTCCCCATCTTAATATTCTTAATGTAATGACATTTACAAAGTATCTTTTGCCTTTAAAGTTAACATATTCTGGGGATTAGAATGTGGACATCTTTGGGGACCATTATTCCGCCTACCACGGTAGTCAGGGGAAAACCATGAATAGTCAGGTAGAAATGAAAGGTAAAAAATACCAGATTGTAATGATTTTTGTCCTTTTGAATCCTCTTTCAGGCTTTTCTATTTGTCCTTGGCCTTTGAAATTTCACTGAGACAATACTAGATATGAGCTTGTTTTCATCCATCTTTCTTCCAAGAGTAAAGGCTTTCAATTTAATCTTCATGTCTTTTATATAAATTCTGATGATTATTTCTATCTTTTATTTGCTTATTTACTTCCCTCTGTGTCTCTATTACTTCTGTAATGCCTATTAAAATGGTTTTCAGTTTTTTGTGTCTATCATCATTGTTTCTGAACCTTTTTGCCTTATACTTTTTATTCTAATTCTGGGAGAGATATTTGGCTTCATTTTTTCCCACTCACTAATTTTCCTCTTTCTCTGCATGCAATCTAATAATCAACTTTTTTTTTCTTTCAAAGAAAACATTTGTATTTTCTATTTTCTTTAGCTTCTGCTTTTTTCACCTCACCATCATGTGTGTAAGTTCCTGTCAATTTCCTCTGAGGGTGGTAATTTAATTATATTTTTGTTTCAATTGTGCCCTCTTTTTCCTGTAATAAATTCATCTTTAATACTGTTGCTCTTTGTTATTTTATGTTGTGGTGCTAGGTGTCTTCAATTTCCTATCGATGTTTTATTTATTGGTCATCATTTTATTTGAGGGTTACTGTTCACCAGTCCACAGATGCTGGAAGTCAGTAACTATTTGAAATATTGTTTTGTTATCCCTGGGTATTGCTTCTGCATGGGAGCAAACACTTTTGCAACCAAACGTCCAGAACACAGAGGGAAGCCAAGCTGCCCAGCTACTCTGAATTCGCTGCTGAGTCTATAATCCTTGCAATTCCCCTCAGTTCCCTCCAGCTGCTGCTGCAAACATGCCCACCTCCATCACAGCATTCTGTGCATGTTCAGACCTATGATTGGTTTCTTCTTTGCTTGTTCTCTGTTGTTCTGGTCCCATTTGGTTTCTATCTGTGAAAAATTCCTCAAACATTCTGGAATGTTGACAGAACTGTTTATTGTTTTTCCAGTAAGAGATTTATGAGTTAAAAAAATGTATTTTCTCATTTTATGCATTTTTTTATGGTTTAACTTTCACCACATTCCTTTATTCAATACGCCAACATTTTCTCATACTTAAGTTATCCACTTAAATGCCTTTCCTCTGGAAGGTTTTGTTTGATTATTTCAGTTTGGAATGATTCCTCCGTAATCCTCTCCCAAATCAAATGAAATTTCTGCTTCTTCACGTTCATCAGCGTGGTCCTAGTTCAATGTTTTTCCCCTCAGTGGTGACTGACAAGAGAGGATAATTTGGTGTCTCCATTGTTCTCTCTTGTGATCACAAGGATTAATAAAGTACTTGCCACATAATTTTTAGCTTAGTACATAAATTTTCTCAATTTAAAAAATATTTTACTCTCGAAAGCATTTTCTTTTGCTGTTTTTAAAGGCAGGTAATTGACCACCACAAAGGATGGTGTTATCACTGTATCAGGAGGACGGTGGAGGAGGCACAGTGTGCCGCAAGGAGCGTGACATCAATAAGCATCTAAACTGTAACTCCTGTCACAATACTTAGTATTAATAAGGGAAGTCTAATAATAAGTTAAAGGAAAAGGAACACATGATTCAGTAAATAATGTTGAGATTATTGATTAACAGTTTACAAAGAAATATATTAACACCTTAACATTGTTACATTTAAAACTAAATTTCAGATTAAAATGTTAATATAAAAACAGAGATGAAACAAACTAATATCTATCCAACATCTGTAAAAAGATGACAATCTAAACTTCAGATCTATAAAAGAAAACACAAGGGAAATTGAAATTAGAATTGACCAGACAAAAATTTAAATCATTCATATGAGAAAAAGATAAGTCACAAAAAAGGGGAAAACTTGGCTTTGAATTTTGGTTTAATTAACTGATTAAAATAGTTAATATTTAATTTTATTTCAATTTTTCAATAAGAAATTGAATTAAAAACCAAAGAATATCTCTCATCATTCACTCTATTTATTTTCTCAGCTGGGCATATTGAAATCATATAAAAACAAACACCTTAAGTAGGCTTTTCTCCAGAAAAAAAAAACCTTTGAGTCTCTCAATTTCATTACCAAAGTGCAGTGATTTAATCAGGATTCCATATAAACAATAGATTTGGAAGGAATTTTTTTAAAAGGAAGGATGAATGAATTAGCAAAATTTGGCAATGGACTGGAATCAAAAAATATTTTGAAAAAAATATTGACATGATATTTACATTGACAAATGGTTGAAATGAAGTGATTCCATGATTCACGGAAGTGGAGTACTCTACAATTTCTACTTTAAAATGATAAAACGTTGCAAGATAAAAATGATTTCTCACTTCCTAGTAAATGTGATAAAAACCAGTTAAAATTTTGGCCTTTAGGAAACCAATAGGGGACAAGGTTTTAACCGGACTATAGAGAACACTAATAGTAAGTGAGAGGTCATTCAGGACCTGCTCTTATGCAAGAACAACCCTGTCTATTCCTGTGAAGTAAGTTTGGATGTCAAGACTCAATGTCAAAGGTAGGAGTATTTTATTTTCATGAGTGAACATTTTTAAATGAGACACTGGCACCCACTGCTATGTACAATACCTTTTTTTCCCTAAATAAATGAGCTTTCAGTTGAGTTCAGCTGTGTGTAATCATGGCCTGAGCATTAATGCTAGAAAGAGCTACCAAGCGAAGCTGATTAAATCTAACTCTTTGCAGATTTCTCAGGAGCAAAATTTCATGCTACCAAAAGGTGTACATAGGGTAGTAAGGTAGTGGTGCTGGGATGAGGGAGCAAGGGATAATGGTGTAAGAGTTCTCAGGAACGCTTCTGAAATGGTCCAATAACATTTTCAATGTCTGCGCCCTTGAAACACACTTCCTTCTTGGGCAAAAGAACATACTACAGGAATGAACATTTTCTTTGCTTTCACTGCCTTCGTATTCTTTGTGGTAGATCTTGACACAATGCAACAGAAGCTTTGGTTTTGCACACATAATTGTGTGTGGGTATTTCTATATTTTAATCAACAATTCATTTCAAAATGAAACAATTCACAATATCCTTGGCCTTCATGTAGGCAATTTTATAACCATATCAAACCCAATTGTGCTCACATAAGTAATGGAATTAATTGGTTACAAAAATGGTGTTGGAGGCTTCCCTGGGGGCACAGTGGTTGTGAGTCTGCCTGCCGATGCGGGGGACGCGGGTTTGTGCCCCAGTCTGGGAAGATCCCACATGCCGCGGAGCGGCTGGGCCCGTGAGCCATGGCCGCTGAGCCTGCGCGTCCGGAGCCTGTGCTCCGCAACGGGAGAGGCCACAACAGTGAGAGGCCCGCGTACCGCAAAAAAAAAAAAAAAAAAAAAAATGGTGTTAGGTGTTGCAACATGTTTGTTCCAGGCATATTATTCTGATTAAAAAAATAGTTATTGCAGAAACAAGGAAGAAATTACAGACTTTAAAATATGTGCTGTGCAGGGGACACGGGTTCGAGCCCTGGTCTGGGAAGATCCCACATGCCAAGGAGCAACTAAGCCCATGCACCACAACTACTGAGCTTGCGCTCTAGAGCCCATAAGCCACAACTACTGAGCCCGCATGCTGTAACTACTGAAGCCTGCGCACCTAGAGCCCATGCTCCGCAACAAGAGAAGCCACAGCAATGAGAAGCCCACGCACCGCAACCAAGAGTAGCCCCCACTCGCCACAACTAGAGAGAGCCTGCGCGCAGCAATGAAGACCCAACACAGCCAAAAATTAATTAATTAACTTAAAAAATGCAGTGCAGTAGTCCTAGGCAGAAGAATGAATTAAATAAAGAGCATTTAGACAGCCATCTAAGTTGGCCTTCCTTGGTCTCCCTTTTTGTTTCTCCAAGCATCTCTTTACAGTTAGCCACTGGGTTTTCTTCTTGGTGCTCCAGGGCTTCATGACACTCAGGGTCTGCCTCTGGACTTTACGTGTCCTCACACACGCAATAACTATGGCAGGTTTTTCTCATTCCTTCAAAACTAGGAAGGAATAGTGCTAGGTGATTGGCTGGCTGTGGCTGAGAGATCCTCATTAAGTTGTCAATATCACTTTTGTATCTGCCATCTTTCTGGAGAGAATGACCACAAATTAGGATCCCTTCAGTTTCTCTAGTGCAAGGCTGAGTTTTTATTGTTTTTGCTGTTATCACTGTTTTGTTGTTTGTAGGTGGGAGAGGAGGGGATTAATTAAGAAAAATTATAAACATTTAATACTGCATTTCTAGATAGAGGCTTTAAAAGGGTAGTTGTAAAAGACAAAATGCTAGAGTAGCAGAACTATTTGGTTTGCTTGCACAGTATTTAGAAAATAGCAGTTGAATGTCATAAACTAGATGCGGTTTTGTGGGTCACTGCAGTCCCCTCTAGCCTGCTGGGCATATTTATGTGACTGTCTGGTACCTGATGGCCTGTGCGTGTGCAACCCCTAACACAAACCTGTTCTCTCTCATATAAAGACGAGACTTACTTTCTCTCTAGTCTAAAATTTACTGATTTAAAATTTAACAGAAAGAAAAAAATAAACAAGATAATATATGTCTACAACAAATTGTACCTGGTGAGGACAGGAAATTTGGGACTGCTTTTCTCCAGACGTACTGTCTATATGAATGAAGCTAGTTGTAAAATGGACTCTATTTATCTTTTCTTTTTTTTGCCTTAGTGGAATGTTGATGTGTAGGTAACCTAAAATAATCATTGCAAATAATACTTGGCCATTATTAATTTCCATCTCAGTCTGGTTTGCAACAAGCTTCACTGACTGTCTATATCCACTCTGACACTTACTTAGAGTCAGGAGTTAGGGTGAGGCAAGCGAGGTATCTGGGGCTCAAAATTTAAGGAGGTGATCACACTCAGGTGCCTACCAGGCACACGTCTGGGCCCCAGGAGTGAGCGCCTTCTTAAGTTGTGAGCCCGGGGCTCCTCATTCTTAAGAAGGAATTTAAAGCAATCTGACTTGTGGCAGCCATTACAAACCCATGGTTTAGCCCTGTTAATATATTTTAATCAGCTGAGTTAGATTTGTAATAGTTTAACAGAAAGTTCTCAATTACTATACCAAAAATAAGTTCCATTTACTTAGAAGGGGGAAGGCATGGTGATCTGATGGCTGTTCCTAAACCCATGTCAATAATTGTGTCTCTGGGGTTTTGTTTGTTTGCGAAGGATTTTGTAAGATTCAAGGACACAGGCAGATATTAGTATCCATTCACGTCTCTTCACCTTCTCAGCTCCACGGTAGTCCAAGCCACTATCATCTCTACTAGGATTTCTGCAATATCCCAACTTGTATCCATTGTGGAGGAGAGAGCATTCTCAGTGCTTTGCAGAACATCGTATACTTCTCTCTCTGTATAAACTACAGATGGATCCCTCTGTCACTTTGGACTCTATCATCGTCAGGAATCCACATTCCCCTGGACAGTACTGGCAGTCGAGGCACTAGTGAGGGGCCGTTGTCAATATGGGGACCAGCGAAGAAGAAATGAGAATTGTCTCTATTAGGACCTGTTTTTCTTAGGAATTACCAAAACAACCAAGGCAGACAATGTTAGGTTCCCAAAAACTTGGGTTCTGCAGGTAGGGCAATATCCTAGGGAAATTTGAGTATTAATAGTATCATGACCTCATAGGTACCCACATGCTAGTAAGATGAGTTCATATGGGTTACATTGGAAAAAAAAATTATTCTGAGCAAACTTTATCTCATGATTTACCTTTTGACATGAAGTGCTAAGTGCTTAGAATAACGTAGCTGCTTAATGTTTTGTGAATTTAATTGTTGAAGAGTTTCAACATTTATAAACTACATTGGAAAAAGAAACATTTAAAAAATCTACAGGCTCTGTTCATTTGCATGAAACCTGGGGAAAAATCTATTTTTGTCTCTTAACCAGAGACTTATCAGGCACTCATTTTCTCCCAATTCATTGAAAAAAATTTGATGACTAAGTAAAACTACCTGTGATAAAAATAATTGACTGCATCTAAAATTATCCTAAAAAATTCAGGTAATCATTAGCAATTAATACTTGAGCACCCCTGGTGTATCACATGCTGGGTATCATGAACTACCATTTGAAAAATATTCTACTGAATTTTTTCACGGTGAAAATTCACCATTTTCGCTTCTAGATAATGATTTTTTTTAAAAAATTCCTTCTTTGAGCTAAAATATAATTTTTTTATCATAAATTATTTTCATTACCACTTAGAATGATTTAAAAACCATATTTGATTTGTACAGAAGAGTGTGTTTGTAAAATAAACATCAGCTATGAAACATAATTATGAAATGGGCCACAATGATTAATCACTTAAATTAAGCATTAGAAACTCACTGATAATGATTGTGTTTCCTTGTATTCTCACCATGTCCTTTTCTCCTCCGGGGAAGTTATCACTACCCTGAATTTCTTATTATGCCATTTAAACACTATTTTTATTTACTTTTTTAAAATTTTTGGCTGCGTTGGGTCTTCATTGCTGTGAGTAGTTTTTTTCTAGCTGCGGTGCGTGGGCTTCTCATTGCGGTGGCTTCTCTTGTGGTGGAACACGGGTTCTAGGTGCGCGGGGTGCAGTAGTTGCGGCACATGGGCTCAGTAGTTGTGGCTCGCGGGCTCTGGAGTGCAGGCTCAGTAGTTGTGGCACATGGGCTTAGTTGCTCCGTGGCATGTGGGATCTCCCTGGACCAGGGATCAAACCGGTGTTCTCTGCATTAGCAGGCAGATTCTTAACCACTGCGCCACCAGGGAAGTCCCATAAACACTATTTTTAAATGAGGTTTTTCAAAAGTACCTGGAAGGAGAATATCTGAGTCACGAGGTTTGCATAAACTCTATTTTGCAAGATAGGTCCAAGTTGTTTTCTGATGGGCTGGGATCAATTTTTACTTCCATTATCAGTGTCCAAGGGTTTGAATTGATTGACACCAACCTTGGAATTATGAGACTTCTTAATTTGGCCAATCTAGTAGATGTAAAAGTGTGTCTGATTATGGTCTTAATTTCATTTCCCTGGCTACCTACAATGTAGAATATCTTGTCATAGATTAATTGGATAGTTTCTGTTATCTAATTTTTTTTGTCTTTTTTTGACTCATTAGCAGAAGTTATACATTTTGGATATAAATCTTTTCCTACCTGTTTGTGCTTAATTATTTACTAGCAGTTTGAGTATCTCTTCACTTTATTCAGAATGCCTTGTGATAAATAAAATGGTTTAATTTTAGTGTAGTCAATTGTTCAATATTTATGTATATGTTACAATTATTTGTGTCTTTTAAATAAATTCTGTCCTAAAACAGATACATGAAAATAGTCTATTTATGTATTTTTTATTTTATTTTTATTTGCGGTACGCGGGCCTCTCATTGTTGTGGCCTCTCCCGTTGCGGAGCACAGGCTCCGGACGCGCAGGCTCAGCGGCCGTGGCTCACGGGGCCAGCCGCTCCGCGGCATGTGGGATCTTCCCGGACCGGGGCACGAACCCGTGTCCCCTGCATCGGCAGGCGGACTCTCAACCACTGCGCCACCAGGGAAGCCCTATATATATTTTAATATTTTTCTTTTGACTTTTGAATGCTAAATCCATTAAAAATTGTTATATTTGATGTGAAATGGGAAGTCAGTTATATTCCTCCTCCCCATTTGAATAGCTCATATTTTCCCAGGATATATAGTTTAATCTTGTCATATATCAATTGTCCTTATATATGTGGGTCTTTATCGCCACCAAATTTTTATTGACTTAATTTGTTAATAATCTTAATCATTCTTGTTACCTGGTTAAGGTAATCACATCTTGCACTTCTTCAGAAGTGACTTGGGCTAGACCTTGACTCTTCCATATGAATTTAAAACAAACTCAGCAAGTTCCTCAAAAAATCCTGTTGCAATTTGATTGAAACTAAATCTATAGGTAAATTTGGGGATGACTCTTAGTTTAC
Source organism: Globicephala melas (assembly GCF_963455315.2). NCBI lineage: Eukaryota > Metazoa > Chordata > Mammalia > Artiodactyla > Delphinidae > Globicephala > Globicephala melas. Next base: position 2,694,820 of record NC_083334.1, on the reverse strand, counting down.
GTTGTTGCTTCTTTTTGTCTAAACATATATAGATCTCCATTTAATTTTGTCTTCTTTAATGTCTTTCAATTAAATTTTGTCAGGTTCCCTACCTTAAGAGTTTTTGTTAGATTCACACATAAATGCACAGACATTTCCTTGGTGTTTTGATATATCATATCTAATATCCACTAAGTTGAAAATGTTTCTTAATTCCTTACAGTGTTTTCATTGAGCTGAAGTTTTTGAGTTATGTTCCTCAATTTCAAACTATATGTGGGTTTTTCTATATATATCTTTGTCATGATTATCAGCGTACTTTCATTATGATCAGAAAACATTGTATGTATGATTCTAATTATTTGAAATTAATAGATATTTGATTTATGACTCAGTACATGTTTCCTTTAATAAATGTTTTATGATTGCTTGGAGAAAATATGCATGAACGTTGAGATGATTAAATTTATGTGTCAACTTGACTGGCCATGGGGTGCCCAGATTAAACAGTATTTCTGAGTGTATCTGTGAGGATGTTTCCAGGTGAGATTAGCATTTAAATTGATGGATTTAGTAGGTTTCCCTCCCCGATCTGAGTGGATATCATCCAGTTTCTTGAAGATCTAAACGTCTTGTCTTCTCTATTTATATAAAAATCTCTCAGACTAAGATTTACACCGTCATCTCCCTTTGTTCTCAGGCCTTGGGAAACTGACTGAATTAGACCACTGGCTCCCCAGCTTGCAGATGGCAGGCTGGGGGACTTCCCATCCTCCATAACAACAGGAAATAAATTTCTATTTTTTATATATATATATATATATATATTCTACTGATTCTGTTTCTCTGAGAAGTCTGACCAATACAGACATTCACTAGTTATGTTGAAGCTATTGTACTAAATGTATATAACTTTAAGATTTTAAAATTTTCCCACAAATGGAACTATTCACTATTAGGATCTGACCTATTTTATCTATGATAATGCTTTTCTATCTAAAAATATCATTATCTATTATTAGTAACTTTCTTTGTCAAATATTTCCCTCATTTATCTTTTTAACTTTCAGTATTCTGGTGAAGTTGTTTGATATCTTTTTTTTTTTATTAAAACTTCTTTTAGAGCAGATTTAGGTTCACAGAAAAATTGAGAGGAAGGTACAGAGGTTTCCCATGTAACCTCTATCCCCACACATGCACAGGCTCCCTCAGTGTCAACGTCCCCAACCAGAGAGTTACAGCTGATGCACCTACATTCACGCATCGAATCAACCAAAGGCCATAATTTACATTTTGATCCAGTCTTGGTGTTGTACATTCTATGGGTGTGGACAAATGTATAATGATATATATCAATTATTATGGTATCATGCAGAATATTTTCACTCACCTAAAAATCTTCTGAGCTTCATCTATTCATCTGTTTTCTATTCCCCATCACCCCTGGCAACCATTGGTCTTACCACTGACTCCATAGTTTTGCCTTTACCAGAATATCATAAAGTTGGAATCCTACAGTAGGTAGCCTTTTCAGAATGGCTTTTTCACTTAGTGATATGCATTTAAGGTTTCTCCATGTTGTGTTGTGAATGATAGTGCATTTCTTCCTAGTGCAGAATAATATTCCATTGTCTGGGTGTATCATAGCTTATTTATCACTTCACCTACTGAAGGACATCTTGGTTGCTTCCAAGTATTGGTAATTAAGAAAAAAAGCCGCTGTTATTATCTGTGTGCAGGTTTTGTGTGGACATGAGTTTTCAGTTCCTTTGGGTAAATACCAAGGAATGAGATTACTGGATAGTATGGTAAGAGAATGTTTAATTTTTAAGAAGTTGACAAACTGTCTTCCAAAGTGGCTGTACCATTTTGTATTCCCACTAGCAATGAATGAGAGTTCCTGTTGCATGATATCGTCCATAGCATTTGGCGTTGTCAGTATTCCAGATTTTAGCCATTCTAATAGGCGTGTGGTAGTATATCATGGTTGTTTTCATTTGCATTTGCTTGATGGTGTATGATGTAGAATATATTTTCATACGCTTATTTTCCATCTGCATATCTTCTTTGGTGACAGGTATGGTAAGGTCTTTGACCCATTTATTAATTGGGTTGTCTGTTTTCTTATTGTTGAGTTTTAAGTGTTCTTTGTATATTCTGGATAACAGTCCTTTATCAGATGGTCTTTTGCAAATATTTTATCCCAGTAGGTGGCTTGTCTTCTCAGTCTCTTAAAGAGGGTCTTTAATAGAATACAAGTTTTTAATTTTAATGAAGTCTAGATTATCAATGTTTTCTTTCATGAATCTTGCCCTTCCTGGTGTATCTAAAAAGTCATTGCCATACCCAAGGTCATCTAGGTTTTTTCCTGTAATTATCTTTTTGGAGGTTTATAGTTCTGTGTTTTACATAGGTCTGTGATTCATATTGAGTTGATTATTATAAAAGGTATAAGTCTCTATTTAGATTCATTTTTTTGTATGTGGATATCCAGTTATACTAGCACCAATTGTTGAAAAGATTATCTTTGTCCCATTGTATTACTTTTTTTCCTTTGTCAGAGAGCAGTTGACTATATTTATGTAGGTCTATTTTGGGGGTCTCTATTCGGTTCCATTAATCTCTTCATCTATTATTTTGCAAATACCACACTGTCTTAATTGCCCCAGCTTTATAGTAATTCTTGAAGTGGGGTAGTGTCAGTCCTTCAACTTTGTTCCTCCCCTTCAATATTGTGTAGGCGCTCCCTGAGTCTTTTGCCTCTCCACACAAACTTTAGACACAGTTTGTCAATATCCACAAAATAACGTGCTGGGATTTTTATTGGGATTTCACTGAATCTATAGATCAAATTGAGAAGAACTGACATCTTGACAATATTGAATCTTCCTCTCCATTAATATGGAATATCTTTCCATTTATTTAGTTCTTCTTTGATTTTGTTTGTAAATTGTTTTGCAATTTACCTCATATAGATCTTGTATATGTTTTCTTAGATTAATACCTAAGTATTTCATTTTGGGGGATGCTCGTGTGATGATATTATGCTTTTAATTTCAAATTCCCCTTGTTCATTGTTAGTACATAGGAGAGCAATTGACTTTTGCGTATTAACTTTGTAACCTGGAATAAGCACTTATTAGTTTCGAGAGGTTTGTGTGTGTGTGTGAAATCTTTTTGACAAAACTTCCAGTACGATGTTGAAAAGAAGTGGTAAGACGGGACATTTTTTTTTTTTAACCTTTAAAAATTGTATTTTTTGTTTTTAGTAAAAGAAATTTCTCTTTCCCATAAAAAATTCTCCTTTTTCTCCATGGCTTTTTCTTTTTCTTTTTTTAAATCTTTACAGAGTGAAGTAAGTCAGAAAGAGAAAAACAAATACCATATGTTAACACATATATATGGAATCTAAAAAAAGAAAATTGTTCTGAAGAAGCAATAGGGGCAGGACAGCAATAAAGAGGGGACGTCTTTGCCTTGTGCCTGATCGTAGTCAGAAAGCTTTGACTTTCTCACTATTAAGTGCGTAATGAAGCTGTGTTTTAAATGTGTCTCTTGCAAACAGCTTGACTTTGTTGTCTTTATCAACTTGATAATCTCTATTTTAACAGGGAATTTCATTTTATTTATATATATTGTGATTACTGATGTAGGTAGATTTACCTCAATTATCTTATTCATGTGAATCTTACTCCCACATTTTCGTTGCTTATATTCTTCTCCTTCCCTATAATTTTAATTAATTTAATTTAATTTATTCTAGTATCTATTTGAATTGAACACTGTTCATCTTAGTACGTATAAATGAAATTTTCATGCATTCTTCATTTTAAAAATTGTATCATTAATCAATATATCTACTCACATATTTCAAAATACAAGAAACGTAGAATATTTTAACTTTGATAACCACCTATCCCAATCTTACCTGCTATTATTGTTTAATATTTAACTTCTTCTATATGATTTACCACAAAAATTAAATATGAATAACGTTTCATATATTCAATATTAGTTTGAAATTACCCACATGTTTATTAATGTATTTGTTCATTATTCTTTATTGCCCTTCATATAACTTTAAGATTAATGATTTCTTTCTTAAAATCCACCTCTTGAAAGTTAATTTAGTTAAGTTTCCCTTTGCCTGAATTGTCTTCATTTTACCCTGTGTCTTGATTTTAGCTACACATGTAATTCTAGATTAATACATATTTTGCCTTAGCAATATGAAGTTATTTATTTATTTATTTGCACTATCTCCTTAATTTCAAAACTGTTGTTTGGAATTGAACGCTCAGGATAATTGTCTTTCCGCTGTGAGGTAATCTGTCTTTTTTTTTTTCTGTTTCTAAGTTCTTTCTTTAGTTGTTCATTAGCTGTACTTTGATGTATTTAGGTGTGAGTTTCTGTTATTTGTGCTATCTGGGATTTATTGTATTTCCTAAGTCTGAAGATCCATATATGTCATTAATCCTTGAACATTCTTATTACTATGTTTTCAAAATTACCTCTCTTCAATTTTTTCTAAATTCTTGTGGATCTGCAGTTAGATGCATAATAGCTCATCTTATTCTGAACTGCTCATAGTTTCCATCTTAACAGGTGTTTTTCGTTTATTTTCCTGTGTGTATATTAGTTTGTATAAAGGACCATTTAAAGTATTTTCTTAGCCTAGGGTTTCCCAGAACCAGCAAGATTACAGCGTATCCAAGTGAAAGAAGGCCTGTGCTTTCCAATGCTCATGGGTCCTTAGCTAGACCCTAGTCTGAAAAATACATCTTTTTCATTCATTCATTCATTCTCTTATGTGAAAGGGTGATTCTGTTATTGTAAGCCTTGCTTTACCTAAAGTCGAGAGCCCTGGGTTTATTCAGGAATCTCATATTTATATCAATTAAGACTAACTTTAATGATATGTAACAGAAAACACCAGAATAGCAGTAGCTTACACCAAAAAAAATAGATTAATTTTCTCAGGTTAAAAAAAAATTGAGAGTAGTTAGTCTAGGGTATACATGAGAATTCAATAGTTGTTATAAACCCAATTTCCTTCTCTGTTTACGCTCTGCCAGCTTTAAGGTAAAACATTTATAACTAAGGCTTAAATAGGCAACAGCATTCTCTGCTACATGAAGCCAAGCTCTTTTCTCTTATTCACGAGTCATTGACCCTAAGATTTCAAATCAAGGGTGTTGCCAAAGCAAACAAAAGACACCACCCTCCAAGGGCCGAAATAGCATCAACTTTACCTTAAACCTAGGGATAAAAGATCCCATCATGTTTTAAAACCTTATTTACTTATAAGCCCAGCTGTGTACTTAAACAGCTGTTTGTAGTATTTTATCAAGTGCTGTGTTGCAAGACAGCATTTCAGAATACAGCCATCTTCCACTTAATGTAAATGATGTGATTCTAAAAACCTAACATTCTATGTGAAAATATTTAAGGGGATAATTACCCAGTCTTCATCAGTTTAAATGGGAAAAATCATAATGCATTACACCTAAATCAAAACCCCCAACTAATTTCCTAAATCATTACTGAATGCAATAAAATGCTTACTTATAATTTACAAAATATCGTGTTTAGATGTAAAAATGCTTAAAACTTTGCTTCCTGATCATCAAACAATTATGTGGTCGTTAACTTTGTTTTGTATGCAGTAAAATGTACTGTGTGCATGTCGCACCATAAACATTTTGTTTACGATATGCAAAGGCCAGTCACACACAACAATAAATGCATTTGTGAGAAAGACTGCATGGAAACATTTACGGTAAAATGGCAATTTCCTGTAATAAACGGTAACTGGCCAGTTAAGTTGGAAACCTAAGATCTGAAGAAAGCTGAGAATTCAGGAGCAGAGCAGTGTTACAGAAGTTGATGGTGCAGACAAGTCAGATGAGGAGACAGCAACGTTAGGTAAACTATGCAAGTCAGAAGAACCAATACAGATTCTCTGTCCATCTGATGCTGCTGTTAAGACCTTGTGAACAGAAAAGCTTCAAGAGAATTAGCTGAAGGTTTAGGATGAGAAAATTGCAAGTGGAACTTTGCATTTCTTATTGAAACTTTTAAAATTTTTTGTATACCAATTTAAGACATACTAGTTATGTCAAGGTAAAGACAGGATTCCCATCCTAGTGTCATAATAGTCAAGAAAAATATGTATTATTGCATCTATATAATTCATTCACTATGATACCTCTCTAAGTGCCAACAACATCTGAGATTCAGATCCACTTTTGACCATCAGTGTGCTTTTCAAAATGTCTATAGGAGATTCTGACATTCTACTAATTGTTTCTGGAATATAATTCAAGGTTTATCCTTTATATAACTTGTTTGAAATGTGCTCTTGTGTTGTAAGGATGTAGTGGGGTTTTTTTTTTTCATAAATAAATTTTGTTTAAAAAACAAAATAGCATAGAAAAGATGACAGCTCTCTCTTAAATGATCTACAGGTTTAATCCAATTCCTCTCAAAATCCCTGCGAGACACCTTTTGTATTGCAAATAGAGACAAGCTTATCCTAACATTCATATGGAAGCAAACAGGGCAGAATAGTCGACAATTCTGAAAAAAAGGACAAAGAGGACGAATCAGTCTACCCTGATGGGGTGGCTTACTCTATGGCTATAGCAATGAAATGGGTATGATATTCGTGATCGTTTGATGGAACTATTCTTTATCTTGCTTGTTCTGGTGGTCATACAAATCTAGATGTGTTAAAATTTCACAGAAGTAAATATATACAAATGAACGCATACATACAAAACTGGTGAAGTCTTTTTGTATTGTAATAGGGCTTTAATCATCACATTATAAAATTTTTATGATGTCTACTATGTTCTGTATAAATGTATAAAAATATAAGCATGTAAAATATTTGCATTTTTTAAATTTAGATTTTTAATCCAATCATTTTTTTCTATGACTGTGAAGTAGGAATATATTTTTTTTCTTCAAATGGATATTTCTTTCCAAAACTATTTACTGAATTGCTCACTCTGTGCCACAATTTGAAGTTCTAAATTTTCTCACATTTATACATCAGTCCTGGTACCTACAATTCTATACCGTTAACTTGTTTTGCTTATATGTTATATTAGTTGAGATAACTAACTGTATCCGTTTTCTGTTGTTGCATAAGAAGCGCACCTACTACCTCACAGTTTCTGTCAGAAGCCTGGGCATGGCTTAGCTGGGTCTTCTGGAGCTATAATCAGCATGTCGTCCAGGGCTCAGCTCCCGTTTGGACAGAGGAGGTGTCCGTGCCCAGGTTCACTCAGGGTTAACAAAATCCATTTCCATGTGATTGAAGGACGTGGCTTCTTACTGGCTTCAGTCGTGATGCTGACGTCACTTCCTAGGGCTGCAATCCGCCATGTGGATCTTCAATAGTGTTTGCTAACGAGTGATGTCTTATATGAGGTAATCAAAAGGAGTGACATCCTATCACTTTTGCCATATTCAATCCATTAGAAACAAGTCGCAAGACTTCTTATAGCGGTGGTATAATAACCACTCAAAAACTCGACACAACCCTAATGTTCATCAAAAAGAATTTGGATAAATAATTCATGTTGCGTTCAAACACCATACCCATTTTTTTTTTTTTTTGCGGTACGCGGGCCTCTCACTGTTATGGCCTCTCCCGTTGCAGAGCACAGGCTCCGGACGCGCAGGCTCAGCGGCCATGGCTCACGGGCCCAGCCGCTCCGCGGCATGTGGGATCTTCCCGGACCGGGGCACGAGCCCGTGTCCCCTGCATCGGCAGGCGGACTCTCAACCACTGCGCCACCAGGGAAGTCCCACCATACCCATTTTAAAGAAGGAAAAGGAGGAGGGGAAGGGGGCGGAGGGGAAGGACGAACACTAAATGAGGGCATCTGAAAAACAACAACAATAATTCAGAGTCTATAAGACTGTGCAGATTAGGTTTGGGGATACATTCCACTGGCATTCTGATAGGTGGAGCAGGAAAAGGCTTCATATAGGAGCGAATCAGATCTAAAATGTACTTAGACAAGAAGCTTCAAGGCCATTCTGCAGGGGATGGTAGTGTCTGGCCCCTGACTGGTACTCACCTGCCGGCCTGTGTTCCCAGTGGGGGAGTGGAGTGAGAGTCTGTGGAACAAGGGAAGAGGAGAGTGGTACTAGCAGGGACGCGGAATACCCTACAGGACTTGGGGTAGACATTTTATCACAAGAGTCTTAGGCACAGACACGCATGTCAGAATTTGTAAGAAACAAACAAAACGTGGGCCAGGGAGTTCTTTAGAACATAGCAGAAAAGAACGTGTAAGCTTCCTAGTTTTCCTAACAAATGCTTAACATTTTAGAGCATAGTTATACCATTGTTCTCTATTATCAACATATCATACCATCATATTAACTCTGTGTTAAGACTTTTAATAACGTTATGGAAATAATTTACATCAGATGGATTATGTGATTTCTATCTTATAACAGAGCAGCTCTTCATTATATTTTTAAATCCATTTAAAAATACGATAAGGCATAATATAGAAAATACATGTTTTTCTTATATAAAGAAAATGTTAGGAACGGGCTTGTAGTCTTGAATGTTCTGCAAAGTGTGATGACCTCATTTGAGTGATGAATTGTTGAGATTAGCTCTCTAATTCATTACAGTCAATTCTTTTGAAAATGGTAATAGATATTTCAGTTGAATTAGAGAATTAATCTAACAATCTGCCAAACAACCTCACCCGATAGTTTGAAGCTTTCCAAGTATAATGTAATTTTAAACTAAGAGAGATCATATCCCATGAGCAGCAAATTGAGATACTCTATGTAACTTAATTTTGAATGGTAATTATATTAATGAAATAAGATTTTAAAAGCAGTTCAAATCCATACATACCTACAAAGAATTGTTTAATCAGCTCCCTAAAGTAGAAGCTAGTTTAATTTTCTAAATTTAAGAAAGCTAGTTTAGTTTTCTAAAATGCTTGCCTTTAATAAATACTGGTGACAAAGAGCTCAGTCCTTCCTAATCAACTCTTTTTAAAGTTTCTTTTTTATTTCTGCCATCTGGGCAAAAGCCCACAGGTGTATATATTTTATTAGTGGAGTACATCTTATAGCTAATCGGGAGAACTTCCTGAAGTTGATTTAGAAAGTGCAAATAACTTAGGAAAGAGTCAAGTATTGAGGTTATATTTATTAAATTCAACATGGCATGATTGGGTCTGTTTGAAACAAAGGCACCACACAGTTTCTGAGTCAAAGATGCAGAATCAGAAATTGCAGTGGATTCTAAACACCATAGCTTTCAGCAAACAAAATCAGTTAGAACTGACTATGTCCTGTAAATGTGAGGAAATCTTTTTTTCAGGGGGTAACGTGGGCCAGGTGAGTGAATGTGTGTGTCTGTGTGTGTTTGTGTGCAGGAGAATGTATGTATATGTGTGTGTGAGTGTGTGTGTGTTGGGGGCAGGGGCGGGGGGTACAACTGAAAAGAGAGGACGGTTAAAGATGTCTAATTTGTATGGAATCTTCACCGTATTCTAATGCCTCTCCTAGAGCTTCATTAAGTGACTTTGGGCTGCAACATTAGCTCTCTATCCATGCAATTAGTACTGAAGACGAAATCCCACCTCACGTTCGGGCTAACAGGCTTACGTCAGTGCTTGTTCAGCTTGAGTCTCTTTAAAAATCTTCCCTGAACTGAGCAAAATTCACCCATCTCTACAAGACAGGCACCCCCTGGTGGATGCTGTGTGCTTGTGTTGCTTAGAACAGTACTTGGCGTGTTAGCGTCTGAATCTAACAACCTCTCTTGCTAGCCTTTGGTCATAAAAACTGTAGCCTCCTCCTTACCTCTTACTTGGGATTTGCAAGATAACACGCAGAGTAGAGTCTAGAGCTGGTTCTCTAGAACTGAATAAGAACCACCATAGCGAGTCCTATGTGGGAAGAGCTAGTGGGAAAGATTTATACCATAGTCTAAAAAGAAGATCCAGAATCAGGATGAGAGAAACCAGATGCGAAATCAAGACGTTAATGATATAATGTAAAATAAAATAATATCTATTAAGAGCTTACTTTATTCTAGGCAGTGTTTTGTACATTTATTAACTCATTTAACCCCATAATGACCTTATTAAGAACCACGATTAACATCCGCCCCACCCCGATTTACAGAGGAAAAGGAACAGGTTACACAAAGCGTCTTGCCCAAGGACATGCAACTAATACGTGGCAGATATGGGATTTAAGCTGAGGGAGGCTGATTCCAGAGCCTGTCTAGAGGCGGCAGCGTTAGATGTTTGGACACTATTTTTTAAGACAAGCTACTTTATAAGTTTCAGTAATAAAATCATATGCATGAAAAAATAAAGTTAGAAGTACCTGGCCGGTTACAGAAAATTTTGGATATTTTTAATTGTCTGACGGCCTGGCATCTCTGCCACAAAAGAAACTTTGGTGATCATCACATATTTTTCCTGGGCAGAAATAGTTGGAAAATTGCTAAGCTGTGACACCATGTAGCACTGCAAAATCACTGTGGAGAGAATCTATATGAGCTCAAAATACATTGAATTTGCCCAGCACTAGAACACTTGCCAGGCTAACTGGAGAACCCGGCTCGTGGGTGGTTCAGGTCTGACCTTGATGGTTTCCCCTGTAACTACTGGACACATGAGATCCAGGCAGTGGCTGTACTGTTGCCCAGAAAGGGGACCTACGTGTCTTCTGGAATACCAAAGTACAGGCACCCCATTCTACCTTGAAACATACTCACTCTGTTGGCATCCATCGTGGCAACGCACTGATGTTACTTTTTCTTTCTTCCTCATCAGAAGTGGCTCCTTCCGTGGTAACCAACAGGTAAGTATGTCGTGAACTGAGTCTCCCACAGACTCAATATGTTCAGTAGTTTGGAGCCATTCATTTTCAGACGCCAACTCAGAAACGTTGCGCAAGCAGCATAATTCCTGTGTTGCTCTAGCAGTTAGGCCCTTCTACCTCACGACAGAACCGCTAGAGAGCTGTATTACGCACATCCTCCACGCAAGGGCGTCAGATATGCACTCAAGTTGAGCCAAAAATTGCTTGAAGCATCCTTAAAGGGGAGTGCAGAGGGGGCGGCTCCGTTACCTGCTTCCCATACTAAGTGTGATCATGTGGTTGTGGATACACGTGATTATGATCATAGCACAAATACAGGTTTTCCTACAAATTTCCACCCTGCATATCAAAAATGAATCGCATCCAGGTAAGGAAAGTAGGTCTTGAGGGAACATCTCTAAACTCCTTAAGAAGAAATGCAGAGTGCTGGTGTGAGAAACCTTCTGTAAATTGCAGGGGGTGGTATGGATATGCATAGATGTCCCTTTCCCAACAAACTGGGATGCCTTTTCCCCATTCCACGTTGTGTTCACTGGAAACAGTGATGAGGGAGTGATAGTTCCCATGATAACCAGGAGGTCTCTGTTACCAGAATGTCAGACAAAACATCTGGCAAAGAGGTTGATTCTAAAGAGAAAATTAGGGCTGCTATATTAAACAGGTTCAGAATTAGCAATTCGGTAAAGAAGGTATCCACCCAGAAAGAATATGGAAAAAAAGGAGGCCAAAGTTACCAAGGATGCTAGTATTTTGTTAGGTCACCTTTGGGGACTTTAAGTGTATGTTACCTGAGTGTGTATGTGTGTGTGTGTGTGTGAGTGTGTGTGAGTGTGTGTGTGTGTGTGTGTGTGTGTATATACATATTAATAAGTTTCATTAAGATATATTTTATACTTATATCTTAAATGTATTTTAAAGGGTGTAATGCCATAGCTTTTAGTAGGTGCACAGAATGGTGCAGTGATCACCACAATTTAATTTTGAAACATTTCCCCACCCCCAAAGAAATCCCATACTTATTGGTAGTCGTTCAACATTCCCTTCTTTCCTCATCCCTCACCGACTACTAATCCACTCTCCATCACTATGGATTTTCCTGTCCTAGACATTCTATACAAATGGGGTCATACACATACGTGGTAACTTGTGATTGTCTTCTTTCACTTGGAATAACGTTTTGAAGGTTCATCCATGTTAAAGTATGTATTAGTGCTTTATTACTTTTTATTGCCAGGTAATATCCCATTGCATGGATGTACCACATTTTATTTTTCCATGCAACAGTTGGTGAACGTTTGGGTTGTTTCTACCTTTTAGCTATTATATATAATGCTGCTCTCAACATTTGTATACATTTTTTTGTGTAGACATATTTTTTATTTCTCTTTAGTAAATACGTAGGCGTAGAATTATTGGATCATATGGAAAATTTGTGTTTTAACGTTTTGAGAAATTGCCGAACTCTTTCCATAGTAGCTGCACCATTTTATAGTCCTACCAGCAATGTACGTGGGTTCCAATTCCTCCACATTCTTTCTAATAGTTGTTATCGTCTTTCTTTTTAATTTTAGCTACTGCCATGTATGGGAAGTGATATTTCACTGCGGTTTTAATTTGTATTTCCTAGGGACTAATGATATTGAGCAACTTTTCATGTGCTTATTGGTGATTTGTTCATCCTCTTTGGAGAAATGTCTATTTAAATCTTCTGCCCATTTAAAAATTACATTATGTGTCTTTTTATTGTTGAATTTTAAGAGTTCTTTATATATTCCGGGCACTTGTTCCATATTGGATACAACATGTGCAAATATTTCATTCCATTTTGTGAACTGTCTTTTCACTTTCCTGATGGTGTCCTTTGAAGCACAAAATCTTTGTTTGATGATGTCTGATTTATCTAATATGTCTTTTGTAATTTATAATTTTGTGTCATATCTGAGAAATAATTGCCTAACCTAAGGCCACAAATATTTACTCCTATGGTTTCCTTTAAAAATTTTTTACAGTGTTCATCTCATATTTAGATTTATGATCAATTCTTGTACAAATTGATGAGTAGACTTTTTTATGTCCCACCTTAAGAAAAGAGAAAGAGGCCATACTCAGGTGGTACAGCAGAGACTGCTACCTCTCAGAATGGCAGTGTCCAGAGTCGAAAGAGCCAAAATGAACACACGTGCTCTACTGAATCTTGTGTGATGTGACCCCTGTTATCTGGCTAACAATACACAAAGCCAACGAAGCAAGGGCCTCTCTCCATTTGACTCAGTTTAAGCTTGTCACGATTCTTTTCTTTTTTCCATCAATTACTACTCAAATTAATACTCAAATACTCAAATATAAATTGCTTTGGGTCAGATAGAGTAGATTCACGATTCTTTTCTTTTTTCCATCAATTAATACTCAGATTGATACTCAAATTAATACTCAAATATAAATGCTTTGGTTCAGATACAGTAGATTCACTATTTTAGCACCCATTCTAACCTTATCTGACTTTCCATGAGGGCTGGCAAAGCCGGAAGAGCCCTGGGAAGTGACGGTTCTGTGTGTGCCCGTCTTCCTCTGCACAGATACATGTGCATTAGTCCTAAATGTGGAAGTAAGCAACTTGATGCACAAGACTGACTAGATCTACAAGCAACCAATGTCACAGAGGCATTTGGTTTTTCAAGGTAACCGTGGCCAATTATGTTTAGCTTCCATCACTAGCATAAGAGGTTCTCCACGTGGACAGGGATATCCTAGCAGTGCTACTGGTATTATGTGTCTTTGAACTGTGTTGCCCCGAGCTCTATGTTTCCCGGTTGTATGGGACCGACCTGTAGTGCTCTGGTTCTCTAATAAATCCTTTTCTGTTCAAGATAACTCAAGTGGGTTCTATTCTTTGAGACTAAGAACCATGATTAATACAATCCCCTTTGCCTCTATCTGCCCACACTCATAGCCTGGGCTGACAACCTCTTCTTTAGCAGACTATCAATACATGATGCTCTGTAACTTCCTTGTTTTGGACCCTATTTTCTACTCCTACTCTCATCTAAATCCCTTTTTCTGCCTTCTAAAACATGATGAACAAATTCTTCTGTGCTCTTAATTTCAGTACTCAAATGTTCTATTTCCCAAATCACTCATTTAAGTATCATGTTCTCTGTCTTTCTAGCTCCTTTGGCCAACCAATCACACTTAATATTTTTTTAACCATCTTGATATTTTATTTTCCCCCATTATTGTTCTCTTCTGTCTTCTTTCTCTTTCTGAATTCAGTTATAAGATTTATTATTTAATAATTTTTGTCTTGTTCTTATGAGTTTTTTCGCTTCTGGGCAGCTGAACACAGCTAGAGAAAATTATCTAACTTGGCAAGCTGGTACCACTAATAATTCAAGATCGCTCACTACAACTGGATCCTTCAAATTGCACTATATTATCTACCACAAATATTTCCCACGTTTCCCACTCATCCGACATCAAACACTCTTACTGCTCCTATCACTGTCAGCAGGTGACCTCCAATTACTTATTCACAGGGAATGCAGAAACCTTCTAAAATCTATCAAAACACTTTGCCCTACTCCTGCAAGTCTACTAGAATTTGATTCCATCCAATTATCCTCTTTTACATTCTTATAACATCTTGTATTCCTACCTGGAGGTATCTCACTGGAATAATATTTCAGGAAGGAAGGAAGAAAGGAAAGGTGGAAGAAAAGTCCCTAAGCATCTCTCTTTGCCTGTTATAAGATGTTTCTAACAGAATTCTCCAGGGTTCTTAATGCCCAGTTCAAGCAGAGAGCACAAATTAACTGATTCACTACTTCTGGCAGGATCAGAGAACTATTAGTTTCTGCTAATTTCCTCTTCTAAGTATTTCATTAGGTAAAGGATTTGGCCTTGTATAAGAGTGGCTCTTTTTTGTTGAAACTCGCTAGGTATTGGCTATATTTTTGTGGGATAAGTCTAGTACTGTGGCTAAGAGTGTGGAAAAAGACATTGAATCATGTTTCCTTAATAGCTCTCCCACACTTCAGGGATGGGCAAGACATGTGGCTGAACAAGAGTGCTTGCAATAGAAAGGATTTCTCTGCATTCTCAGCTATGGGAGCAGAAATTCACAGTGTAGGTACTATGTCTCAATCTACTTCGTGCCACTTCATAGATGACCTTTCCCTACAAATTGTGGAATGTCAGAGACATCCCAATCCCTTGATAGAGGTAGAACCCTCTTGGTATATATTTATTTTATGCCTGTCCATATTCTGGAGAATTTTCACTGCCCCAAGATTTGTGAGGTACTCAGATCTTTTTTAAAGAACAACACTTGGAAAATTCTAAGATGTCTTTTATCGATAGGGCATCACTTTAGAAAACATTTTTCCAAGTTACTGGAAAATAACTCTATTTCTAACAGACACAACCTGTGTTAGGCTGTCTCACAGAAATTCCAGCCTCAAAAGGCCAGAAGAAGATGGTTTACATTGAACTTTTGCTGTTTTTATAGTTCTCAGAAAGCACATTTCAAAAAACTCAGTCAGGTTACCAGGGATGCCTGATTGATACAAATCCAGAAAAAATATTTATTACGTATTATTAAAGGAAGCTGTCTGGAAAACTGAAAAGGCTAAATTTCATTTATTAAGTGTCTCTAGAGGGTCACCTGACTTGACCCTACTTTGGATCTTTTAAGTACCATTCTAGGGCCATGAAGCCATCTTAGTCATTCATGGTAGCCATACTGATACAAGATGCTTGACTACAGTGACCAAATTGTCCTGGTTTGCCCAATAGTTTTAATAGTTCCCCAGTTTTAAAACTGAGAGTCCCATATCCTGAAAACACTCTCAGTTTGGGACAGACAAGGATGATTGGGCACCCTATTATGGACCCTCGTCATCCCTGAACACTTTGGTCCTTTTTTCTCTGTTATTCTTCTCTGTGGCTCCTTCGACATCATCATTTCATTCTAGGTATCCCGGCTCATGTTAAGCCCTGTAAGGTCCTTATTAAGGCATTTCTATGCTCAGTGAGCCTCTGTACTACTAGCCACAAAGGACTACTTGCAAGAAAAGTATGGGGACACTTTTGGAAGAGGAAATCAGTTACTAAATGCTTACCCTGTTGAACTGCTGCACCAGTCACCTAAAGAAGAATCTTCCTGTAGCATATTTAACCAAGTCTTCATTCAAAAGAAATATCATCATAGAAGTCTCTGTCTACTCCCACCATCCACCCAAGAGATTCTCCAAAGATAGCTTATGGTAACCCATTCCAATCTGTGGCTAAAAGATGTCTAAGTTTCAGCCTCTCTCCCTACCACTATCACTCTCATATCTTTAGAAGCTGATCTAGAGCTCAGTGTTTTAGCTCATTAATATAAACTCACCTCAAGCATGTCTCCAACTATTGGACAGCTGACCAGACAATAATCAAAGATTTGGCCAAGATGGAAATGGATGAGTGAGGGAGTAGAGATAAGCCTGACTTGATAATGACCCTTAATGCTGTGGAAATAAGTGTGCTGGCATGGGAAAAGAACACTTCGTAGATCACCGAATTAGCTGCAGAACCACCCATGATAGGCTTCTTCTTGGTTTTCTCACATCCTCTCACCTGTCAGTCCTCATTTATTTGATATTTTACTTCTGCATTGGCCCTATGGCTTCTTAGGCCAATTGAATAGACATCTCCCATCCCAAATTTGAGTCCAATCAGACCTTGCTTCTCCTCTCTAGCACATCATCTCTATGGTTCTATCATTGGTAAAAAGACGGGAATTTCCTGTACCTCTGTTTTGTAGGCAGCCTTTACCAGACAAGTCTTGGCAACCATCAGATGATCTGATTTTCAAAGACTATTAGAACCATCCATTCTTCATCAGCAACATTGTCTCATGTATCTCTTAGCCATATTTTCTATATCCCAATTTATATGAACTCTCAACAATAGTCAAGAGGGTAATTTTCATGGCGAGAGAGTTTTGAAATAAATTTATGGGATACATAAAAATGGTCATGGATTATGGCTCCTGCACACTTCTGGTGCCTGAATATATTTGATTCTACAAAGTGAATTTCTGTGCTACGCTAAACGTTTAAGATGGTTCATCGATCAATATAGCACTCATGAAAATTGGGCACGGAGCTCAGTTGATCACTAAAGAGTAAAAAGTTACTCTAAAGAAAAGCATACCTTCAGCTTTAATATTTACCATCTCAAATAAGAAACTTATGGAAAAAAACACATTTTATTTATGAAAGTTACACTCTCATTATTAATCTGAAGATGTGTGTAGGTGTGTGTGGGTGTGTTTTTCCCACCAAAGGTGAAAGATGTAAGAAACTTGGTTGCTCATCGAAGGAAAATCTCTGAGCAACATTGCTTTCTTCCTGAATGTTAAAAGGGTAGCCGCCTTTAGGACGTGGGCAGGAAATGATGAGAACTAACATTGTACCAGATAGCACCAGTTATACTGCCAAGCATTGTTATCAGTGCTTTATATACTGGTTTATTTCACTCTTTCAACAGCCCACTGAATCCCATATACTATTATTATTCCTCCTTTAAATATGAGGATAGGGAGACAGATTCAAAACTTGCTCAAGTGCACAGAACAAAAGGGTAAGTGAAGAGGCAGGACTTACTCCCAGGCATCCTGGCTCCCGTGTCCTCACTCTGAACCATTGTGCTCTGTGCGTCGGCTCCCATTGCCCAGAAAATGATGTGTAACTTGTGTTTTGAGTGTTCGAAAGAAGCAGCTGCTATGTGTCCAGGAGGAGAACAGAAGCAATCGAACGACACTCTGAATGTGTGGTGAGGCAAACTGTCAGCCAATCCTGACCCTGCATGTGGGTCGGGCTTGTCCCCCCAGGAAGTGACAGAGAAAATGAACCTTAGGCCAGTGCTATGGTGGCCGCTCCTAGGTTCCCAGCCTATCTGGGGCTAATGGTAACTCTGGTGCTCTCCTTTGTGGTGACCACAGGTGGGAAATGCTTTTTAAATCTCCATGTGCTGGCAAGAAGGTAGCAACTAGCCACATGTATGTACTGAGTGCTTGACATGTGGTTACTACAATCAAGGAACCTACTTCTAAAATCTTACTTCATTTTAAGGTGAGTGGAGGCATCCCTCATGGTGGCACATTCGTGGCTCAGAGGTAAAGCTTTGAAGGGATCACAGGGAAAATCAGGCAATGCGTCCTCCAGCCATGCTTTTGGCAGACGAGCCCCATTTCAGAAAATGCTTAGGGATGTGTTCCTGTAGTTGTCACAAGTATTTATTAAGGTTAAAAAGCATGTCCAGTCAAATCCATTGAGTTTTGGGGGTCCAGAATCCGTGTGAAAGGGAACTTATATACAATCCATAGTGTTGATTTGAATATAAACAGATTTCCTTACATGATAAACACTCCATAATGGAGTTTTGACCGAGGAAAAGATAATATGGATCCAGAAAACGAATAATTATAAGTGAAGAAAGACTTGAGAGTATGATTGCAATGAGGCTGTGGCCTGGAGCACAGCCATATCTGCAAGGCCTGTGTGTTCAGGGAGAGTGAGAAGTGTGGTATAAAGGGGAATAAACCCGCATTATTTCTCACCCATTAGAAAGAATCACTCTAAAGCCACACTGTCGAATGTGGTATCCACTGACCATATGTGAGTATTTAAATATAAATAAATCCAAATTAAATAAGATCTTAGAAGTAGGTTCCTGGATCGCAGTAACCACCTTTCAAGCACTCAGTACACACATGTGGCTAGATTCTACTTTATCGCCAGAACAGATACAGAACATTTTCATAATCACAGAACACCATATTGTACCGAACTACTTAAAGCATAACTTGTCCACTGCCTGGAGGAGGGCATGGGTCTGGAAGTCGCTAGGAAGAGCAGCTGCATCCAGTGAAGCCAAGGAAAGAGCCGCAAGTGTAGAAGTAGAAGCTTCGCAGAGCGGCATCATTTATCACACGTGGCACGATACCAGCTAACCCAGTGGGCAGTGGCTCCAAGGTACATCAGGGGGAATTGCTACGACAAGGACTCTTTCAAGAGGAAAGACAGCTCGGTGGTGGTAGATAGAGAATTACCTGTGCGTGAAGCTCTCTGCTTGTGACGAATCACAGGGGTGAGGTATTACAATCATTCACTTATTCTGAGTCATAAATTTACAGATTACACATGGGCTCCACTTTTCCTTTTTTAAATAAAAAATGTTTACTCGTTTCTTTCTGATTAGATAAATAATTCATGTTCATCGTAAATTCTTCAAAAAATATAGCAAAATGTAAGAGGAAAGTCAAAAGCACTTGAAGTTTTCAATTACTGGAGACGACTAACAATAACCTCTTGGCAAGACAGATGGATAGAGAAACACATATATGCACGTATATTATTTTTACATAAATACGATCATTGGTTTTATACTGAATAGTTGTTTTGTTGTAGTATTTTTGTTATAGTCTGGGATTTTTTTTTTTTTTTTTTTTTTTTTTTACTGTACGCAGGCCTCTCACCGTTGCGGCCTCTCCCGTTGCGGAGCACAGGCTCCGGATGCGCAGGCTCAGCGGCCATGGCTCACGGGCCCAGCCGCTCCGCGGCATGTGGGATCTTCCCGGACCGGGGCACGAACCCGTGTCCCCTGCATCGGCAGGCGGAATCTCAACCACTGCGCCACCAGGGAAGCCCCATGGGATATTTTTTTAATCATAGTCTTTGTATTTTGGGTTTTGCTTGCTGTCTCCACTAATCCACTTGCTCTTATTGTTCACACAATCAAGTAGAATTTTTATGTTTGTATTTTCCTTATCTGTTTATTTCCTTGGGCTTATATCATATACATCTTCCTGCAACTTGATTTTTCTCACTTACAGTTGTGTCATGAAATCTCTTTAAGGCACCCGATGTACATCAGTTGATCCTTGTGACTGCCTCACACATCCATGGGGGATGTTCCATGATTTTGTCATCAGGGTCCCTACTAGTGCTTTAGTTCATTTGCAGGTTTATTCTCGTTACAATGAGGTTCATCCTCATTACAATGAGGTTTATCATAGCATTCTTTTTAGTAACCTCTCCCTTCAAATGTTTACCATATAAATAAATAATAGTTGGTAAATCTGTGTGTTTCCTGGAGTCTTATTAATGGGTCACAGAGGTATTTGTTTACAATGTAAATAGACATTGCCAGATTTTTTTTTCAAAAAAAACTATATAAATTCACCTTTACACCAGTTATGCATGCATCTATGTTTATTCATTATCCCTATTAGTGCCAGCACTATTATTATTTTATTTCTGATCATCTGTGCAGAATTACCTTGTTCTTTTCAGTTATGATTAAAATTTACAATTTAATTTACCACTTTTCTTGTGATATCCAATATATATTTATGTGTTTGTGGCTATTTGATCATCGTTTCTGTAAGCTGTCTACTAAAGACCATTTGCAAACTTTTTTGCTGGGTCTTTTTTCACATATAAACATGTAGAAACTCTTTCTACTAAGGCTGCTGTAATGAACAACTCCTGGGAGCCCAACTGTACCTCCCTTCACATTTTAGTCTCGAAGTGTTTACAAAAACCACAATGTAATTTATACAAGCTGGAATCATGAAGCAGGGTAGCCCTAATACATATGAGAGAGAACATAAATACTATACATATGATATGTAAATTATATGCATTGCAAATATTTTCCCAGTCTATACTTTGTCTTTTGATTATCTTACCCTATATGTTTTATATAACAAATATGTCTATAGTTTTCATTGTAATCCAATAATTTTCCTGTCATACTTTCAGAAAGTTCCTACTTTCTAGTTTATTTCTTTGGTCTCCTAAAATCTTCCAACACTTTTAATTTTTACATTATAATCTTTAACTCATCTGAAATATATATATATATATATATATATTTTTTTTTTTTTTTTGCTGTACGCTGGCCTCTCACTGTTGTGGCCTCTCCCGTTGCAGAGCACAGGCTCCGGACGCGCAGGCTCAGCGGCCATGGCTCACGGGCCCAGCTGCTCCGCGGCATGTGGGATCTTCCCAGACCGGGGCACGAACCCGCATCCCCTGCATCGGCAGGTGGACTCTCAACCACTGCGCCAACAGGGAAGCCCTGAAATATATTTTTGTATATGGTGTGAGGTACAGTTCTACATAAATTTCTTTTAACTGGACAGTAATTCGTGTCAGCCACAGTTTTTAAACTACACAATATTTTCCTGTTGAATTGAAATATATTCCTTTTCATGTATTGAAAGTTTATATACTTTGCAGTCTATTTCTGAAATCTATTCTTTCTACTTATCTTTTTCTAAGTCTGTTCCAATAGCATACTAACTTGATTATAGTGGCTTTATATTATTTTTAATATGTCATAAGGAAGATCTCTTCACCAGTCTTCTGTTTGCATAAACTACATTGCTAATATAGATATTTATTCTTCAACATAAACTCAAAAGTTTATTTTAGCAAATTACAACACTGTTGAGACTCTAATTAGAATTTTAGAGTATACATTATTTTTTGTTGTTTTCATTTTCTTTCTATTAAGATCTCAATTTTTCTTCAGTTTCTTTTTGCTTTCACATTTATTTCATTTTTATGCAGTTTTAAGCTAGTGATATACAAATCTTAAGTGCCACCTCATTGAAATTTAATATGATAAACAGGAGAGTTTCCTTAAGATTAAAAATCTCTGCTCATTGAAAGAGACTTTTAAGAAAGTTAAAAGCTTGATTGCAGGGAATTCTCTGGCTGTCCAGTGGTTAGGACTCTGAGCTTCCAGTGCATTGCAGGGGGCCCAGGTTCAATCCCTGGTGTCTGGGGACCAAGATCCTGCAAGCCAAAAAAAAAAAAAAAAGAAAAAAAAAGAAAGAAAGAAAAAAAATTAGTTGCAGACTAGAAAATATTTTCAGTGCATAAGTTTTTTAAAGAAACAATACAGACAAAATATATGAACTCCTACAAATAAAATATAAATAGCTGAATCTACAAAAAGCAAGAAAATCAAATACAAAAGCAAGGTTTAGAATATTCCCAGTGTTCCTGTGCCTCACTTGTGCTCACTACAAGCCAATGCCCTTAAAGAAACCATATGTTTGCTTCTATCCCCATAGCTGATTCTGCTAATTCTTGAACTTTATGTAAATGGATCACACGGTTTTTTACTCCTTCGTTTCTGAATTGCCTCTCTTAACACTGGATTTCTGCTAAGTGCATCACCACGAGTGGGATTATTGGGACTGCTTAATTCTCTTTGTTCTTCTGTGTAACATGGGTCATTTTCTGAGCGTGTTCAAAAATTTCAATTTATCTTTGGTGTGTCTAGGGGTGTGTGTGTGTGTATGTACGTGTGTGGGGGGGGTATTGGTATTTATTTTCCTTGGGATTCTTTGAGTCTTTAGAATCTGTTATCTGATTTCTTTCATTACTTCCAGGAAATTTTCAGCCATTTTCTCTTCTAATATTTCCTCTGCTCCACTCTCTCTCTACACCTTCTGGGACTACACTTCCATGTACATTAGACCATCTGATATTGTTGCACAGCTCTAGGCTGGTCTGTTCATTTTTTCCCATTCTTTTCCTTTTCTTTGTCCATTAGTCTGGATAACTTCTCACAACCTATCATCAGCATTGCTGATATGTTTTTTAACTGAAGAAACTCAGTTTCTGATATAATTTTATTTCTAACTCTTCCATTTGACCCTTGCTTAATTTTCCAGCTTTCTGCTCATAATCCTCATCTTTTCATACAAGGTGTGGACATTTTCCATTAAATCTTTTAACATATTGCAGTTATTTTAAAGCCTCTCTTTGGATTTCAGATTACTTGGTTGCCTTGCAACTTAAATTCTCTAATGGGATCAAGAAAAGTTACACTTTGTAGACAATTGAGCTCTTTTCCATTGTTTGGGTATGAATATTATTGTTTGCATCTTTCTGTACTAAGTGATAGCAGAGGTATACTGTGTATTTATTTTTAATGGCTACTGCTAAAAAGTTGACAAAACTGTTAGACAAATTTAAACTCCCACCAGCATTGTCTGTAAAGATAACAAGTTTCTCCAATCCTCATTTATTCTTTGTGGTTTTCATGTCTCTTAATTGTAACTGTTCTGGTGGAAATGAAGTGATATCTATTGTGATTTTAATTAGCATTTCTTTAATTAGAATTGATGGTTACTGTCTTTTTTACGCTTACAGTCATTTGGATATCTTTTCCTGTACTGAGTTTTCTCAAGAAACATGCCCCCCCCCTTTTATTTCTTCATTTTTGGTAAATTGTTGTGTCTGTCTTTTTATTTGTAGTTATAGTATATTCATCTTTTTAAAAATGTATGTATTGAAAACATCTTCTAGTATGCAACTAGTCTTTTAACCTCTTAAAAGTTTCTTTCAATGAACTGAGATTCTTAATCATAAGGATTATCATTATCACTTTCATGATTCTTTTTGCTTCTTTTTAAGAATCTTAGTCTATTAAAATAACACACAGATATTCTCCTAAATTTACTCTAGAAAATTTATTGCTTCAGATTTCACAGTTAGGTTTATGATTAGAACTAATTGTATGTACGTTGTGACTGATGGGTCTACTTTCATTTTTTTTCAATTGGATATCTTCCAAATGACCCATATCATTTATTGAAAAGACCATAATTCCCTCATTGAATTAGAGTGTTGTCATTGTTGTAAATCAGATAACTCCATAAATTAGGTCACTTTGGATTCACTATTCTCTTCCATTGGACCATTTATCTATCATTTTGCTAATACTAACTTTCTACTAAATCTTCATATCCAGTAGTAGAAGTTCTCCATCTTGGAGAAAATTGATGTTTAACAATATTGATTCTTCCTATCCATGATCATATTATAACCCTTCATTTATTTATATGTTTAAAAATTCGTCTTAGGAATTTTTTTGCAGTTTGCAGTTTATTTTCATATATTAACTGCTCATAATTCTCATATAACTCATAAAAATATATATTCAAATTTCATTTTCTCTTTGCTTGATAATTGTTCATCAAAGTATGACTAAGTTTTGTATAGTAATATTGTATCCAGAGACACTGCTGATCTTATACTTATTTTTTAAAATTATTTTCATTCTATACATATTTCCTGTGAATAATGGCAATTTTTTTAAGACCTATAACCTTTTTTCTTTACTTTTTATTTTCCATGGCAAGGACCTCCAGAGCAATATTAAATAAAAGTGGTAAAAGTCTGAATTCTTACTTCACTCCTCAACTGAAGGGTAAAATATTCAATATGCCCCCATTAGTATCAGTAATAATTGTAATGGTTTTAAATAGGTGCTTCTTATCAGATTAAGGAAGTCCTCCTCTAATTTAGTTTGCTGAGTGTTTTATTTGTCTGTTCTTTAATCATATGGTTTTTAAAATTAGCAGTGCCCTTTCTGCATCTCTTAAAATGTATTTTTCCCCTTATTTTGATAGGGATGAAATTTATTTGTTTATTTATTTTGAGTGATATATTGCAATTCCAGGGTAAACTCTCAGCTGGTCATGATGTGTTATCCTTTTTTACAAATCACTGTATTTAAATTAATAATATTGTATTTAAGATTTTTGCATAATTTTAATGGGAGAAACAGAGTCTATATTTTATTTAAAGTCCTTATTAAAGTCATTTAATGTCCTTGTTAGGTTTGTATCAAGGTTATGTTAACTTCATAACATGAGTTGGACATTGATTCCTTAATTTCTAGTCTCTAAATAAATTTGTGTAAGATTCGTATTATTTATTTCATCAATGTTAAGAATTCCCACTGAAACTACTAAGAGTTTTATATATTTGGGAAATTTTTAATGACAGAGTCAATTTCTGAAGTAGCTATAGTCTGTGTAGAATTTCTATTTCTTTTTTGAGTTTTTTTTTTCTTTTGCTTTTCAACGAATTTGTCCATTTAATTTAAATTTTCAAATGTATTGTCCTAAAATTATTATAATTTTTTTAACTTTTACTAACTGCAGTACCTATATTGATGTACCTTTTCCTTAGTGATATTGATATGTTTTTTTCCTTTTGTGTTTCTTATAAAGTCTTCATAGTGACTTTACCAAATTTATAATCTTTTAAAACAAACAATGTTTGGCCTTTCTGATTTTTCTCTATTGCACCTTTGCTTTTTTGTTCTGTAGAGTTATTTAAGACTTTATTGTTTAGAACAGTATTAAATTTACAGAAAAATTAGATTTACATAAGATAGTACGGAGAGTTCCCATAAACCTCCTCAACAAGTTTCCCTAATTATTGACCTTTTTCAGTAGTTCGGTACATATGTTACAATTAATGGGCCAGTATTGATACATGATTATTAACTAACCATAGTATCAGTAGTCATTCAAATTTCCTTAGTGTCTACCTAGTGTTTTCTTTTCTTTTTTTTCTGTTCCAAGATCCCATCCAGGATACCACGTTACATTAACTTTTCATGTGTCCTGGTTCCTACATTGCATTTTATATAATTGACTTCTGCCTTTATCATTTTATTTCTTTCTTTATACTTTGAGTTTCATTTTCTGTTCTTTTTCTAATTTCTTGAACTGATAGCTTATATCACTGTTTTAATTTTTTTCTGTTATGTGTATACAAAGCTATAAATAACTTTAGCTGCACAGCACAATTTTGATATGCTGTATTTTCATTATCATTGAGTTCAAAATATTTTCTAATAGTTCATTTTGTATTTTCTTCTTTTAACCATGTTTGTTATGAAATGTGTTGTTTAATTTCTAAATATTGGGGTTTTCTAGTTATCTCTCTGATATTGTTTTATAGTTTAACTCTCTAAGTTTTTGATAGCATGATTTTAATCAATTGAACTTGTGGAGAATTTTCTTCACAGCAAGATATGATCTAATTTACATGAATATTCTCTGTGCACTTGTAGAGAATGCATATTCTGCAGCTGTAGGAAGTAATGTTCTTTGAATATCAATTAGGTGAGTTGGTTAATTGTGTTGTTCAAATTCTACATTACTGAATTTTTTTTGGTCAGATTCTTCTATTATTTACAGAGGTGTGTTAAGATCTCTAATGTAATCATTCATTTTCCTCTTTTTTACCTCTGCTTTTGGGAATTTACTGATGGAAATCCTACTAGTGATGATAATCTTGAGCAATGCATCTACTGATCTATTTTGCCAGGATGCAGAAATGGCCAGAGATACGGATCTATGCTAATTTATAAGCAGTAGCTTATAGGTTTGCCAGATAACAAAGACTTAAAAAGAACATGACCTGAGTACTGGGGACTAGGGTATGTAGGGGAGAGTATATGGAAGGACTCCTAAGAATGGAGACAATGTGTAAGACATCTGTATACATTACATATTCATCAAAGGGTCCACTGAAGAAGAGGTTCTCAATAATCAGGGGGAAAAGATGACCCATCCTTTGGAACTGTGTCAGCCATTTCTCCAGCCATCCCAGATTCACGTGCAATGTAGTCATGATAGAAAGGATGAGATAACAAGGATTACCCCTGGCCAAAGCTATTCTGGCTACCGCTACTGCTTAATGCCTAGTCTACAAACAGTATATGTCAATGTTGAGCTTCCTATATACGCCCCTGCCCAGGGGAGGGGAGGGGTCCTATAAAATCACTTTGCTGGAGAGGCACCAATTTGTCCTCATTGAAATAGACACATACTCTCTTTGTGCATTTTCTTTTTCTACTGGAAATTTCTATGTCAATGCTATCATAGGTAGATAGATAGATAGATAGATATAATGCCTTACTCACATTATTGGTATCATATAAAATATTAACCAAGCAACTCATTTTATAGAAATAAAAATTAATTATACTCCACAGAATTCACTGACGTTATCTCACACCACTTCACACAGATCTGCCAGCATTACAGACTTTTGGAGCAGAGTCTATGGATGCAATATTAGCACCAGCCAGGAGACAGCAGGCTCTGAAGTGAGCAGTTGTGCTGGATGTGGTTGGTGTATGTTCTGAACCAAAGTCCCAAATAAGATGCAGTTTCCCTAAAATAAGAACATGTGTGTCCATTGATAAAAGTGGGGATGACTCCTCTGACTACTATTCCTCATAATCCGTTTTAAAACTTTTGCTTCTCCTTCTGTAGCTTTGTTCTCCCCTAGTTCCCAAGGGAAGAGGGTTTGGTCTGTAGTCACAACAATGGTACCTTTGTACTGTAAGCTTGCCATCTGCCGGTGAACACGGTGGGTTGCTACTACCGCTGAACCACCAGGCACGTTAAGGTGTTACTGCACTGGGAGGTGTGATGGATCCTGATTTACCCAGGAGAAATATGGCTACAACCAGGGCAGAGAAGACCATTCAGGAATCCAAAGAGGTCTCTCCAAAGCTTCCAGTAGTCAAAGTTAATGGAAGACTATAAGAACCCACGGTAGCAGGACCCCAAACAGCACAGACCCATCAGGAATGATGTTTGGTTCACCGCACGGAGTAAACAACTCCTTGACGAGTCTGTAGTCAATCTGGGGAAATAACACTGTCACATATTTAACAACTATGACTTTATCTTAAGATGCACTGTAAAATTATGGGGCAAAGTCTATTTGAATCATAGTAGATGAGAAATGGAAAAATTAGGATGAGCTATTCAGGAAGATGTAGAATTATTTATTTTTATGTTTATGAATTTTCTATTAATCTATATTTATTATTGATAGCAAATAACACTAAAATACATCTTTTATCCTGTGAAGTTTAATCTGATATACTTGCTAATGAAAGAATATAAACGAAATAATATTTTTAGTAACATTTTCATTCTTCTGGGAGAGCATTATACCTAAGCAGTCCGCAAGACTCCACAAACATTCTTGAGATAAAATCCATCCTGAATAATTGTTGAATATTTATATTTCTTCCCTGGAAATATAGCAAAAATAATTTACCATATACAATAAGTGTTTTCCAAAAGAATCAGTAGTTTGAGTTTGATAATTACTTTGAAGAACATTCAGATCTGCCTCATGGAAATCCATGAATCTGTGCCTTTTCACATATGGAAAAGGATTTACTGCATAATCAGAGTCAACTACCAAATGAATGAATAAGAGATGAGTTAAAATAATCAATTTCTGTTCTAAAATTTTTCACTAATGTACCAATTACAGCTCTTATAAGAGAGGAGACTAAAAAGGCATGGATGTATAATTTTAAATTGTCCACTGTACATATAAACTCTCTTTGCTCATGTTCTTAGACGATCATACAAATTTCACATTCTAGTCCATAATACAGTTGCATTTATTTTAATATAAAGTACTTTGAACTGCCTGTTATAGAGTCAGATAAGTTCCCCAGAAATCTGTGCCATGTTTATTCTATAACTTTGTGTATTTCTAGGAACATAGCCATCTACCACAGTACTACTTACAGAAAGTTTTTAATTGTGGCAAAGTAATAACATACTTTTTGCTCATTACATAAAAAAATTTATAACCAGGAAATAAAGATCTTGCAAGCGTGGTATTCTACTGAATTCATTTCAGGTCACACGCCAATATGTGGTCAGTTTTATGCATTGGATTTGGGTAAGTGTAACACATGCAACACACTTAATATTAAATCAAAGGGAAAGATCTTTCTAGAATCTGTAATATCTCTAGTCACTCTAATGAAATGATCATAATCTGTATTACTCAATAGAACACATATTCTAAACAATTTCTGGGACTTAAAAGTATGTATTGAAATTAAGAAGGAACTCTGTGCCGTGGAACCACCTCTGTTTCTATGAGCCATGTCTTACTATGACAGTTCATTAAATATGCTTCACTTGATCAGTCACGTGCTTGTCTTGTTAACTTGATTTTCTTCCTTTGTTAGTGACGTTCTTCTCCTGTTCAGATCTTAGTTGGAAATAATACTTTCTGAAAAAGTGTTTTCTAACCCTTTCTTTCTTTACCCTTCCTGACTGACACCCTGTACTACCCTGTAGTTTTTAGATTTTCCTGCCAGACTGTACACTCCGTGGGGAAGGATCTATGTCTTTGTTACTACATGTATCTTCATTAACTAGGACAGCACTGTTACTTGGTAGGTGCTCA
Source organism: Globicephala melas (assembly GCF_963455315.2). Taxonomy (NCBI): domain Eukaryota; kingdom Metazoa; phylum Chordata; class Mammalia; order Artiodactyla; family Delphinidae; genus Globicephala; species Globicephala melas. Next base: position 2,665,856 of record NC_083334.1, on the reverse strand, counting down.
ATAACTATTTTAAATGAACGGATGATCATTGAATGATGAAGTACAACTTGAATCATGGTGATGCTTGGAAGGAGAGTAAATGAGTGAAAATCTAAAATTTGCTTTTAACATCATTTTTTGCCTTTTCAGTTGAAATCTTAAAATGAAATGAAAGCTATGCAGCAGAAAGCCAAGCAGTGATTCTCTGCTTTACTGATCTTGATACAGAAAAAATGAGAACTGCTATGCGGTCTGTAGCAGTTACAAGGAAATTTACAGAAATATACTCAAATACAGCTGAATTCTTAAGAGCAAGTAATTATGTAGATTTGGCTGCAATTTTCAAACTACATTCACTTTTGCATGTTTTGCTCAAAATGAGACAACCTAGTCTCCGATTTCTTTTTTCTGGTTTATGGGTCTCTGGTATCCAGCTATAATGCACAGTTTTAAGTAGGGATTTAGCTATGCATATAGCATTGTTTCTGCCCTCCAGAAAGTTTTCCTTGCTGTTCTTCCTTCTGGTCCTAAAGAAAGTGAAGCTTCAGTGCTAGCATGCTTCCTTTATCCATTTCAAAATATTCATTGAATGCCTACCACGTGCTAGAAAATTTTCAAGAAGCTTCTTAGGAATTTATTTATTGACAGCCCAATTCTCTTCCCTATTTTATTTACACTGTTGCTCATGTGCAATGCTGACGTAATTGTTTTGCAATGTCAATGTGATGAACTTGGTGTTAAGCCTAAAAATAGGCAGAAGCCTAGGTCCCGGGACTATTTCTTTTCTTTTCTTTCTTACATCTTTATTGGAGTATAATTGCTTTACAATGGTGTGTTAGTTTCTGCTTTATAACAAAGTGAATCAGTTATACATACACATATGTTCCCATATCTCTTCCCTCTTGCGTCTCCCTCCCTCCCACCCTCCCTATCCCAACTCTCTAGGTGGTCACAAAGCACCGAGCTGATCTCCCTGTGCTATGCGGCTGCTTCCCACTAGCTACCTATTTTACGTTTGGTAGTGTATATATGTCCATGCCTCTCTCTCGCTTTGTCCCAGCTTACCCTTCCCGCTCCCCATATCGTCACGTCCATTCTCTAGTAGAAAATGTCATGAAGAACCTAGGGGTGGGACTACTTCTTAGTTGTTTGACATGGTCTGTAGCACAAAGCTTTGTTACAGCCACCCTGTGCCCCTCCAAGGGGACCTGCTGGCCTTCTTAAACCTATGTTATCTGATGATACTTTCCTAGATGTTGGAATCAATACAGAATATTGTGCTTATTGTAATAACTTGTTTCACTCTCTTATTAGTAGTGAATATTATGTCTCAATCAAGACAGTGAATATATCATATTCAACACCTTGGAAAGTTTTCTGATGTCCCTTTCTAATCCCCACCTCACGGCCCTCCTCCCCAATTGCCCTGCCTAGGCAACCATTCCATTTGCTTTCTGACCTTATAGAATAGTTCATTTCTCTTTAGGATTTATAAAATGGAATTATACAGTATGACATTTTTTTGGCCTTGCTTCTCTCACTCATCAATATCATTTTGAGATTAATCCGCGTTTTCCCATTTATTAATGGTCAATTTCCTTTTTATTGCTGAGTTGTGGTACACTGCACAGATATCCCACAGTTTATCCATTCACCAAGTGTTTACAGACATTTGGTTTGTGTCTAGTGTGAACTATTACAAATAAATATCTTTTAGATATTTTATAGTTTTAAGTTTTATATTTATGTCTATGATACATTTCGAGTTAATTTTTGTATATAGTGTGAGGTATGAATGAAAGTTCACTTTTTCTGCATATGGCTATCTAATTGTTCTAGTACCATATGTTGAAAAGCATCTCCTTTCTCAATTTATTTGCCTTTGTACCTTTGTAATAAATTAGCTGCCTGCATACATTCAGGTCTATTCCTGTATTGTCTATTATGTTCTAATGACCAATTTGCTTATCCTTAGACCAATATCATTCTGCCTTGATGACTATAGCTTTATAAAAAATCTTGAAAACATGCAGGGTTATCCTATATTAGGCTGCTAGGGCTGCCATAACAAAATACTACACACTGGGTGGCTTAAGCTACAGATATTTGTTTTTTCACAGATGTGGTGGTTGGAAGTCCAAGATTAAGGTGTCAGCAGGGTTGGCTTCTCTTACGGCCTGTTCCCTTGGTTAACATGCAGCCGCTCTCTTGCTGTCTCTTCAAATGGCCTTTTCTCTGTGAGCACTTCTCCCTCTTCTTATAGTGATTTAGTCCTATTTTATTAGGGCCCCTCATTATGACCTCAGTGAGCCTCAATTACTTCCTTAAAGGCCAAATCTTAAAATAATCACATTGAGGTTAGAGCTTCAACATGAATTTTGAGGAGACCCAATTCAGAACACAGTCCATAACACCTTCCAACACTGGTTTTCTTTTCTTATTCTTTTCTTCCCCCCAAAGTTGTTTTGGCTTTTTCATTCCTTGGCAATTCCATCATTGACAAGGTTACCAATTTCTACAGAAAAAACTGCTGGTATTTTGATTGGGATTATGTTGAATCTATAAATCAATTTGGTGATAATTTACATATTAAAATACTGAGACTTCCAACCCAGTATTTGGTTTTATACAGTCTAACAATCTGTATTTTTTAACTGCGGTGTTTAGGCCATCTGCATGTAACATGATTCAGTCTAAGTCTATATCTTGTTGTTTATTATTTGTTCCAGTTTTTCCGCCTTCCTTGAGTATTTTTTATTATTCCACTTATTTCCTTTGTTGGCTCTTTTTCACTGACTTTTTTTCTTTATAAGTTTAGTGGTCACTTTACTGTGTTACTTGTTCCTTTGGGATTTATAGTATAAAGCTTCAACTTTTCAGTCTGCTTTCAAATGATACTATACCAATACGTGTACAACACAAAAACCTTAAAATAGTGCTCTTCTATGTTCTTTCCTGGCATTTATGTTATTGATGTAATATATTTCACTTATATATGTTATGAATCCCAAATGTATTATTATTAGCATTGTTTTAAAAGTCAGTTGTCTTCTAAAGAGTTTAAAATATGGGAAATACATTATACATCTACCCATGCAGTTCCCATTTCTACTGCTTTTGGTGCTTTTATATGATCCTAATTTCTAACCTGCCTGAAGAACTATCTTAAACTTATTTTTTCTTGCAAGTCTGCTGTTGAAGGATTTCTTTTTTTAGTATATGTTTCAAATCAGCCTTTTGAATGGCATTTTAACTTGGTATAAAATTTTCACTCGATATAGACATTTTTTTTTTCTATTTGAAGAATTTAGATATTGTTCCACTGTCTTCTTGTTAACATTGTTTTCTACAGGAAATCTACCTTCATCCTTATCTTCAAAGATCATTTTTCTCTTTATCACAAGCTTTGAGCAATGTGATTATAATGCGCCTAGATCTAATTTTCTTAAAGATACTAAGCATCTTGAATCTATGAGTTTATAGTTTTCATCAAATTGACAAAAATTTCAGCCATTGTTTCTTCAAAAACTTTTTGTCATAACTTTTCCCTTCTTACTTCAGGAAACACCAATTGTGTGCATACTACACGTACATTAGACCATCTGAAGGTGTCCCACGTCTCTCTGACGCTATTTCATTTACCTTTTATTCTGTCTACTCTCTGTATCTTATTTTGGATAGTTTCCATTGCTATGTCATTAAGTTCATGCATCTTTTCTTCTGAAATATCTAATAGGTTATTAATCCAATCAAGGGTATTTTTCATCTCAGACAGTATAGTTTTCACCTCTAGAATTTCAGTTTAAGTCTTTTTTTTAACATCTTCCATACCTTTATCTTTTAAACATACGGAATAAAGTTATAATAACTTTTATGTTATTTTCTGCTAATCCTAACGTCTGTGCCAATTTGATTTACTCATTATTTTTCTTCACTATGGGTTATATAGTCCTATTTATTTTTTTACATGTTCGGTAAACTTTAGTTAGATGCCAGATATTATGAATTGTATGTTTTGTATTCCAGTAAATAATCTTGAGTTTTGTCCCAGGATATAGTTATGATTCTTGGAATCAGTTTAATCAGTTTAAGTCTTGCTCTTAAGGTTTATTACATGGGATCAAATCAGCACTTTTTCTAAGGTCAGTTTTACCCAATTCTGGGCTGATATCTGTCTGAGAATTCTACGTAATACCCTGTGAATTAGAAGATTGTCTAGTCAAGCTGCTGGAACTAGCACTGTTCCCAGCCCATTCTGAGCATCTGATACTCTGTTCACTTGGAGTTTTCCAGCTGGTTCCTTATCCAGGCTCAGGTAGTTTTCTAACATGTCTGTGTTGCTCAGTACTCAGCTTGAGGGGGACCCTTTGCAGATCTCCAGGGCTTTCTTCGTGTGAAGCTCTCTTCTCTCTGGCACTCTGTTCTGCCAACTCCAGCCCTATCTTCTCAACTCAGAGACTCCACCTGGCTCTGCCTGGGTTCTCCCTTCCTGCCTCACGGCCTGGAAGGTTTCCCAAAGAAGTAAGCAGGGGTACTTGTAAGGATCACCTCGTCTGTGTCCTGTTTCCAGGGATAACTGTCTTTCATTGTCTGATTCTAGGCACTCACCATTATTTCATATATTTAGGGGTTTTGTTTTTTTATTGTTTCAGGTGGTAGAATAAACCCATTCTTCTTTATTCCATCTTCAGCAGAGCACAGGTCTTCACATAAAATTGTAAAGAAAAATTAAAAATTTATTAAGTTGCAAGCATTATTTGACACTTATGAACTATAAATAAAAAATTATGAATTTAAATTAGTGGGAACTTATATTAGCTAAAAATTAAAATGAAGGTTCATGCAACATTTAATTTCATTTGAGTTGTGAAGATAAAGGTAAAATGTGAAGAATGTGGAAGAAAATTCTAAGATGAGAAATTTTGAAGACAATGTAGACAGATTCTGTGTGTGTTGATTTTCACTTGCAGACAAATCAGCACATCTTTAATTGGGCAAAGAGTAATTGCTAGTCCTATACTATCTTTTACTTCATACTTGAGTAGTACATTGACCATTTTATTAAAATTGCACTCTTAAATTTATTATGTTCTCTTTACATTTCTAACCATCTTTGCTTAATGATCTATGTACTTACGTCCTCTGTTGTTTGGTATGTTCATATTTACAACCCATTCATCATTACGTTGCCATTTGTCCTTATATAACATTAAATTCCTCTATGTGTTTCTTTTGAACGGCTCCGCCTTACCCTTTTATTTCTCATTTTTTCATTCATTCATCCCGTCAACAAATATTCATTGGGGACAAACCATGTGTCACTACACTATTCTAGGAAATCCATCACTGGGGATAAATAAACTTGTAAACAGATACTGGTCTAGATGGATTAAATTTATTTTATGTCATTGTGGTCACTGTTACAGCTATTTAGACTTGTTTTCAATCACATTACTGCTCACAGAATTAATTAACAAACTGGTATTTTACATCCAGGGTTTTCAGTAGCACAGCAGGGTAGAAATGAGGCCCATGACTTACTTGTGTATCGAACCCGAGTTTGATTATTTAGATAGATTTCTAGAATATTACTGCTTTGTTGGTCATATTTTTTTAAATACTAAGTTATTCCCAGAAACCCACCCTGCCAGGTATTCTTGTGTTGTGACTGTTCTGGGTTCACCTGAAATATATCTGATGCAAATGACAAAATAAGTAACAATGTGATGTGATGGATGTGTGAACTAATCTTACTGTGGCAATCATTTCACAATACATAAATGTATCAAATCTTCAGGTGGTATGCCTTAAACTTACACAATTTTATTTGTCAATTATATCTCAATAAATTTGGAAAAAGGAAGTTTTACAACTCAACAATAAAAAGACAACCTAATTAATAAAAAGGCAAATAATTTGGATAGCTATATCTCTAAAGAAGACATACTAATGGCCAATAAGCACCCGACAAGATGATCAACATCATTGGTCCTTATGGACACGCAAATCAAAACCACAGTGAGATATGACTTCATGCCCACCAGGATGGTTAAAATAAAAAAGGTGGCCACTAACAAATGTTGATGAGGATGTAAAGAAATTGGAACCCTCAAATCTTGCTGGTGGGATTGTAAAATATTGCAGCCACTTTGAAAACAATTTAGCAGTTCCTCAAAATATTAAACATAGAGTTACCATATGACTTAGAAATTCTATTTGTATGTTTACATCCAAGAGAACTGAAAACAGACATCCACACAAAAACCTATACAGGAGTGCTTATAATAGCATTATTCAGCCAAACTGTAGAAACAACACAGATGTCCATTGTCTGACTAATGGATAAACAAAATGTGGCATGCCCATGTGCTGGGTTATCATTTAGCCGTGAAAAGGAATGGGGTACTCACACATGCTACAACATGGATGAACCCTGAAAACATGTGAATTGAAAGAAACCATTCGCAAAAGACCATGTTATATGATTTTGTGTATATGAAATATCCAGAATTGGCAAGTCCACAGAGACAGAAACTAGCTTAGGGCTTGCCACAGGCTGGAGGGAGATGGGAGAGAATGAGGAGTGATTTCCACAAGGTACAGGGTTTCTTTTGGGATGACAAAATGTTCTGAAATTAAATCGTGGGGATGGTTGCACAGCTCTGAAGATACTAAAACGTACTGAATTGTATACGTTAATAGCATAAATTTTATCGTATGTGAATTATATCTCAATAAAGCTGCTGTTAAAAAGAGAGACAGACATGGGTCAAAGGTGGCAATGGGGGCATCATTAAGAAACTATGACATTAGACAATATTCAGAGCAAGAGGTGAAGGTGGTGGGACCTTGGAAGCAGAGAGTAGTGAGACACAGTTGGGTAGCAGTGAAGATATCGAATTTGCAGTGTGTCTGTGTATGTGGGGAACAGATTATAAGTTGACTTTTGAACATGGTTAAGGTTGGGATATCTTTTAAATAACTTAGTTGGGTGATCAAGTAGGTAGCTGGATATATAGTGTGTAGATGGAGGGAAATTCCCAGGCTGAGATACTTCTTTGGGAATAATTAGCATATAAATAGTATTTGAAGCCTTGAGTGTAGTTCATATCATTAAGGGCACGCTGTGGATGAAGAATAAAAGCAGTCCAAAGGTTGAGACATCGGGTTTCCAAGGATGAGACCAGCAAGCTAATTTCATCTATTGCTCTCTTAATGTTTGCTGGCTTGATACAGCTGCCAATAACTCCAAATTTTCCCTCGTTAATTTACAGTTCTACTTTTCTATTCCTTCTAATTGTCATTTATTTTTTCTGTCCACACTTGCACCTAAAGACCCATACGATTCAGCATATTTGAAAACAAGATGCTATTTATTTCTTCTGCCAAGATTCTCTGTTTTGTCCATACTTGCACCTGTGTCCCAATAAAAGAAGGCTCTCTGAGCATTTTTACTGCTCCTCTGCGTTCTCCACCAAGCACTTCTGGCAGATGACCACTTTGGAAGGCATTTATTCCTCCACCCATCCTCATCTTTCCCCAAACTCCTATGTTATACTGGGGTGTACAGTACTTAGAACTTCATGAAGAGTACGTCCCTTCTGTTAGAGAAGTCCTTATTCCACAATCGTGTTACATATTCCCGGACAATCATTCCTTGTCTACTAGGTTAATTTTCAATGATACACGTATGTCCATGGCAATATATAATGTATATATATGTCCATCTCATACATTTGCAGATTGTTTTCTCAATCTGGGGATTGTTTTCTCAATCCCCTTTGCTTTCTTTTCCCCCTCGTCTTGAAGTTTCTGCTTTGGAACAATTCTTTATTTAGTTAAGAGTCTTTTCTTAAGTACTTTCCTCAGATTGGGCACATGAATAATATACTCCATGGTTCCCTGTATGGTTACAAATTATTTCTTTCTCTCTGATACATGAGTGCTATCTTGACTGGGTACCCTCTGGTTACACAGTTTTCTGTGTTTGAAGATGTTATTTCACCGTCCTCTTGCTTCCAATGTTGCATAAGAGAACCGCAAATGCTAGTTTGTTTTCCCTTTGTACGGAATCTATACTTTTCACCCTGTGCTTGTGTTATTTTTCTCTCCGTCCTTATCATTCAGGAGGTTTACAGGATATGCCAAGCATGTGCCTTTTCTCATCAGTACAGGCTGGAACTCAGCGAGCCCTCTCAGTCTGTCGATGCAGGTCTTTTATAATCACAGATGAACTATCTCCTATTATGTAATTATTGCCTTTCTTCCATCTGTTCTATCTTTCTGAAATGCCTATCATTTTTATTATGGGTTTCCTGGGTCTGTCCTACAGTCTCTTTATTATCCTTTAGGATTTCCATCGCCGTATATTTTGCCCTTGATCTTCCAGGGCCTGGATTTGGTCTCCAATGTGATAGTCTCTGCCTCCAATATCCTACTTCATTGCTTAATTGAAAAAATGTTTTGTGTATAAACATATGAGTGTGTACATACGTACTGCTCCTGAGTTTCCTCAAGTGTTCCTATATTTGATTTTTTATCTCACTCCTCTAGGAGCTTATTTCAATGATAATATATTTTAAATCTTGTGACTGATTTTCTTTTGTTGGCCTGTTGTACCCTGTAGTAAGCTATGTAATGACCCCCAAAGATGTCCACATTCTAATCCCAGGAACCCCTGTATATGTTTCCTTACATGGCAAAAGGGACTTTGCATGTGTGATTAAATTAAGGATCTGGAGATGGGGAGATTTTTCTGGATTACCTGGCTGGGATTGATGCTTACCAATGGTCCTTATAAGAGGGATGCAGGAGGGGTTACAGTTATGTGACAGTTATCACTAAGAAAAAAATCAACAACCCAACTTAAAAATGGGCAAGGGATATGAAAATATAGTTCACCCCATAAGCATTACAAATGGACCTTAAAACATGAAAAAGACCAAACATACTCTAATAAATAAATAAATAAATATTAATATGTAATGAATCTTATTTTACCTATTAGAATTTCAAAGATTAAAAAGTTTAGTAAAACCATTTTGGCCAGTGTATGTTGCATAATCATTCTTAATGTTTTTGATGGTTATCTAACTATAAGGTGCCAATCCTAGGAAGCTAGGATTATTCATTTTTGCATTTCTAATGTTGAAACCATACTATAACATAGAGCAAACTCAATTTATGTTTAGAAAATAAATTTAGCTAAAAATTGCTGAGTAGATTTATAATACTTTATTTACGAAAGTGGGAACCATCTCATACATTTGCAGAAAAATTGATGAATTATTGAAACAAGTGCCTTACCAATTAACTCTCAATCAAAAATGTAATTAATTATACACAGCTATTCTAGAGCATTCTAGCTAATCAAGACTTTATCATAGCTATCCTTTTGTCATTGAGACCTATTAGATCAGACCATCCCAATGTAAAATACATTTTTTGGTATTGTTCATTATTTTGACTTAAAGTGATTTTGTTTTCTTCAGTGTAGATTGTCTTCTATTAGCAATGGGTTTTCAAAATTATCTATAGTAGTCACAATTATCAGCAAGATACACCAACTAATAAGCTCACATAGCACACTATTTACAAATTTCTTGACAGCACTAATTATTTAGTTACTTGAAGAGAGTCTTCCCTTTCCACGATAGTCGTTGAAATTCTAGTAAATTGCATTGGTAAATTATATCTGAAATTCACCAGTATTTAAAAATTCTATATCTTGACATGTCTGCATAACAGAATTTCAGTCTATGTTACTGCACATTAACATGTATAATTAAGCCATTGCAACATTTTTTGAGATGAGCATATGAAAGTAATTAGGTAAAAATTTAGATCCTTGCCCTTTACAAGTGGGTGCATTTCAGAAGTAAAAAAAGCATTAAAAGAATATCTTGCTTTTCAAATATTTTTCTCTGCTGTGGACATTAGTTTCAATTAAAACTGTGAATATATATTATAAAAACAAAATAAGTACAGGTTGTGAAAGTCTGTAACTTTAATATACTTATTAAAATATTCTTCTGATATAAATTCCAATCTTGGATTAATTATATATTTATCTCTCAAAATTATTGGGACAATCCTGGGCATTCAGATATAATTAAAATCAATTACGAGAAAAATAGATTATTTTCTCTCTTCTCTTTTTAATTCACTGAAAATAAAAATAACCAGAGTGACTCGAAGGTATGTATTGTATGGTAGATATGCTCTTAGCCACGAAAAAGAGGGAGAGAGTATGTGGTACATTATGACCTCTTTCCAAATATACTATTAATAACAGACATGAGTGCAAGAATCTATTGTCTTAGATGTATGCATTTGAAGGGAAACACCTGCATTAAATGCATACTACTCCTGTCATTGATACGCTTACCATTTTCTCCTAAATGACCTTGAAGCTCATGAAATTCACATGAAAGATTTTACTATGCATGTTTAAAGAAAGCAGTTATAAAGATTCAGATAGCTTTATAAAATTGAACTTCATTTCATTAAAAAAAAATCTTCTGTTCTCATCTGCTGAGAAAGTAAACTGCTCCAACTCAAAGCAGTTTACAAGCAACTTTCATGGTCTTTGTTGTTACATGGCAGCATCTGCTAGATTGATGAGTGGTGCAGTGGTCTTTGAGGATTGATTTCTAAGGGTGTTAAGAGCATGAACTTCATTCTTTTAAAATACCTTCTTAAATACAAGTTTCAGAACAAAGTCAACCATTGCTCCAACCATTTACAAAAGAAGGACTCAGTGTTTGACGATGGGAAACACTACAAAGAAGAACATGTACATTAATCTAGTCTATTGTTTTCATTTGACAAAAGTAGAGGTGCAGAGTGGTAGCACAATGAGAAACGTGTATGCTCTGTTCAGCAAGGTAACTCTGCACAGTCGCTAGTGGTTAAGATAAAGGAATCTTAGCGTGCCATACGCTGACATTTAGAAAGAAAGCCATTAAACCTATTAATATCTCAAACTTCTCGAGCTTTCAGAACATTTGCAGACTTCTTGATTTGTGATTTCCCTATGTAACAGGAAGACATGATTTCTCTGGGTTAGAAAATGCTTTACACAACAATATACACAGAATGGGTTTTGACGCACTTTGCTGCCTGTCTCAGTGGGGCATCTCCTTCTGGGGCAACTCCCCTGGGCACTCTTTCCAGTTGTGATTCCCAGTAAGAAACAAGACCTTTTCCAGTCTAACCAGAACAATCGCATTGGTAAAGGAAAACAAGCTGCAAAGACAGGCCTGAATTTCATTTCTTACCCTCTCCTGGAAATAGAAACAATCTAAATGAAGAAAATTATAAACTTACATTAATCTGAAACTGTTTACTTCATAATGCAGAACTCCTCCTGTAGAATCTCCCCACATGATTTGTCTACCTGTTTTAATAGAGGTGTTTGAACCCAAAGAACTTATAGTTCACACGGCAGAAAATGTAGTTCACAATGCAGAAAATATAGTTCACAATGTAGAAAATGTAGTTCACAATGCAGAAAATGCACAGAGCAGTGCCATGCTGAGCCATATTGGACCCTGAGGCCAAAAAATTTGTGATACTGACCTGTTCACACTTAAAATTTGGACAGTTTGTCATGTTTTTAAATTCTTATTTGAAAATATTTTGCATTTTTAAGAAAAAATAGATAAATTGGACTATATCAAAATTAAAAACTTGTGCATCGAAGGACACTATTAATAGGATGAAAAGGTAAGCACAGAACCTGAGAAAATATTTGCAATTCACGTGTCTGATAAGGGATTAAGATACAGAACATATAAAGAACTAGAACAACTCACTGACAACAAAACAAACAACCCAGTTTAAAGAATCAGCAATAGATTTGGATAGACGTTTCTCCAAAGAAGATGTACAAATGGCCCCAAAGCACAAGAACAGATGCTTGGCATCAATGGTCATTAGGGAAGGGGAATACTGCAAATCAAAATCGTAAGGAGATAAAATTTCACACACATTTTGATGGCTATTGAGAGAGAGAGAGAGAAAGAGGGAGGGAGGGAGGGAGGGAAGAAGGAAAGGGAAGGGAAGGGAAGGGAAGGGAACAAATACAAAATAACAAGTGTTGACCAGGATGTGGAAAAATTGTAACTGTGCACTTGCTGGTAGGAATGCAAAATGCTGCAGCAGCTATGGAAAACAGAATGACATTTCCTCAGAAACAAAACAAAACATAAAATTACCATATGATCCAAAAATTTCACCTCTGGGTATACACACCCAAAAAACTGAAAGCAGGGACTTGAGCAGATATTTGTATATCCATACAGATAACAGCATTATTCATAATAGCCAAAAGGTAGAGGCAAACCAAGGGTCCATTGAAGAATGAATGGATAAACAAAATGGGGTATATACGTAAAATGGAATATTAGTCAGCCTTTAAAAGGAAGGAAATTCTAACACATGCTACAACACGAATGAACAACAAGGACATTATGCTAAGAGAGATAAGCCAGTCAAAAACAGACAATATATTCCCACTTACATGAGTTCCTGGAGGAGTCATTCATGGAGACAGAATGGATAGAGACAGAATGGTAGTCATTCATAGAGACAGAATGGAATGGTGGTTGCCCAGGGCGGCAGGGAGAAGACAACGGGGAATGATTGTTTACTGGGGACAGAGTTTCAGTTCTGGACAATGAAAGAGTTCTGGGGATGGATGGTGGATGGTTGCACAACAATGGGAATATAATTAATGCCATTGAGCGGTACACTTTAAAATCATCTACATGATAAATTTACGTTATGTGTATTTCACCCAATTTTAAAGTATAGCATTTAGATGTTACTTAACTCAATTATTGGTGTTCCCTGCTTTTACCCCACTAAAGTGTTCACCTGAGGACAGTGCTTCATTGGCCCCAGATAGTTATTTCACGGTGTGCTATCTTCACAGAGCATAAAATGTAACGTCCTTAACCACTTCTCTTTCCCCTAAACTTCGTGGGTGTTCTTTTATATGATAGGTTAAGATGGATTTCAGTTACTGGTTGAAAAATCTATGGCGGGCTGTTAGTGACAGGGATCCACTCTCCAAATCCAATTCTTTACTGAATTTTCTCTCCTCCTCTCTCATTCATAGCTTCCAAAATTTTAGACTTAAAATTAACTTTAGTAGGAATAAACATTAAGAGTAATATTTGAAAGTGTTACCAGAAACTTTGAGAAATTTCACCTTTGAAGAACATTGGTTGGCTCTTGGCCTGTTGGATCCCTCTATCAAGAAAAACATTTGAGATTGTCTCTAGCATATATATCTAATAATATGTAGGTATCTAATATGTCTCTAATAATACAGGTATATCATCATATATGAGATAAATAATGATTAATATTTTGATCAATACAATACTTCAAATGCATTTGTGGGACCTATCAAAAACAGTAAATTTAAATTAAAAAAACTTTTCAAATTGTATAGGTCCCTCCTTTTATGTTAAACACTTATGAATTGATCTATTTGTAAATTGTATTTAAGTGTAGAGGACATTTTAGGTATCTTCAGTGAAAAAAAAAATACTATTAGCTCCCTGAATTATAAAACCAAAAATATCATAAATGGTTAAAACTTCAGGTTTTCACTCCTGTTTAATGCCAACTTATTCCCAACTATGAACACTGACACCACATCAGATATTAAAATGCAGATGTCAAAGTGGAAACTTAGAGCATAAAATTTCTCTTTTTACTGGGACTGTATTTTCATAGAGCATTTACATACCTTTGAAACTGGATCTTTTGCACCTTAACCTCATCCTAAATGCCCATTCTTCTACTGACCTTTCTCAAAATTTGATCTTAAAAGGTACTTTTCATATTCTGTCACTTTCATGGAAACTTCTGATATCAGAAGGCCCATATTAATTTTTGCCTTTTTTTGTAACTGCTGTATAATATAATAATCTCATAATAAAACATTTTATATCATTTTCTAAATTTCATTTAGCCTTTTCCTCCTTACTCTTTACTCTGTATTGATAGTAATATAAAATTTCCCTAAGACATTCCCAGCTTTGTACTGAACACACTATAATTAATTCAGGACAGAGTTGAATTTTTTATTAATAAGGAAAGCATAAACAAAACCTCTCCCCAAACTGACCAAGAATAACGACCTATTTACTTAGACTATCAAAATGCTATAATTTCATCTTCTTTCTTTATAACTTTCCATTACATGTTTGTCATATAATTTTTTAAAAAAGGACTTTCTTCACTATAAAATTTCAATGAAATAAAGTATCCAATTTTTGAAAATATTATAGGATTTTTTGAAAAATACCAGGGTTTCCACAATAATGATGGAAACGGAATCAACTTGGATAAGATGAAGCCTATGTCTTTTTTTTTTACCCTGTCATGTCCCAACTGTCCAGCACCCCACTGTCCAGTCCAGACGATGGCCTTTCTGAATTGTATCCATTTTTCCGTCATATACTCATTTAATAAGTATGTACTTTTGGCAACTACTTTGTGACAGGCACTGCACTAAGTGTTTAAGATACACTGAACATTCCTCTCATGGAATTTCTAGTCTAGAGCTGGACTAGAATATTGATATCCATCAAATATTTCAGATATGTGAACTTGTAAGTTGTCCTGGATAGTCCGCTGAAAAGCTAAGGGATCCATGAGAACAAACACGAGGACGTAATCAATCCAGGATGTGCTTGTCACCCTTAGCATGTGACTTTTCCTGGGTGAAGGTGAGTAAGAGTTAACTGAGGTGGGTGTTTGAGGAAACACAGGGGCTCCAAGCAGAGGGAACAGTGTTTGCAAGGGTCCTGAGGAGGAAGGAAAAACTCAGTAGTGAAGAATCAAAGGAGGCCAGTTTGTGAGACAGGAAGGAAGGAAGGAAGAGATTAGTGAGGAGGAGCTCCGAGCTTCTAGACACAGGGACTCTGAAGATGACCGAATTCGGGCACTAGAATCCCCAGGATTAGGGGCAGTCACACTTGCCCCACAGTTTCCATCTGTCTTCACATTGATGAAATGGTATTGGCCTCTCTGCTGAATTAACATTTTAAGTGCCCGGAATCTCTATAACCTTAAATTCACGAACAGCTAATTCACTGCCCTTCTTTTTCCCCACTTGAGATATAATTGAAGAACTTGTCCAAAGGCTCCCCGATCTTTGCCCCATCATTCTGAATGTGGTGATTAAAGATGCCAGAGGGAGGGAAAAACAGGCTGAGTTTAATGGAGGTTGGTGGGGGGGTACAGTCATCTCTAGGCATCTGCAGGGGATTGGTCCCCGGACTCCCCCTCCGGCCCCGCCCACCCCGGGATACCAAGATCTGCAGATGCTCAAGTCCTTTATATAAAATGACCTAGTATAGTTGGCCCTCTGTATCCCCCGGGTTCTACATCCACAGATTCAATGAAAACTGAATCAGAGATCGATTGAAGCAGAGGTTGAGGAACCTGGTGATACCAAGGGCCTACTGCATATGCAGAAGAGGAAACTTCCTTCTCAACTTTGACAGGTGAGGTGAGCATAGGAAGTTTAAGTTGGAGAGCGGGATTGAGAATCTTTGCTTTATAATGTGCAGATATGTGTCAGAGATGTGTATATTAGAGTAGGGACTTTTTAATTATAACAATAATTATAAATGTTGAAGAATTTGAAAGGCAGGAGATGAAATGCTAAATACTAGGAATGCGTTTCTACATAGGGATTCTGGAAAAGGGAGGTACATGTGACTTGCCAATGAGCATTCACAAACTAAAAAAAAAAATTGGACTAAAATTTTTCACCAAATAAAATTATGAGGCAGGTTATCTTTTATGAAAAAGTGAGAAAAGTCAATTGCCTGATTGCAGAAGTGAGGATTATTGGTCTGGTTTCACTCTCTTGCATAATGCAGTTTTATCACACAAGCAAAAAAAGTGGTGTCTAAGCAAATTTCCATAAATTCAGGATCTTAAGCAGAGGCTTAAGGAGTTTTCTGAGGATTGCAGCCATTCTGGACCAGAATTTAAGGGACCCTAATACCTCTCAGACTCTCTTCGTGTTTCCCACGTTCTGCTGATCACACCAGCTACGGCCTCCAAACAGTTTCCTTGTGTGGTGGTCAGATTTTTCACTTTCTTTCATCTTCTTTTTACTTTTACATCCTTTCTATCTCATTTTCCTTGCTCCCTATAAGACACTGAAAAATATTTTAAAATAAATGTAACCAATCCAATGCAGTTATATATTTTTATATTTAATATAAACTACTGGATTTTTTGGGTATTTCTCAAAATAACCTCTTAAAACATTAAATTATTCTTTAATATCTATGTAATGGTTAATATTCATTTTCCCTCTGATTCAGTGACTCATAACAAATAAAATGGTTACACACCCCCTTTATGTTTTTGTAATTTTACTCCACACATATTTTCCAATGTCTGTGAAATAGGCTTTATGCTGTGGGTACAGACATAAACACAATCATTGGAACAGATGATGTTCAAAGATAATGGACATTTTGAAATATTCAATGAGTTACTGTGATGATTGATATCAATTCCTGGTTTAAAGATCTTTTCTCCATCTCATATCTCAGATTATGATGTTTGCTGCATCTAAAGTCAACATCTTTCTCAGCACCAGATGTGTGTTCTCCTAGTGATAGTGATAATGACCATCATTGTATGGCCTGCAGCTCCCATGAGCACTGGTATCTCTGGACACTGGCGTGTAGAAGCATACTGGGGACAAATGTGTATGGGGAGGATTAAGAGAGTGGTACCAGGGGATAGTTGTAGTCCCTGAGCAAAATTTTAGAAAATAATGCCATTTCAATTATTTTTCAGCCAATACTATATATATATATATATATATTTTGTATTGGCTGAAATATATATATATATATCCAGAGGAGGTTGTATGCAAAACACAATAAAAAGTATCAGTGTCAGATAGGTGTTCCCCCATATTAGACGCTGGCCACCTCTGGAGCAGGGCAGAATTCTGTAGAAATACACATGCTTCTAAAGTCCTGGGTTTAAAATTACTTGTGGTCCTTTCAGGTTCTGAGCAAAGATTTTACTTCTTTACTGGCACAGATACCATCAGAAATGGGCACACCATCCCATCCACCACTTGGTTGACCAATGAGCCACTTCCCTGACTTTGGGGGATTGTCTCTGGATTCTTCCATTCAGTAGCAGGGTATTAAATTCAACTACAGTGGCCCCTTTTCTCAGTAATAAGCTGGTGCTTCATGAGTGAGGGAAAAGTTGGATGTCTAGATACTGGTGCTTTCCTTTTAGCTTCCTTAAAAATGGCAAGTGTATATTAAACCTGGAGCCAGAGAAGAATAACATTCTGAAAGGATGAGTATTTTTTTCCATTTTCTCCCATTTCAGGATCTTACCTGTTCCTTGTCTGGCCTCTGGGGGGCTTATTCCAGATGTCAAAGAAAATGTAAAGTCTGTAAACTATCAGCACTTTAAGGAGTATTTGTACACTTACCAGGGAATTTCGGAGAAAAGATCTAAATCACTAAGGGATGGCTATCTAATGAATACATTTCAGAGAAGCTGGAAGTTATTTTTGGACAGAGAAGAGAAAAGAAATTGAGTGCATACTGTTAACAGATAATGGGAAGCACTCTAGGGTCATAGTGTTTCTATACCTGGAGTCCCAGTAAAATATAGCCCAAGACTGTTAGGACTTTGGAGGATAAATCACTGAGGAAGGGCCCCCGTTTCCAAATCCAAGAGGTGAGATTTGCATTCTAGTCTTCGGGATGGTGCTCAGTTTACTGTTTATTTATCTAGCTCTATTCTAGAATTACTTGCTTTTAATTTTTTTTCCCCCTTTCCATGACTCAAATCATGAACCCTTAAACCAAAAACAAAAACCGGCTTTACCTCAAGGGAAGCCTGGAAGGGGTTTGGGCTGGAGGAGCCGCTCCGAAGTAGGGTCGGGAAGACGCAAGTGGAAGACAGATTTCACTGAACCAGAACCGGGCTCCTTCCAGCCCGGCGCTGAGGCTGAATGCGGTGGGTGAGGGCGGCCTGCTCTAAGGTCATCCCTCCTTCAGTTTTGGGTACCAGGCAGACCGTCAGAGGAAAAACGGTGGCACCAGCGCCCGGCGGACGTTTGAGAGCTCATCTGGGGGCGAACCGCAGCAGCAGCAGAGGCATCGGCGCTCGGAGCTCGTGGCGGGGCGTCCCAAAGTGCGCGCGGAGCCTGCGGTCCGGAGCCAGCCCTGCGTTTCCTGCCAGGGCTCAGCCCGCCGCCTCACCTGGGTGGACGGCGGCTCTCGCGACGGTCCTGGGCGAGGACCGTGGGGAGAGCGAAGCCTCACTGCGCAGCGCTTAAGCCACGACTGAGAAAGGGCCGGCTCGCGGCTCCCCTGACTGGCCGGCGGTGGCACGTCGCAGCGTCCCCGCGGGGCTGGAGCCAGCCGCGGAGCGGGCAGCAGAGGCGGTGTCCGGGCGCGCAGGGGCTCAGCCCGGGGAGCCGCCGTGCAGCTTTCGCCGCGCGTCCGCCGCGCGTCCGCCCCGCGTCGCCTCGGCCTCTCGCCCCTCGCCGCCTACGCGCAGCCGGGCGCCCTCTCCCTCCCCCACGGCCCGCCCGGCGCGCATCCCCGGGCCGCGCGCATCCCCGCCGCGCTGCAGCCGGAGCCCCGGCGGCCGGCCGCGCGGACCGAGGGGTGGAGGAGGGGGGCGCGCGCGCGCGCGCGCGCGGGCGGGGCGTGGACGGAGCGAGGAGGAGGAAATAAATAAATAGCGCCGGAACCTCCGCGCCAATGAGAGCCGGGCAGCGCGGAGGCCGCAGCCGCGGAGGCCCCGGGGCCGCTTGCCTTGCCCCTGAGAGGCTCTGCCGGCGCGCGCGTGTCCGTGCGTGAGCGCGTATTCGCCGGGCCCGGAGCTGGAAAGTTCAAACCGGACGTGTTGCTCGCGCCGCTGGCGGAGACCGCGGCGGAGGCTCTGCCCAAGTTCTGCGGGCCGAGCGCCTAGCGGCGCCCTGCGTCCCCGCGCCGCCGCCCCCAGCCACGCTCCCGGCTCGGGCTCCGCGCCCGGCGACCGCAGCAAGGTACGTGTCGCCTTCCCGCACGGCTCCCGCGGGCTGCCCGGGTCCTCTTGGCGCTGCCCGTGGCCGCTGCAGCCGTCTTCCCCGCAGCCTGGGCAGCGCCGGCCGAGGGGGGCGGGGGGCGGACCCTCCGGCAGCGGTGCTGCCCACCTGCGCGAACGGCGCGTCCCTGCCGGAGGCGCGGGTCTTTCCTTGCGAGGGTGTCCTTCACCACCGTTCCCTGGGACGCTATAATGGTTTTCCCTGGCCCCCTTGCGAGGAAGGATGTTCAAGTTGGCAGAAAGAGGTATGTGCAAAGCAGGGGAAGTTTGCAGCCGCCCGGCTCCGGGAGCGGAGTAGCCCTTTCTTTGCAGCGGCGGCGGCGTTGGCGGCCGGGCGGGGGGCGGC
Organism: Globicephala melas; assembly: GCF_963455315.2. NCBI lineage: Eukaryota > Metazoa > Chordata > Mammalia > Artiodactyla > Delphinidae > Globicephala > Globicephala melas. The sequence continues at coordinate 2,646,415 of NC_083334.1, read as the reverse complement.
AGCCGCTCGCTGTCCCGTCTGCGACGAGGAGCTGAGGGAAAAGTCCGGCTGCCTGGTCCGAAAGCGCGACCCTGCGGTTGCCGGCCAGGATGCTGCGGAGGAGAAGGCCGAGGGCTTCCCGCTCGGTCGTTGGGGAAATCCCGTTCGGAGAGGCGTTATCTCCTTCTGTGCCGTTTACGGGCCCACCGATAGGCGTGTTTTAAAAATCTCTTTAAAACTTTTATGCATGTATTTCCATTTCTCGACTGGGTGAACGGCTCTAGGATCCTTAGATAAATGTCTGCATCTGTGCTTGGAGCGGTGTGCAAACCGGCAGTGAATGAATAGCCTAGTTCCTTCTGGTTTGCCTTAGATCCCCTACGGTGAAGCGTGTCTTCGCTGCCTTAGTATTTTAAAGACGGCTGTGGGTTCTTAATTAATTAATTTTAAATATTTACGGTGAAATTGGAACTCTGGGCGAAAATTAAAAAGTCACAGTAAGTTTCTCAGGCAACGCGCTTGAGCCTTTTGAAGCCACCTGCTGAATTAGTTCGTGCTACTTTTTAGAGGTTGCCGCTGGGTGCCGGAGATGCAGGCATATCCAGCAGATGGAGCAGTGTAAAGCTGTGCTGCAACCTGCCTTACACTCTTGTGTCCCCATTCAATCACGATGATACAAAAAAGAAAAGGAAAAAAAGTATATGGAGCTCATGCTTAGGAGAGGCAGTGGATTTTCTGTCCTATTTGAAAAGAAAATTGCATGCCCACTGAAATATAACCGGAGCATATCTGTAAAAACTTCAATTCTTTAAGCTTTTTTCTTCCATAATACGTTAAAAAAATAGTTCCTTGTATAAATTAAAGTATAATATGATTCCCTCATGTCAGAAATACCAGTTGGTCCTATAGTTACATTTGGGGGGTGACTCGCAGCACCATGGAAAACAATCCCTCCTGCCATAATAAAAGTCTCATTACTGTGTGATCATTTAGAAAACTACATACAGTTGTATTTAAAGGTGACTCAACATTATGAGTTTGAATGCTTTTCAGTAGTTTGAATGTAACTGAGTGTGTGTTTTACAAAATTAAGCTAGGCTGATATACCTATTTCTTGAAATAATTTACTGTAGCCAAAATTGAAGAGGAAAAGTTGGTAAAACTTTTTTGTTAATTCTGGTGAATTGCTGGTCCTCGTTCCCCAGACGTGCGTGAACTTTGGAACTGCTGTGACCTGAACACGTTAGTCGTATACTCAGATAGAAAGGGGAGAACCTTCAAAGGCTACCTGTTTGTACCTGTACATTGGTAATTATGGTAGCAATAATCATGTAGAGAGATAATCTGCCTTCCTACATAAATTTATAAACTTCCTAGGAAGTCATGCATCGACAGTGTAACTTTAAAGTTAACAGAGAAAAATAGGTTGCCCATTTTATAGACAAAGCAGCAAAGGCTTAAGAAACTTCAGGTCTTCGTCGCGCTGTTTCAGGAAGAGCTGGTTCTCAAATCTAGGCTATACTCATCTCCAGTCTCTGCACCTTTCATTGTATTTTGCTGTAGATTTTTCTGTGACATAGAACTCTGCTTAACTAGTCTGGAAGAACTCAGTCAGGGCTTATTTTAATTTTATTATTCAGTAATTTAAAAGTTACAACTATGTATCAAACATCTCAGGGAACTTAGGGACAAGTAGGGTGCTTCCGGAAGATGTAGTGCCGGTAATCATTTGAACTATACCTGCTTTACATTGAGTGCACACGTTTATAAAATTTATGTGATTATTTTCTAAATCATCAGGTAACGTCTCTAGAAAAGTACTGAATTGTGAGTTCTGAAAACTCTATTTCCTTCACATTCACATAATATTAAGGAAGGCTTGGAACTCCCCACGTTGTAAAATAATATTATTTTCCTGAAGGAAATGCTTTTACCTTGTCTGTTGTCACATAAATTCATTGTAGATTTTTCTAAATTTATCACATACCTTACCCCTTCACACATTGCAAAACCAAAAGGATTTCAATGTAAGATGCCGAAAGATTTGTGCCATGATTAAAAATATGAGAACAGGACATTTACTAATTTTTTATCATTATTAAGCATGTTAAATTGCTCAAGCATGAGAACTTATTGGTAATTTAAAAGGCAGCTAGTAACAGCAATGTTAATTTAGTAAAATAGGGTAGAAGTGGGTATATTATGGTCCTTGCTTATGTGACATATACATTTGCAAAGAAAACCAGATGTGTTTATAGGCTTTTCCATGAATTCAGTCTCAGTGAATATTGATACAATTGATATAATTTTGATATAACATGGATATAAGGATAGATAAATTATATTTTGGAACTTTAAAAATGCTCAGTGCTCGCTACGTCATACAGTAAGTAGTAAGCTGTTCAGTTAAGGTTACTTGGCAGAATTGTGTAGCAGACTGCTGAAGTCGGGTTCAAGTTTAAGGGAGGAAACATTGCATAGGAGGGTAGGTAGGTAGATAGTGTTAAGTCTCCAGAAATGACACTGGTATTGTATTGATGAATTTTGGAAATACTTTAATAATTAACTTTTTAATTCTTCTTTTAAAAACTACAGTATCACATATGGGCTGTTTTAAAGTATCAGTTACAGAGTGTGTCTGTATTTAACTGAAGCCTCAGTTTTGCGGCTTGTCAATCACTGAGTATTTGTCCTTCTTACCATAGTGATTTTAATCCATATTTGTGCATTATTTCTATCTTTATTCCATCTTTTCAGGGCTTTATTCTGTTATAGCTATATTAGGTAGTTTTCTTCCAGCAGTCTAAAAATTAGCTGTTAGTTTTAGACTTAAATATATTTCAACTGAATGAAACTTAAAAAAAAAAAAACATTTAGAGGAACTGAGAGATTATGAAGAAGCAGTGAGTTTTGTTTTTTTCTCCATTAAATTATCATCTAAGAGATAAAATAGATTTATCAGTCAGTGAAGATCAAACAAAAGATGAAATCTTTTTATTCTTTAATTTCTATCTTGTCAGCAGCCTGTTTGACTTCACCTGTAATATAAAGTATAACTGAATATGACTTTCACTTGTAATTTCTAGAAAATGCATATATATTTCAAGCTTAGGTTTTATCGGGGGGAGGGACACCATTAATTCTGAATTAGAAGAAAGAGTTTGAGAGATCAGTTATAATATAGGAAAATAAGAATTATTCTGGATGAGCACAGCAGTTAAAATATATCTTAGAATATGTCTTAGCAGAAATGATGAGAATCTGAAGATTTATTTCAAATGATATTTCCAAATTTGAGTATTACTCTGATTTAATCTTCATATGTTTATGATATATTGGGTACAGATATCTTTATTTTTAAGAACTGTTTTCAATCAGCACTTAATTTTATAAAACCCTACCAAGAATAAATGTAGCTTAATTATATGTATATGATCATCTGTGTTAATTGTATATATATTCACATTTTAAACACGAGTGCAATTTTGCTCTTACCATATCAATATTAAGGAAGGTTTTATTTCATTGATTATCCAAAATTATTTTTGAAGTCTAGGGACTTCAGGCAGTTTTTTCTATATGGTTGCATAGGACATTACTAGTTCTGCCATATGGTTTTAGAATGTTCGGTCATAGAAATGATTGGTAAACCACCTTACTATTCACCCAACTACCATAAAACTGGTAATTAATCCCTAAGTGTAGCATATTATATGGACTATATGTAATGTTATTTAAAGGTTAAAATCATTGGATAAGACGAACACAGGTATTTCTTTGTGATGGTGGAAAACTATCTTCCACGTTTTTATAGGACCTATATTTAGGAGCTATTACTGGAAAAGGTGGATGAATCAAAACTTGGTATCAAATTAGTGAAAAAATTAAGAATTTAGCAGAATCATTTATCAATTATTACAATAAGCATATCTTTCTAGGCATTTTTTTGAAGAAGTAGGAGATTTGAAACAGATGGAGAGAATCAAAATTAAAAGGAAGTATAATCATGGAAGAATTTACTATGTGGTATTATTAGAAGAAAACAGTTATCTAAGTAGTATTTACATTATGATAGGGATATGTTTTATGATTTTGATTGTTTTACAACACCCCATACCCCAAATAATTGTTTTCCACTTTCTAACATGAATGTTTTAAAGGTTTTATAATGTTTGACCAATGTTTGGAAACCTGTGCCTAAACTAAAGGCAGGTATAATGCTGTTGGAAAGACTGAGTGACTTTAAAAAAAGTTCACATTGATATTACTTTATATGTAGGCCCAAATCTGCATTATTACTGCTTTGCTGGCAATTTTATTAAGAATATAATCAGATGAGGTTCTTATTCATCTCCCCATTTTCAGTATAGTAGAGTATGTTTAGGAATCTGCTGGTCTTTTGCTGGACTTCTGTAATGAAGATTGATCATCATTGTATGATAGGGATCTTTGATGCTCACATCAGATTTCAAACATTACCATACAAAATAAACAATCCAAAAAACTGCTCTGAGTGTATAGCATTTGCTGAACTAGTGCCCCAGGCGAGCAAGAATGGAAAACAGGCTTTCCCAGCCTCAGTTACATGAAGATGAAAGCAAGGTGACTGAGGTCACCTGCTTACACCATGGTTACTTGCCCTCCAGTTTATACAATGAGTTTATTAAATACATTTGATTTTAACATTTTGTATACCTAGATGTGTTTAATGGGAACTAATTACAGTCACAGGTATCAATTCATTCATGGACTGCATTGATACTTAATATTTTTGGGATTATAGCTCAATCAGTTATTCATTAAGTGTTAACTAAAGCAGAAAGATTTATTCCTGTTACCTTTTAAAAATAAAAAGTATTTCAGCAGTTACAGGGTGACAGTGGCATGGACTGGTTTTGAAAAGTTACAAATAAAACTAAGAAGAACTTGTTGATGCAGTTTTCAGGAATTAGTTTTATTATTTGGAAGATAAATACTTCTAGGTTAAAGCTGTGATTATATACAAAATTAATAGCAGCATAAACAAAGAAACCCATATTTCAACAAATTTGACAGCTAGAAATGATAAATGGGTTTCCCTGTGTGTGTGCGTGTATTTTAATTTTCTATGTTGGTTAGTTTGGACTTTCCTTAGAATAGAATATCCTGAGAGGATAACGATATCCTGTTGAGCAGAGATTTGAACGTTACATGGTTATATTATTGAAAACCAAACATGTTAATTTACCTTCTCTCTCTGAAATATTTTTTTTCTTCGAGAGCACTTTCCTAAATTGGGACGGCATTCATAAGCTTGATTAAAATTATTTAAAGAATAAATATAAAATTAAATGCCCTGTAAATATTTTTCCCGTTGCGGAGCACAGGCTCCGGATGCGCAGGCTCAGCGGCCATGGCTCACGGGCCCAGCCGCTCCGCGGCATGTGGGATCTTCCCGGACCGGGGCACGAACCTGTGTCCCCTGCATCGGCAGGCGGACTCCCAACCACTGCGCCACCAGGGAAGCCCATGCCCTGTAAATATTATGTTCCTCCTATCATTGATCTGTTCATATAATCAAATTAAAAAAAAATAAACAGTACACTGATATTTTTCTTTTTAGTCCAGTTAGGTACAAGAGAATCCAAGAGGTTAACAACTGGAGAATATTTGTTTTGTGATGGGATGTATTACAATTTCTTTTTCTCATTGTCTTATAAAGTTGCTATTTAATTTTAATTTGATGTGGTATGTAAAGATTCCTTATGTAAAGTAAGTTTCTTTTATGAACACATTAAATACAGTAAAAACACCTTGCCTTCTTATGTGTGATACATATAGATATTGAGTATAGAAACACTAAATTTATATTTTGTATATTTCATTACTTATACTGTAGGTCTTTCCTAAAATACAGATCCAAGATCTGTTTATATCACTCAGAGGTTCCTTATTCACACTTTTCACAATACTTTTCCATACAACTTAATATTTCGTTTATTAAATTCAAAGAATTTGATAATATTTTAGTTATTGCCAACTTTATTTTACTTTGATTAAAAATACATTAAAATAATGAAAAATATTATTAGCCTTAAAATATATTGTTGCTAAAGTTATTTGTGTAAATCGTTTGCTTCTCAGTTCTTCAAAATTTTATTGGTAACTGTGGGATCAAAATTAAAAGTTTATGACTTTTAATATAATTATGGTCAGTGATATTTCCATTGTGTTTATAGTCTATATCTTTTACAAATTTCATAATAAGATTTTAAATAAAATATTTCTTATTGATGTTTGTGGAGTATATTATACTTTTTAAGATTTTGTGTTTTCAACAGGTAACAGTAATTAATTTGAACAAAAAAGAAAACAAAAATTTAATGGTTAGCATACATATTTAAAAATAGTTTCAGTTAAATGAAAAGTTTGAGTGATGACCTAATCTATATATTTTATATATATATATATATAAAAGAAATCACAACATTTGATTTTATGAATTTTGAGGGAAAATAACCTTGAAATAGTTAAATGCAGAAAACAATGTTAATTATTGAGTTTTCAGTTTCCTGGTACTGATTTGGTAAGATTTGTGTCCAAATTTCCATGCTAATAATGTTTACATAGGATCATTCATAATTTTAATGTTTTAAAAAATTTGTGCATCTCAACCAATATTGTTTTATACAATGTTAATAGTTTCCAAGTTACCCTCATCAGTTTTGATATTGATTGTATATAAGTCAGATCATCTGCCTAATTCTCTGTTTAATATTTAAATGGACATAGTGATTTGTGAAAAATCTAGATTAAAAATATAATTAATTACATGATGATAAAATTCTTCGCTTTTTCCTATTTTTGGAGTTTGGTCATTTTCTTTTAGTTAATTTTATTGAAAATCAACTTATGATGAACCACTGTAAAAATTGTTAAGTATTTCCAACACTTCCCGTTTCCCTAAATCAGACTGTCATAGCTCCAGTGAAGTTATGGAGAGCTCATATTTAAATTGTGTGGCAAACTCAAGGGTAGTAACGTCAAGGGACAGTGGTCTTGCTAGTTATGTGATATCACTTAGAGGATTACATATGATATATCCATTTAAATGTTATTTCCCATGCTTAGCCAGTCATATGTTGAAAGTTTTATTTAAAAATATTTTCCATTGAGCAATGTCAAAAGACTTCTATTCTTGTTTAAAATATGAATGTTGCTTAAAACCTTTTATTAGCGTTGGTAATATAAAATCCAGAAAAAAATGTCCTTTTAGGCAAAAGTAAGAGAAAGCTACCTCAGAAGACTCTTAAGATTTCAAATAAACAGTTATGCAGTAATGGATCAGAAGACACCTCATCATATGAGACCAAGTCTACACAAAAGAACCTCTACCAAAAAGAATAGAATCTATCCCCAAGGCAGCCTCTCTAATCTTATTGACAGGGTTAACAATATCTAAGAGACAAACGTTTCTAACATGTATCAAAAAGATTCTGGCAAACAAATTCAGAGTCCCATAGGCAATTTGGGAATCTTCATCTTGCAGCCACTCTGGGAAGATGTTGGCCGCTAGCTTTCTGAATGTTTGATGCAGCAGGCTGGCTTGGGCTGATGGCATTAGTACCATATCCCATAAATAAAATAACATATAAATAAAATAACATATGCTATTTCAGTGCTTGCCAAACAAACTTCAGATAATCTGTCTATTCCTGTGCGTTTCGTTTAGGGAAAGAAGGTGTTTGGGGGGCTCTTGCACAATCAAGGCTGGGAACTGTTGTATTTCTATTATAAATGACTGAATTGCCACGTTGAGCTCTACGTTTCGTACCCTTGTGAGTGCTGCCAGCGAGAACCATCCTCAAATATGATTAGACACTGACACATACAGTGACCAAAACTGCAAGACCAAGGTCACCAAAGCAGTGTCACCCCCAAGGGCTGTCCGTCAGCCACCACTGAGAAGAGCCCTCATCATGTCACCAGTGAGAACTTTTCTTCCAAAGGCTGCAAAGATTAACATGGAGAATAAGGACCCCCCCCCACCCTACCCACCTTTTTATTAAAATGAAAATAAGGAAAACTAAAATTACTCAGGGAACAAAAAAAGAAGAAAGGAAAATTGGGAGAAATAACAACATTATGGAATGAAAATACTTCCAACAGAAATATTCCTATTGTGACATTTATTGGGGCATTTAATTATTTACACTCAAAAACCAAAATTCAGGATTTAAAATATAGCCTTAGTAATATTTTGAAATTTGAAAGATTAAAAGAGCAGTCGCTTCTCAAAATTCTTGTGTTTACCGTATGCAGATTTTTACAATTTGCTTTTTTACTCACCTTTATATTGTTAAGATTTTTCTTTATTCACGTATTTCGAACTTGTTTGTTTATCATAACCACTGTTCAGTATTTCTTTATATGATGGTGATTAAACTACAGTTTCAGTATTCCTTTCCCGACATAAGAAAAAGTTCTTAAGTGTGATACTGCAGTAAAATACAAAAGAGAAATGCAAAATACAATACAGAATACACAACTGTATAAGCTAAATTTGAATGGTATTGTGATGTGTGTATGTATGATATATTTTATTTTGTTTATTATCACATATCGGGTTGGCCAAAACATTTTTTCGGGTCTCCTCTGTAAGATGTTATGGAAAAACCCGAACTAATTTTTGGCCAACCTGATACTTATCATAGCATCCTACATAACACTTTTTAAATCAAAAATATCTACGTCATTAAATATCTTCCTACCACAGCACCAATTCAGTGGCTGCTTATTATTTCATTGTATGGATTTAAAAGAAATTACTTAACAGTCTCATATGGTTGGGTATTTTGGTAGTTGTTGTGTTTTACATTTTCATAAGATTAAAAGAAGCTACGTGAAGGGTTTAATTGTGGTTTATATCTTTGTTGCCATCCAAAAGCATTTATTTAAGATAAATTCTCAAATGTGAAATTATGTCAGAGGGTATGCCTGAATGTTTTTGATTTTTAATATAATTAACATAATGCAGTAGGTTTCATAAAAGCATGTTCTTAAATAATTGGAACCGCTGTACTGTTTTGGTTGACTCTTAAGTGAATTATCGCTTGAACAAAATTAATTTTGATATTTTATTATCATAGACATAACAATGAATCCTGCCAGAGTCTGAGATTTTATTTCATTTAAATCTGTGTCATCTTGTGTGGGTTATTGAATATCTCTTAGTACCAATTTCTCTGACTTATAAACCTAGGAGTTTGTAACAATGCTTAAGAGAATATTGGCTACACTGACATTTTATTATTCTAACTCTACTTCTCATTTTGGAAAAAAATTAAATAGTGTGTAGGAATGAAAACAAGTCGCTGTATTTCCACAGCTTATCAGTGTTAACTCACTTATTGCCAGCTGCAAGGTTGCAAGAATTTTTTTTGTCAGTTACTTATAGTAATATTTAATGATAGAGCCAATTATTCGGAGTGAAGGACAGATTAGCCTGCAACTTAATAGTCTTTTAGCTTTCCTTGGGTAAACATTTTCACAGCTGACTGTATAATATTTTGGAATATAGACACATAGATAGCAGCATGTATATTTACAATTAATTCCTGACATCATTTTTTCTGTGGAAATAATGTCTGCATGTGTGTATGTACGCACATTATATATTCTTGCACAAACTTGCACTGATTCTGTTAATGTATATTACAGGCTAATATTCAAGTACACTTCTAACTTATATAAATAAGTTTAAAGATATGTACATATTTGTCACCATTTTGTCACTTAATTTTTAAAGTATTTGTTCCCAATCACTGTAATTATCCAGAAAAAATAATGCTTTCATTATGTTTCTCTAGATTAAATAAGTTTTAGAAGTACCTAATACTTGCCTACTAAATGAACTTTTGAAGTAGATTTGCCCTTGTTTGTTGCCTGAAGTCCAGTGACTTTAGCGCCCTACCTGAACCTGATTATGTAGGGCCATGTTCTCAAAAATAATGTTTCCTCTTTCAGTGCTTGTCTTCCTCCTGATCTGTAAGAAATGCTGTCTCTACAGAGGTTTTGCTTTTAAAAGATACGTACAAATATTTAGTCAATGTAATTTACAAATATATTTGAGGTTATATGTGGGAAATATTTTTTTATGATCATAGAAGATATTAGTGCTCCCTGAGTCCTGCTATTATACACTTTGTCCTTTGATCAAAATGTGTGTGTGGGGCTTCCCTGGTGGCGCAGTGGTTGAGAGTCCACCTGCCAATGCAGGGGACACGGGTTCGTGCCCCGGTCCGGGAAGATCCCGCGTGCCGTGGAGCGGCAGGGCCCGTGAGCCATGGCCGCTGAACCTGCGCGTCCGGAGCCTGTGTTCCGCAGTGGGAGAGGCCACAACAGTGAGAGGCCCGCGTACCGCAAAAAAAAAAAAAAAAAAGTGTGTGTGTGTGTGTGTGTGTACATGCATATATAGGAGTGAATGCAAGTGCACATAGCCTCTCAAACAATGGGCACTTAACACAAGTCAGTTTTTACTAGTTACCATGCCAAGTCTCCAAGCACAGGAGATGGAGACAAACAGGAATCATAATCTTAACCCCGTTTAAAAGGTCTTTGATCCCTGCCATCGTGAGTTTGGTTCTTTGTAGCAGAGCTTCCAGGATATACCCTATCCTAGATCAAATTGTAAAATATATAACAGGAACGATTAATATATTCTAATTAACAGCAATCAAACAGCACATTAAAAAGTGTATACTTTAAATTGGTTGTATAAAGACCTTTGATGGAGATAGAGAATAAGGGACGAACATTCAGCAGCAGGCAAATTTCCAATCAGTCATGGAGTAATAACTCTGATTGTCTGCTGTCTTCTTACAGAGTCGGCAAGCAGTGGAAAGTTTCCTAATGTGTGTAGAAGTTTCAGGCAGTAGGGAAACAGTGGATTATGGAGAGTTCTAGGCTAGGACATTCATGATGGCCTGTAGTCAGTTTTGCTGCTGTTCTTTTGCTGTTGTTTCCAGTAGGTTTTTTTTTTTTTTCTTTACCTGAATACCTAGTCTTTCTTAACTAGAGAACTGTAGAGGCTGTGAGATCACATAAATTCCAATTAGGCTAAAGTGATCATAAGGGCCATTCCCTTTGAGTCCACTGCCTTCCACAGACTACTTCATGTGAAGAAAAATAAACACAAATGATAACAGGTTACCTTGTAAATTAAATGGTCAAGGCCTGAATGCCTGCTAACCATTTTCCTCTTAATAACCTCAAATGCATTGTGTGTTCTTCCCAGAAAAAGCTGAAGAAACCTGATTCTTCAAAATTACAATTATATACAGAATTTTCCTTTAACCCCCCTGGTTGTTTTTCTGGAAGTGAATGTATTTTTTATTTCTCATTCCCCTAAGATAAAATCATGTATTGCTATTGCAATTATTTATACCTAAATGCACATGAGTTTCTTTTTCCTATCTAAGCCTTTAAACCTTTTACTAAGGAGAACATTTGTCTCTGGGCCGTTAGCTCCTTTGTTCTAAAGCCCAACACCTGTCTGATCCACACGTTCTCTCCTCTGCCAGAGGACAGGTCACTTTCTCCTCCCTGTTCTTTTGGTCACCCATGTTCTCCTCTCCTTCCTTGAATGCTGAGGTCACCGCACTCACCCCCCATGTCTGAGAGTTCTCTTCCATCCAGGCGTCTCACCCACAGCGTTCTGTTCTTAGTGTGATCATCCGTTTTTAGTAAGTGCCTAGGTGAATATGGTCTTGAGAATGACTGAAAAATGCTTCTTGTGGCCAGACTTTAGGAGGAACCCAAATACAGTTCACAGAATTAAGGATTTGGGGCAAATGAAAAGATAATGTTAGAGTTTGAGTCTTTCTGTATAGTTTAAAGAGCGCAATGGCTATTAAAAGATTCCTGATATGGAAAGTTGTTAAAATTAATTCTTGCGGATGCTAGAGAAATACAAGATAAGATCATCAATAAAATCAATAAGAAAATGTAAATTTTTACCTGCTGGCTCTTTTTTCTCTTCCTCAGGCAGCATAATAATTCATTTGCATATCATTAAGGGGATGTCATATTAAATGAACCATTCTTTTGTCAGTAACGTTAAGCTTCTTTTGCTTCTCTAGCATTGTTTGATCAACAGGACATGTCCGCACGTCTTGTCATTAAGTCTCCTTAGGCTTATGTTGCTTCAGAGCCTGTTCAACGCTGTGAAAGAGGCAGCTTGCTCTAGATCCAGCCAGCCAACCACATTTTAAAAGGCAAAGTCGTTTTGCCATAACCTAACATTCTTGCATCTTTGACATTTTTCTTCAGGTGTTCGCCCAGATTTTGCCTCCTTATTAGAGTTAATTGGGAAGTCAATCACCAGAAATTCTCGATTACCCCTTTGGGAGATGTGGAAAGAACAGTAACTGCTTTGAAGGAGATCAAGGCCCTGAAAAGAAATACTGACATGGATGGTGACTTAGTTTCCTAGGGCTGCCGTGACAAATTCCTGCCAACTGGTGGCGTGAAAGAACCGAAATTTGTGCTCTCATGGTTGTAGAGGCCAGACTTCTGAAATCAAGAAGTTGTCAGTGGTGATTTCTTTCTGGAGACTCTCAGAGAGACTCAGTGTCATGCCTGTCTGCTAGCATCTGATGTGGCCAGAAATCCCTGATGTTCCTTAGTTTGTAGATGCGTCTCTCCCATCTCGGCCTCCATCTTCATGTGCCTTCCCCCTTGGGTTTCCTCCTCTGTGTCTGTGGATGTCAACCCTCTCTCTCTTTCCTCTTATTAGGACACCAGTCATTGGATTTAGCGCTGACCCTAAATCCAGGATGATCTCGTTTCCAGACCCTTAACTTAATTGCATCTGCACAAATTCTTTTTCCAAGTAAGGTCACATTTGTAGGTACTGGGGAATAGAAGTTAGGCATATCTTTTGGGGGGGACCCTATTCAATCCACAACAGTAAAAAAAAGGCAACTTTGGTAGAACCTAAAGGGTTAATTTTGGACAGGCCATTAGGACTGTGCCGTCTCCAGAAATTGTCTCTGTGAGTGGCATGAAATAGAAATATAATGGTTGGCAGGATTGCTAAGTCTTTGCCAGAGATAAGAAGTATAATGTGGACATCTGAGACATGAGAGGAATTTAATTCGAGAATTTACATACTAGTTAGAACACTGAACAGAATTCAGGGAATCTAGCATGAGACTTGGAATCTAGGAAGGACAAGGATAAATGTCCACAGGGCAAGGTGTGCCAGTGGCATCTCCAGTGACATTGTTGAGGCCATGACTTGCATGGGCAGGGGCTTCCCTCAGCCGTTCCTGATATTAAGGGTTTCTTTTCTTCAATCAATTCTACCTAGTAAGTAGAAAAAAACAGTGGTTCAGCAGTCAAATAGAACCGAGGTAAAGTCTCTGGTTTGTCAGTTACTAATATTCTGAATATAAATATGCTGTTTATTTTCTTAGAATTTTTCTTGTCCTATCTGAAAAGAAAAATAATGAGAATCGTTTTCATTATGTCTGGGAAGAAAAATATCTGCCTCCAGTGCTGTCCAAAGGAACGTTCTGTGATAATGAGAGTGTTTTCCACCTGTGCTGTCCTAAAGGGTGACTGCTAGCCACAAGGTGAGGACTCTGGGAATGTATTTGATTTTAATTAATTTAAATTTAAATAACTACAGTAAGTCCCCTACACACGGACTTCCAAGTTGCGAACTTTCAAAGATGCGAATGTGCGTTCACGTGACCAATCATGTAAGTTAGTTCACGTGTCTGGCGTACATTGTCCCATGCGGGCATCCTCTATAAGTGGTTGTGCTTTTGTGTACTTCACAGTACTGTATAGAGTGCAGTAGTACAGACTCTTTATGTCGAAATCAAAGCACTGTAAAAAGAGAAAATTAAATATAAATAATCTCTTAGACTCTTCATGTTTAAATAATATGAGAACTCAATTTGCTCTATGCTGACTCATTTGTCACTCAACGATGCAGATCGAGGATACTGTGATAGTAAAATGTGCATGTTAATTCAGGACACATCCTGAACTTCCCTTTATGTGATTTATAGTTTAAAGTATTCATTGCTCTCTTTGCCAATTTTAATCATTTTATTTTTATTATTTTCGTGAGTGAAGTTTGTAGGTGGTTGGAAACCATACAATTTCATGTACTGTTTTACTTGGAAAGTAATTGGAGATGGAGAAGAGTTTTTGATTGTGCTCTGAAATCCTCCACCAAAACCACGATGAAAATATCTGCCTCCCACTCATATCACATATTATAGCTTAACTTATGACATAGAATTAAAATAAGTAACAAATAAGTAACACAAAACTACTAAATTCACAAGGAAAAAGTGAAAAACACAAAGAGTAATCGAGTTTAGCACACTTTAGTTTATGAAAGATTAATGCATAAGAATTAAATTGTGTCAAGGTTGGTTTTATTGATATAATTGATAAGATCACTGGAGAGATGAGTAGCAAACTTTGTGCTACACAAGCAAATAAACAAAAGTTCCTTGTCAAGCAAGCTGTATATCTCACTTATGCTGCCATATACTTAGAGACACACACACACACACACACACACACACACACACACAAACACACACACACGTGGGGAAAAAAAACGACCGTGGTAAATTATGAAAAGCTGGTAGTCATAGATGATTCTCTGTTTTAAAATTAAGGCAACAAATTTAGAAATAACTAACCCCAAATTAAGAAACTAAAACTATAATTTTTACTGTTAGGAAATAACAGTAAAAAATACTGCTACATACAAAATCTGTGGGTGGAGACAAAACTGTAATGAAAAGGAGCTTAATATCTTAAATAATTTGTTACTAAATTAAAAAATAATAGAAAATGAATTATTTAATTAGAAATCTGAAGTGGAGCTTTTGTCTTTTCTGGATATATGCCCAGGGATTGGATTGCTGGATCTTATAACTCTGTTTTTAGTTTTTTAAGGAACTTTCATACTGTTCTCCATAGTGGCTGCAATTAGGACCTACTGTATAGCACAGGGGACTCTATTCAATATTTTGTCATAACCTATAATGGAAAAGAATATATATATGTATAACTAGAAACAATACATTGAATAAATTGTCCATTTAAAGAATAAATGATAATATTTGTAATGCCAAAAGTTTTTTTTTTGGAAATGTACCAAGGAAATGTCATAATTAAAAACTGCAGCTAATAACATAAAATATATGGATATAAATTCAACAAGACATGTACAATGTTCAGGTAAAGAAAATTTTAAAGCTATAAAAAGCAGTAACACTGGAATGAAGGGATTTACCTAAATTGCATAGTTGTCAGCGTGGGAGCTCCCTTTTCAAAATGCTTGGGTGCGGAATTGACCCCAGTGTTCACTGGGTACTTGACCATAGATAAGTTACCTACAATTTCTGTACCTCAATTTTCCCATCCACAAAACGGCAATAAACATATCCCCTTCACAGAGCTGTGATGGATAAAAGAGATAATGCTGTCACGTGTTTGGAAGATTATCTTACACATAGCAATCTTTTAATTACCATCTGCTATTTTTCCTATTATTTCTCCTAACACCTCTGCTGCTACTCCTAAGAGGTATAAAACAGTAAAGGTAGGCAGTCTATAAAAACGAATCTGTGCATTCAATGTAAAATCAAGCCGAATCCTACTAAGATTTTAAAAATTTGTCAAGTGGTTTTAAAGTACCTCTTAAAAAGAGATGTAAAACAAGTGAAGGACATCCAGGCAGCATTGGAGGAGGGGTTATGCCCCGGTAGATATTACGATGCCTTATAAAATCATACAATTTGAAATAGTATGATAGTGGAAAGAATAGAGAGTGTAAAAAAACTGTACCTATGAATGTATGGAATCTTAATGTGATAACAAAGGCATTTTACATGAGTGGAAAAAAACCTATATTAATAACCCAAGGTAAATATCTTTCTAGGCAAATAGATACTGGACTTGAGAAAAGACATACAAAAGATCAGTAAAAATATGTTCACTAGTAATTGGAGAAATGCACATGAAATATGAATCTTGTATTTCTATTTTGGTGGGTCCTTAAAAAATTGAGCACTGTATTTCTGTCCTTTTGAATATTAGGGAATGTGTATTTTCCATAGCCTCCTTGACCCCAGTGTTAGGAACAAGGGTGGCATATGGATTTGGGGAAGGCTGTAGGTTGGAGACAGGACAGACCAAGGATATAGGTTGGAGGCGGAGACAGGGTCAAGGATGCTAAAAGCAGCAGAGACTTTTCTGCAGTCATCACTTGTAATGAAGGTTAATAAAACACTGATTTTACAGTTTGACATGGCAGTGTCAAAAGGCCAAGTTTTGCTTCTTGCCTATTGTTAAATACTAAAATTATTATGAAAATGCAGCCTTGGCCAGAGTGTAGGGAAGCAGACATGAACACACTGTTGATGGAGGATAAAGGTACGGTCTTTCTGCAGGGCACTTTTCCAACATTGATCAAGCGTAAGCACGGATACGCTATGCTACAGAAATTGTCTTTATAGAAATGTATTTCAATGAGATAACCCACTAATTGTTCCTATATATATATTTTCTTCTTAGCATTTTTTATAGTACCCGGGGGGGGGGGAATAGGAAAATAACCTAGATGTCTAGGAGTAAAGGATTATTCACATGAATCATCTTACATTCAGCTGTGCAGCCATCAGCGGATGCCGTAGAGTTACATTTACTGAAATAGAAAACTCTGCACAGCATATTGCAAAGTGTAAATATTTTTACACATGTGTATCTGTGTATGTGTATGTGGCTTTGTCCTCAGAGAGCTCTGCCTTAAAAGATGTTCCGAAAAATGTGAACAGTGAAATCCACCACCCACCCACCCCTTCCCGGGGCATTTTGGGTGATTTAATTATTTCCTTTTTTTTTTTTTTTTTTGGTACGCGGACCTCTCACTGTTGTGGCCTCTCCCGTTGCGGAGCACAGGCTCCGGACGCGCAGGCTCAGCGGCCATGGCTCACGGGCCCAGCCGCTCCGCGGCATGTGGGATCTTCCCAGACCTGGGCACGAACCTGTGTCCCCTGCATCGGCAGGCGGACTCTCAACCACTGCGCCACCAGGGAAGCCCCTTAATTATTTCTTTTTTATGTACTTCTTTGTGAAGATTCTTCCAGAGCATGTATTATAATTTTTTTCTTAATGACTGGTATTTTGCCTAATCTTTTAACCAGTTCTGTCCATCAGTTCCTGTGTTCCGAATCACATCAGTGTGATGTGAATAGCCCTCAGGCAAAAGCAATTTTGATTAAGACCAAAGGAGAGGAATCTTACTTTTCAAATTAAGGATACCTTGGTAGAGGAAGGCTTTGGACAACCTCTTGATGCTGGACCCCTGGACAAAGAGAGAGTACACAGGAGCTGGGAGAGAGTCAAAAAGGACATAAAAGACAGTAAAAGATGTGCTGTCTCTCCAAGATCTAGTGGCCGTGGTTGTTGTATTGATACATCATGGAAAATCTCATGGACTGCTGTTCTCATCTCAAAGACTACAGATGCCTAATTTAATAGCTCACTGTAACTTTAGAAAGTATTTAATGCTGTCCTTTGGGTTTGTCAACTCCTTCCCTTCTGTCGGAACCTAACTCCCCAGCCCCAATTTAGTGATAGCCCAGTCTTTTCCATCTAAGCGGTGACAGCGCATCCAAGTTCTGCCCCTCCTTGCCTGTGACAAGAGGCAAAAAGGGATATTCATTAATTAATCCAGCATGTATTGATTATTCCTCCTGAGCCACGCTCAGTGCCAGTCTGGTCCGAAAGGCAGATGGATAAATAAATAGGGTGCGGTTGGTAGGATATGATGGAAGCGTGTGCCGCTGGCATTTGTAAGAAATGTCCAGCATAGGCACGGGAGAAAGTAGATTCGTGGTTGCCTAGGGCAGGGTGGAGAGAGCAGTGAATGTGGGGTGGTTGCTAATGTGTATGGTGTTTCCTTCTGGGCTGATGAAAATCTTCTAAACTTACATGGTGTCCCTTTAAATGGGTGAAGTTTATGGTGTGAATTACATGTAAGTAAAGATGTTAACCAAACAGCCACGTGAGTGAGCATTTTACCCGACTGGGGTGAGTGTGAGGACAGGCTGTGGTCACTCTCAGCAAAGGCGGTGGTGCAGGGTATCATCTAGGCTTCAGATTAATCAGAATTCAGGTTGGCGAAGCAATCAGGCCAGTGTGGTCCAAGCACATGCAGCTGGACGTGCAGAACGTACATGATTTGGCATCATTGGTTCGTGTTGCACTGAGGGCTAGGGAAGGCTGTAGAGGAAAGAGACTGTGTCGCAAAGGGCCTTGGTCCTACGGTGAGAAGTTTTATGGTGCCGTGAGGTTACCTTCCACTTGTGGATTAAGGCAATGGGAGATGTTTTTTCTATAAGGGGACATTCACCCAAGCAGCTTGTTTAAAATGCAGACATCTGAGATCCATGGCCAGAGATTCTGACCCAGGGGTTTTTAAGTGGGGGCCATACATCAGCCTTTTAAACAAGCATCCTTCGTGAATCTGATGCCGGTGGTTTATGTATCAGATTTGGGGGAACACGATTTAGAGAAATCTCTATATTTATTCTCCTTCATATCCCAAGTGCTAAACCCTTACATAGTGTACAATCACAGTCGGAAGCATTTAGGTGCTCAAGATATTAGATTGTGAGTCAGTTCTTTGTCCTTTGCATTTAAATTACATTGGAATTGCATGTTATAAGGCAAAAAAGTTCCTACTGTATATTTCAGAGAGAGGCTGCTTTTTGTAATACGTGCTGTAAGAAAGAAATAAAAGGTGGTTGTCATTTGTAACTGTGGAATGGACCAATGGAAATGTTACACACAAAATGAAACTTACAATCTGCAACTTGTATAACATTATTTACAGTTATGATTTTAGCAGTCCCCGATATGGTACTATCTTTAAGGCTAGGGAGAGTTTAGTATAGGATTCTAAATCTGTTTTTCTTCCTGGAGGAGGACGTATATAGGTCTTCGTTTTTTTTAAAAAAGTACACTGAGCATAATGTAATGAGCATGCTTTGAAACAACTTACTGTACGTCATTTAAGCCATGATCACATGCGTCGTATTTCTTTTAGGAAGAAGATAAATATCAAGACTGTAATTGCAAAGCTTTTCTTCCCCTGAGAGTGTTTGCTATGAATGTCTGTTGATATGGAGTGATTGTGAAGAAAGATATACCATTGTCCATAGTAGGAAATTAAGTCATGATACCTAGTTTTAGAGATACATATATATTTTACTTAAGACGTTTTCCCCCTTCAATTAGCTATACCTTTTTTTTTTTTCTCCAAGACTCTTCAAGATTCTGCCTTGGGGAAATAATATCTCTTGATTGTGGTCTCAGGTAGCCAATGAATCTAACTCGTTTTCATTAAATGTTATTTTGCTGTTATGGCCATCATTCTCAGTTAATTTTAATTTTCCCCCGTGAATGTGCTTTTCAAGAGGTGTATATTATCAAGAATATGCCTGATTACTGGAAGGATTTGTTAGATGTGGAAACTACAGAAAACAGGACTCTAGTAGTCTCAGAGAGTGTGGGACAACCACATTTAGTCTTATGAAAAGGAAAACTAAGTGATGTGAAACATTTGAAGAAACTTACCTGGTGAAAAAATAGCTTTTACATATGTCTACGTTTATTACTTAAAATTTTACCTTTAGAAAGATACTCATTTTGAAAGTAGTGTCCCTGGTTAGAAGAAAATAACCTTGAGAGAGGCAATGCTCATTCAGTTAAATATTTAATTTGCATTCCGACTATGGGTCAACCACAGAAACTGCCTATATAGGTTTTTCATCTTTGAACTATACCACATCATCTTTTTTTTTTTTTTTTACTGTAACCTGCATTATTATCATCATTTTAGATGGTAAAAATTAAGACACGAAGAGTATAAAGTTATCATCAAGGGGTCCCAGTCAGTAAGCAGTCAAGACACGATTCAAAGGAAAATCTCTTTAATTCTGAAACCCAACCTGTTTCTATACCATGATATGTGCGTCTTAGGAGGAAGGGTATTAATCAATTCAAAGAAACAAATGGGCTCTGAGACTGGTTGAAAAGGTGAAAAGTAGAAGATGGTGGACATTGGTTTTGGTAATACCTGCTTATTCAAATTCTCTTGACTTTCTTGGTAAAATTTCCGAAATAGAAGGGATTTAGAGGCTGTTTATTCCAGCCCTCCTCATTTTCTAAATGAGAACTGAGGTTCTCAATCTCAGAAGGTTAGGGATACACTTCATGGTTTTCCTTCTCAGAGAGACAGAGGAGATCCAGGGTGAAGGAAAATCTAAAACCCCAAATCCTTCAGCGTCAGCTGAGGTGTGTAGGAGTGAAAAAGGGCCAGATTGTAAATCCTGTTAAGGAGAAAACACTTTTCAGGACGGTCTGAGTGTCATCTACTAACGGAAGTGTAACAGAATCTGCCAATTTTGTGTGTTCTTAAAATTACAGTATGATTTTGTTTAAGCTAGGTTTTCCTGTGAAGACGAAACCTTGAACTTATCAGTTTTATTGTCTTAGAGAAATAGTGCACTAGATACGATCTCCATGATACAGTGTTAAGATATATTACAGAAAATTATCTTTAAAACTTTTATAGTGTGAAAAAATAGATCTTTTTCATTGATAATGTATTTCATTCAAATGTATTTTGGCTTTTTGTGAGGAAACCCTTTCAACCTGCAATTTTTGATAGATTTGAAGTAGTTTATATAAGAAATCTGGGTATTTCCTTCTGATTCTACTTGACAGAACTGTGTGTGTGTGTGTATGTGTGTGTGTGTATGTACATATGTGGATAATATCACCTCTTTGACCTTAAATTAATTAATTTAAAAATAAAAGCATTCGAAATTTGTTTTGGGGAAAATGGAACAGTCCTGTTTGCTCACTTATGCTCTCTATACTATAATATGCTCCGTGTAATTTTTCCTCGCTATTTATTTAAAGAGCCAAAACATAACCTTTGTCTGTAACTCTGGAGGCCTCTTACCCAAAGTCATTCTCTCCTGAATTGAAAGCTTCTCATAGTAATCACTTCATCTATCTTATCTAGTAGTTTGATGATCACATAATGTGCTTTATTGCGGGACATTCTCTTTGATACCTTCCTCTCTCTGGTTGAAATCCAACAAGGCCATGAATCACTTACTTATTACTCACGTAAAAACCTACAGAACCAAGATAGATAAGGCAGGTGACCTTAAAGGCGGGCAGTAATGTTAGTTCACTTACAGAATCGGGATTGATGTAAATGTTGAAGTCTGTTATTGGATTTTTATCTTTTTCTTTTTACAAAGTCATTTTATTACCCCATAATTCTGTAATTCTCCTTTATAAAAATGTTACTTGGAGAGATAAAACATGTGATTGGTACCTCAGTATTAACTGTTTCACCCCTTAGTTGTTTAGATGGGAGGGCACTAGCTCTTTCCATCGCGGGAGGACATTTATTTGGTTTTCATTCTCTGTGGAGGGTTCCACGAGTAGAAAATAAGGCGTATGTCAGTGTTTTTTAGTACTTATTTCTAAGTTACTGCTTTTAGGTGGAGTTTCTTTTGGATTTTTATTCCCTTTCTAGTTTCACCCTTTCTTCTTCTGCAGTTAAGTTCAGGCAGACTATGGGTGACAACCCTACTATGATTTTTGCCCAATAAGGATTATTAATCTGTGAGATAATACTACTTACTATGTTTATTTCTAGGAAGGATTATTTACCAGCAATAATAAATGTTTTATGACTTGAAAACACCTTCCTTTGGGGACATGAGACAGCCTGATGGCATAAGTGGAGCTGAAAGACCATGTAATAAGGAATTTGAAGTATGATTTTAAGCATTTTGGCCTATACTAAAGAGTTAATAAAGGAGTAAAGTGTACAGTTATGAGATTAGACTAAGGGTCCAGCAAATAGGGAAGCTCACATCCATGTAAAAAATCCATGTAGACGTTCACAGTGTAACCAAAGAGCTTTTGCATTGGCTGCACTTCCCTTGAAGACGTGTTTGCGTATGTTGCTTGGCAAAATAGATAAATGTTCTTTTAAAATCTATAATCATATTTAATGTTGTGCCCTGCAGATATTTCCCTACGATCTCCAAATATTTTTTTTATCATTCAGAAGCATTTTGTCACAGCAGTTGTTTCCTCGAGCTACTGGATCAGTGTAAAAAGTTCCCCGAACTTTCACGAGTCTCCGCTGCAGCTCCTGCCCGTGTCTTTCAGGGTGTGCCTCATCCATTTTCGGTGTCATGGTAAAATTGTGGCTCAAACCTCTCTTCTTGTAAGCCCGCCTTCCACACTCTTTCTGTTCTTCTTGTAAGCCCACCTTCCACACTCTTTCTGTTCTTCTTGTAAGCCCACCTTCCACACTCTTTCTGTGAATCTCTTGGATATGAGTTTATTAATCCTCTGACCTTTTAGTGAAGAGTGGTTCACAATCCTGTATTGTAGAAGCGCCCAGGGAGTTATTTTAAAAAGCTTCCGTGTCCCATCCCAGACCATTTTAATCAGAATCTGAGTGCTGGTCTCAAGGATGGGTATTCTGAAAGTTTCCCAGAAGTGCGTGCACTTTTCCTCTGTCTCATGCTGTTTTAGTTAGTATATGATCAAAATAACAAAAACAAAAACCAAAGCACAGGCCCTCAAATGGCTTCAGGATGAGCATCCACCAGTGTTTGTTTATTGTTTCTTTGATAGCATTCTGAAGTGCTTACCCTGACCCAACGTCCTTTCCTCTCTAAACGCTTATCAACTTTTCAAATTTGTATAGAGACCATTGCTTTCCAATAGAAACATCATGTGAGCTGCATATGTAATTTAAAATTTTCTAGTAACTATGTTAAAAAAGTGTTAAGAAGAAGATTAATAATTTACTTAACCGGTATATCCAAAATATGATTTTAATACATAACGTACGAGGTGCTTCACAGGTGTTTAAAAATACTGTGTCTTCAAGATCTGGTGCATGTTTGCATGTTTCAGTACTTGCTACATTCCAAGGGCTCGATAGCGAAAACCGGCCGGTGGCTACCAATTGGAGAGCGCAGTGCGGACTCTTCACCTCTTGTTTTGCTCTTGATCTCTGCTAATGTGCTGCCGGAACACATTAAAGTATGTGGCTTTTTTTTTTTTTTTTTGCGGTACACGGGCCTCTCACTGTTGCGGCCTCTTCCGTTGCGGAGCACAGGCTCCGGATGCGCAGGCTGAGCGGCCATGGCTCACGGGCCCAGCCGCTCCGCGGCATGTGGGATCTTCCCGGACCGGGGCACGAACCCGTGTCCCCTGCATCGGCAGGCGGACTCCCAACCACTGTGCCACCAGGTAAGCCCCTAAAATATGTGTTATTTTAAAGTTATTCTGGAATTGATTTACTGCAAAACAGCTTATTTCTGCAGTAGTAGGAATTTTGTCTGATTTCGAAATATGTCTTGTTCAGATGGGGCTTTGAGCCACTACACAAAATCATACCACATGGAAGATCACCGCATGTTACAAGCAGTTCTTAGTGTGCTGAAGTAAGACAGGCGCGCACACACACACACACACATACACACACACACACACACACACACACACACACGATCTTGGTTAGTTGCAAATCAGCACGTTACCCAGGTCTACAGGGAGGGAAAACCAACTCAAGCAAACCTCAGAGATCTCAGACTACTCAGTGAGTGATTCTCAAGGCACTGAAGAGTTGATTGCCTACTGATATTTCAAAGGCTCTGGCAAAACTGGGTGTTCTCTGAAAGTGTAGCATCTTATTGCACCTTTGAAGACTCTGATTACATTCTCTGAATATATTTTTGCTGAAGTGGCAGAACTTTAATCCCTAAGGGCACTTTTAACTTCTGAGTCCCAGTGCCTCATAGGGACTAGTTACTGTTAAATATAAAATGTGAAAATAAGCAATAAAGTCCCTTCATCCTTTGACTTTACTGATATTTGAATGAGGCAAGAAAAAAATGTTCAATTTTACGAAGCAGTTTGTATATTAGGCTCTTTAATTCTTGCATTTCTTCACATAGTATTAAAGTTCTTGCTGTAATATAAATTAATATGAGATGTAATTTCAGATAGAACAGAGTTGTTCAATCTATTATAAATTAAAAGGAAAATGGTGTATGTATACATTCACTTGTTTCTATTTCCAAATAATCAGATAATTTTCTCCTCAGTGCTTTCTGTTAATTCTAAACATTTTATTTTAAAAATCCATTTGAGCATATGTTTTAATAATTTAATTGTAATAGAAAAGGATTAGGTTACATTTCAGTTAGGTAGAAACAAACTATTGTGTGCTGATTGGTCTATTTCTTTGGATTTGTTTAACTAGCTACTAGAAAACAATTCTATTTCCTTTCACCTAGCAAACGATATGTAGTCATTTGGTTCAATCCGTGGTTGGTTGAATCTGCGGATGTGGAAACCGCGGATACAGAGGAACCAAGTGTAATCTATAGTCATCGGTGCTAAGGAGCTGCTGTTGGATACCTCCAGGCAGACTTTTCTAAGTGACTGAGCTAGGTCTAGGGGTAAAAAAAACCTTATCACTCAGGATTCGGGATATATAGTATCCAACCACATCCAGAAGAAAATAAAAGTGTTATGATCCATGAAAAAATGTGTTTCCAGGAAATAGTAGAATATATAGGTATATGTCTACTGTTTGAAAAAATAAGTACGTTAGACTCACCCACGTAATTCTGTGTCTAAGCCTAGATTTGCATTATCTTTGAAACTATAATAGTAAATAATAGTAAAAAAAGACATTTAAAACAAATTAATTTTATCGGTTTTTCCTATATTTTAGCAGCAAATTTGAAATATTACACTTAGCTTTAAGAAGTGATTTTTGGGATATACTTTTAAGAATAGGAAGGGAAAGGCTTTATTCCTTTTACCTGCACCTTTACAGAGAGAATCACTGTTAACTGGTAATTGCTCAATAGGGCAAAAAGGAGCACGTTAAACAGTTACTTTTGAAAATTCTAAAACAATGTGATTAGTTGAAGCAAACACAAAGAGGCAGCTAATACTAATTATGGGCCAGAGAAATTTGTTTAATATTCAATTTAATCTGTAGTACACCAGACAATTGCAAAGAGATTCTATCTTGTCTCTTTAGAATTTTAGAGGAAGAATGTGTCCTGTCTGCTTTTCAAAGCTTTGTTCTTGCCTGTGGGACTAAACCATAAAGTTCAACCAGCAAAGCTTGGTTTCCCAAAGGACCCAGCAGGCATTGATAGTGTGCTCTAGCTGTAATTCTATAGTGATAGCAGATTGGTGACTGACAGAAATCTCTTGGGCCAAAGTCACAAAGCTGTAATATTTTCACAATAGACTGATGTCTTTGGAAGGTCTGTTTGATTTCAAAGGACATTTTATATTTTTCTGTGAAGATGAAAGTATTTTAGACCTTTGTGATGAAACCCATCTGATTGCATAATAAACATTGCAATAAATTATAATGTTTCTTTCCTGAGCTACTTATCGCTTGAAGCTGATTAAGAATATTGCAAAGTGTAGATCAAGTACTATTTATTTTTAGTACAAAGTGGATATGAGGTTATCTTTATTTCTATCTGATTAACAGAATAAATTATTTAGAAAATAGAATGCATTGCCTATTGCTGTGAAGAGTGAAGAGCATATGTATTTTTATGAGATGACAGATTTATTATTTATAGTTAAAATAATAACTATTTAAGTAGATTAACACATAAAGTATTTTGTTTGTATCCAGGTTTGAAACAAGATATGCAACATCATTTTAGTTTTTTCTGCTTAACTCTGTTAGTTTTACTTTTTGGTGGCAGATATCCCCAATTCTTGGAACTAGTAAACTAGGCATTTGTGCCCAAACTATGCTAATCTAATTAAAAGTTAAATTTAAAAATTTTTGAAATTTTGAAACTCCATATATATACTTTAATTTCTTTCTGTGGTACTTAACTTCAGTAAGATGTGAGGAGTAATTTTTAAACTATTTTTAAACAGCCATACTTGTTTATTATATGTGTTTTAAGAAAAAAGGAAAAGGAAAATTATCTTTATTTTCACTCTGGTATCCTTCCTTCAGATTTTCTAACTGAATGGTTAACGCTTACTATGTTATTTTGAAACTGATATTTGCATATTAGAGCTTACATAAATTTGAAAAAATATACAAAAATATTAACATGAATTGTTTAAATTTGAAATATACGGATAGTATAGACAGTTACTAGTTATGACATTTTTATTTATTTTTAAAATTTTATTTATTTATATATGTTTTTATTTTTGGCTGCATTGGGTCTTCGTTGCTGCCTGCGGGCTTTCTCTAGTTGCGGCGAGCGGGGGCTACTCTTCGTTGGGGTGCGCGGGCTTCTCATTGCGGTGGCTTCTCTTGCTGCAGAGCACGGGCTCTAGGCACGCGGGCTTCAGTAGTTGTGGCACATGGGCTCAGTAGTTGTGGCTCACGGGCTCTAGAGCGCAGGCTCAGTAGCTGAGGCGTACGGGCTTAGTTGTTCCGCGGCATGTGGGATCTTCCCGGACCAGGGCTCAAACCCGTGTCCCCTGTATTGGCAGGCGGATTCTTAACCACTGCGCCACCAGGGAAGCCCCTCTGCAGAATAATTTAATCCGGGCATTGAGAAATGATTGCTTTCACCCAGTTGCTGTGCTATCAAAAATAATCATATTTCTCAACTTATCCCCACATCTCCTTGAAATTTTCCTTTACCTCCTAAAGTTAATGAAATTTGGCTTTGTACCAAGATAGTAATCACACTATCCTTAATTGCCAGCATCTGGAAATAATTCAGATTTTTACCCCTTCATGCCTATGGTTTTGAAAGTGTCTTTAGAAAGTTGCCTTGGAAAATGTTGCAAACTCTCTCTCTCTCAGTTGTTCATCCCGCTTTTCATCAAGCTACAATTATTTGGATATCTGTGAAGTAGAATGCAAACTATCAGGATTTTAAAACCTGCAGTTTTAGGTGAACATCGACAGGTGTTGCTGGTTAAATTCCCTGGCGAGCAGACCCTATAATTAGCCTGAGAAAGCCCAGTCAATCAGCACCCACACCTGTGGAAAAGGAAAGGCAGCAAGATTGGACAGAGAGAGACTTCAGGCTGCGCTGAAGCCCTTAGAAGGTGTCAGCCGATCTCATAGCGAGTTTGATGCTGCCCTTCCAAGTTGTCCTAAGTTGGGAGCGAGCAAACCAGGCCCTGATCCTTCCTTATTGACCATCATTGGATGCAGGGTTTCCTGCCTTAAAAGGCAGCTCTTCAGCTGAAGGCAATTTCAGGAGAAAGCTGATAGGCCCAGGGCAGCCTAACCAGCAGCGTGGGGGTATAAATTCCTCCATCTTGGAGGGCGTCTCTTCGGTGCAGCATGGCATTCCCTGCGGTTCTGCCGTAAGCAGGATTCCACGAGAGATGTGAGTAATTCTGATGTTGCTTTTAATATCTGGCTTAATTTGTTCAGTTTGAGAAAAGGATGAGGCATTTGAAACTTTTCAATATCATTGATTATCTGACCATTTAGCAACACTTTTAGGGAAGTCCAAATTATGACATTTTTAAACAGACATTCCTTGCTTAACTACTTAGGAGAACAACACATATTTTATTTATTTTGTATATGATATATGAGTCAACAGAATTTCATAATTGTCTAATGATCAAATTTATCATGCTGTGTTTAAGTGGTTGAAAATAGTGTTCATATTTCTTTTGGGTCAGAGATGTATCTCTCCTTTCTTTGGGCCCCCATTAGATTCCCTCCTAGCAATGGCTTCTTTTTGTTGTTTTTGTTTTTTTTTTTTTTGTGGTATGCAGGCCTCTCACTGCTGTGGCCTCTCCCGTTGTGGAGCACAGGCTCTGGACGCGCAGGCTCAGCGGCCATGGCTCACGGGCGCAGCCGCTCCGCGGCATGTGGGATCTTCCCGGACCGGGGCACGAACCCGTGTCCCCTGCATCGGCAGGTGGACTCCCAACCACTGCGCCACCAGGGAAGCCCTGAGGAACTCATATTTTAAGATTTGGAGAGGACTGTAAACTGATACCTTATGGTGTGATTTTATATTGTGGTCCTGGACAGTAGTCAGTTCTTGGCCACTATTGAGAGCAGAGTAGTAATAACCTACAACAGCTACAGCACTTGCTTACTCACAGAGTTCTCCTCCCATGTAGAAAAGATCAAGAATATCAAAATATTTCAACAAGCTAGTATTCTTTCTCTCCCCTGCAGAGATGTTAAGCCCTCCAAGAGATTGCAGGACCCTTAGAGAATACAAAATGAGACCTCAGAAAACAAATGTATGAGGGAAGCTAATATTCCCACAACTCAGCTCTGTAATAGAATTCTCAGGGCCCACTAACACTGTGCCTTGTCCAAGAGAAACACATTCCTGCCTTATTCCTTTATACGCTCTTCTTCTTTTCCTCAGGAGTCTGTTCTCAGGGCTGCCAGACTGGAAAATATATTCAAAAAAACTCACATTGAGATATGGATGCCTGATTATAAGATAATTCTATTAGTATTTTCATTTAATTAAAGAATATTCAGGAAAAATTAGTGAAGTAGTTTTAGGCATTGGACATTCAATTATGGTAGATTTTGGGGGTTGAATGACCTTCCTGATCTTTCCATCACCTATGGAATGCAATTAGAAGTCTTTATCTCATGTATTCAGTTAACTTTGGTTTTGCATAAATATAATAGCAAACATTTTCATCAGATGCTTTGTTATCCTTGATTTTTTTACCCAACGTTGTAAATAGGATATCTACTCATTTTCTAACCTATTTAGGTCAGCCTTACCAGAGGCGATGGAGTAGATTGTCAGTTTGAAGTATAAAACAATTTAACATCCCATAGAAAACTTTTAAATTTTCTCTAAAAGTATGCTGTTTTACATAGACAGTAACATGAAATGTTTTCTCACTAGTGCTAGAATCACACGTTCAGTGACACTTTATTCTTACATTAGCTGACATTAATCAGTTATTCCAGAAAGTATCTTAAAGGTTATCTTAATTGACCTTTGCAGGCACCATGTGTTCTTGCCACTTGATATATATTTCATAATATCTGACTTTAGAATTTAGTGTGTTAAGAGACAAAGTCTTGAATCTGGATGATGTAGTCATTTTATAGGACATATGCTTTGAATTGTGCACAATTAGGGTCAAGGCATGTGCGTTCTTTTTCTTCCTTCTGTCTTCCTCTGTACACAGGGACTAAAACGTGCAAGGGTCTGGTACCCTAGATCCTATCGATTATGCAGATTATATTGATTAGTCTTTTAATCATTTATACTTTTTAACTGCCTCAGCATCCGGAAGACATGCCAACTGCAGGCCTTAATATTTTGTTACACCAGTCACAGGAGGAATTTAGGAGAGATAATTCGACTGCATGTTTGTAACAGAAGTGAATAAAGGTAATTCATTTTTTAATGTGTCTCCAAATGCTAACATCTGCCCCCCCTAAAAAGAACATTTTCTCAGTGTTTGCATTATTTCTCCAAAAAAAACCTCTTTGAATTATTTTAATTCAGTATAGATGTTTCTCTGAAAAGAGGTAATTTTCTGAATATAACATCTAAATAAGAGAAATGTTATTTATAACTATAGCGAAGTTAGTGCTGTATGATTAATTATTAACAGACCCTTCATATATAAGTGTCTATAATCTTGCTAAACTGAGCTCAGGTCTGTAGTTTCAGTGTACACATTCTTTGCTCAAATGTAAATTATCTTTAAAAGTTAAAGAAGATATCCTTTCAGTTATTTTTCTGAGAGGATAGGATATATTTTTGTCACAAAAACAGATCGAACTTTAGTGTGTACCTTGTTACCTCAATCGAGATGAATTTAGACCCATACAGATTTTTAAGCTGAAAAATGATTTGCCCAGTTTGTAATGATAATGATCAAAAGCATAATAGATTAAATGTAAAATGCAGTATCAGAAGGTATATTTCCTTTGTATTCCTAGGGAAAAAACTCCTATTGGGAATACAAATACTTCCACATCTCTTGAATAACTGAACATAGAGTTTTAGAATTACAACTTTTAATATAAGATTTTTAACTAAGATTTCTAACTAATTTAAGATTTTTATCAGATTTTTAATGAGTAAAATTCTTAAATTCTGAAAAAAATTAAGCAGTAAAATGACTCCATGTGTTAATGTCATTTAGTCATTTTAGGAAGCAAATTGAAAGATGATATGGAATTTTCTACCCATAAACGTGTAGAAGTGAGTCCTTGAAATTTGGTGGGTATGAGAATGACCTACTAGAAATTCATAAAAATGTGAATCCCTATGACATCTCCCTCACCCAACAATCCCTACTTTAAAGAAACAAATCATGTAACACAGAGACTACTCTGAGACATACTAGTGTGAATACTTTCCTTTTTTCCCATATATGTGAGCCTTTTTGAATTTTAAAGTCTAATATATAAAGTACTGATATGACATTTATTTTAGAAATTGACCTCTAGTACTGAGGGAGGCTTTGTTGCTTTGTTGTTTTGCTTTTGGATGAGCCATCATAAATATTTGGAAAAATGATTATCAACATTTTCAAGAACAACACATTTCCCAAGTGACTGCTCTTCGTTTGCTAGTCTGCTAACTTGTGGAAACCAAAAGCTTCAAATAAAATCTCTGACCTCTAGAGGTGTTTACTTTGGTTTGGAAATTAAAGCACCTAGTTGAAAATGTTAATGACACTATAAGAATATAAAATGATCTGTTCTAAGACTCTCAAGACCTTGTTGGTAAATACAGAGAACATTAAATTAAGAATCAGAAAATGTGAACGTGGTTACTCTCTTAGCAGTCCTTTGATGTATGTCTTTTAACATTTGCACTGAATTCATTGTCCCCAATTAAAATTAGTATGAGAACACTTCCCTTTTACAAATCACTAGCTTATTGTGAGAAATGTTTGTAGTAATTTAAAAATACTATGTTATAAAAAATTCAATAAATATATGATAAGTATAATTCCTAAGAGTTTCAGGAGTTAAAGTCTAAGAGATATTCAAAGGCTAAGGTAATCATAGAAGAATATGTGGGAAAATTATTGCCAGGGGAGGACTTGAACAAGTAGAAAGAAGTGGTGAACACAGATGGTCAGATGGCATATTACATGCATGTGTAACTCTAGAGAGCCACTTTTGGGAAATTCTCAGAAATATTCTTAATTTTAAAGTAGAGGTAGAAAGCTCTCCTGTGTACTGTAATTTTAGGCATTATGGTAGTAGTCTATATTTTTTATTGTCAGGATTATTTATTACATATATACTTTTATATATTATATAAAACTTAACTGTATATTAATAGCAATGGGATATTATATGTGCCTAAAGAAATCGATTATGGTTACTAAGGGAAACAGTTTGAATTTTCTTGATTCATTATATGGAAATCTCAACGCTCAAATCTAACACTTTATTTAAAGTTTTATTTTAAATTCATACTCATTAATTATGTTGAAATAATTTGTAGAGATCATAACCAGGTCTTTATTTCTGCTGATATTTTTACTTGTGAAGACTTCTTGTGCATCTAAAATTCGGTGCATTAATTAGCAAATGCTTATTGAATAGATCTACATGTAAGACACTACATTAAAAGCTTTATGCAATGACATAAAAACATGAGGTACGGTACTAACAATTAAGAAACTTAGAATATAGTTGTCAGGATAAGATATGCATTGCAATATTCGTATGTCAGTAGAATCCCTGTGTAATTAACACCAGCAAAGTTGACCAGATAAAAGTTATAGCCCTTCAAAAGTGAAAAAAATCCCAGTCAGCTGGACCAGCTGGAGAAAGTGGAGAGCCTGAGTCAGAAGTTCAAAGTGAGGCTTACATTGACAGGGAGGGCATTTCATTGTGGGCAGTTGTTGTGAGCAAAACACAGCAACAGCAGTATTTCAGTAAGTAGTGTGGAGAATATTCTCTCAATTAGGCATTAGAAATAGGCGTCAGAGAAAATTCTCATCTGTTAGGCTTACCATGAAGAGATGAACTCATTTTCTGTGTTAGTCATTCTTCAGATACTCAAGCATCCTTTCTCTTCCCACTTCTGATCCTTACACTGATTCTCTAGTTCCCTGCCTGTGTTCCCATAATTAGCTGCTGGCTCTTGTTGCTGTCGCCCCACCTGTCTGCAGTGCTCCCTGTTACCTTCTGCACAGTCCCTTTATACCCCCTAAAAGACTGTCTTCACTTTTTCTTTATTATCAGCTGGAATAGACAAGCATTGATGCCCCAAATCAAATTTCAAAAATCTCCTTCCTACCAGAGAAGAGTATCGCTGTTAGCAGTGTGATGTAGTGTCTTCCAGTTTTTAAGACACACACATGTATATATACTATATATTTACTGTTTGCATATATGTATCATATAGTATATCCACACTATTTTAAAAAAAATTAGAAATTTGGTTGTTAACACCTCACTTAACAATTTTTGAGAGTTTTACCCACATAATTAACCTTGCTTTTGAAATACTCTTTTACTGGCTGTGTGGTATTCTGTGCTGTGGTTGAGGCTTCCTGAACTTCATTTTCCTCATCTGCAAAATGGGACTCATAATAGCTCGCAGAGTTGTTTTAAGAGTTAAATGAGATGACGTGGAGAAAGATTGTAGCACTGGTGGGAAAAATAGGTATTACAAGTCGGACTCCTTGGTTGGGAAGTAGGGAATGTGGGTAGTGAGAACACGAGGTTGACTCCAGATGTGTTTTACCGGATACTCCAGCAGGGCTTCCAAAGTGGAGACATTGAGAAGACATTTGGAAGTGAACCTGGGTCTCGGAGCAGAGCCCTGTAGGAGGTAGGCGTGTGGTTTAGGAATCCCCAAAGCACCTGCTGCAGTGCAGACCCTGAGAGTGTGTGAGTCCCAAAAGTTGATATGAAAAGTATGATATAGGCTTGGGTATTTTCATAGGCAGTTGTAGATAGCCTTAGATTTGAATCCCAGTTTTTACGCTGGTTGCGTGGTTTGGAGACGATCGTCACTTTTTCCACCTAGGACTGAGGCAGACCTAGGGCCGCTCTCTTGTTTCAGTGGCACGTCTTGTAGGTGTCTGAGTCCCAGTTCACAGGGAGCTGATCAAATACAATTGATAGCAATTCAGTGAGTACTTACTGTTGCCACACATGCCTCTCTTACTCCCCATATATTTACTCATTTAATCTTCACAAAGGCTCTATGAGTTATGTGCTATCAGCTTCATTTTACAGATGAACAAGCTGAAGCACAGGGAGGTTAATACACGCACAGATGTCTCTACAGGTAGCGTCTGAGACCCTAGCCAGCCTGGCTCTGAGCCCGAGCTCTGAACCATTAGTGACACTAAGATGATAAAATTGTATGTGGAAAGTCTGTGGTAGGACAATGGAAAAGGAAACCAACAATAAAGAAAAATAGGTGTCCTGGGCAGTAGATTGCCTTGGAAGAATAAAAGAACACCCCTAATAATATGGTCCTGAGGGCATTGAGTCCTAATCCCAGGGTGAATGCTAGGCAAAAGAGGAAATTTCCAGGACGTTAAGACCAGTGTGAGACCTGGCTGTACGTGAAGCTGACTAAGGAAGGACGATTAGGTTCCCCTGGAGTAGCTTACCAATCCTACTTGCATCCGTCAAAAAGTAGTAACAACAGTTTAATTATATTCAATATCAATCGTAAATATAACAAATACCATTTTAAATACTAAATAACGTAGATAAATTTGTTGATTACACATGCTACATTTTTCTGTATTATGTATTACATACTTTAAGGGTAGCAAACATGTCTTTGACTTTTATAATATCAGACGTTACTCATTCTATAACAGGTACTCACCAAAATCTTACTGATTTAATATTTGTATAACATGCTCTGTTTTTCTTTTACTATTTAAGACTCTATGAATGGAGTATTATTTAATTTGGCTTATTTATAAATATTTTAATATAGTTGTTGTAAATGTTAAAAGCCTTTACATGATCCATTCATTTATTCACTCATTCATTCTTCCATTCATTCCACAAGTGCTACTTGTACCAAATTCCATCTTCTGTTACATACTCGAGGCCACCGATAAGCAATTCTCTGCCCTCTCTACCTCACTGTCACATTTTCTTCTCTACTCTGTCATTCCTACCAGCTCTTATTTCTTCCATCTAAAAGAAATCTTTTCCTAGCATCACTTCCTCCACCAGTTACTACCCTGATTTCTTTGTTCCTCTTTGCAGCAGAACCCCTTGAGTGAGTTCTCTTTAGACAAGATTATAATTAATCTGCTCTCGTTTTATATTTTGCCCACTGCAGTCAGGTTTTGCCACGTCTGTCTGTTTAAACTGCTCGTGTTAGAATCAGCAGCAGCCACCATGCTGCTTAGTCTAATGTCACTTCTCAGTGCCCGTCTTCATTGACTCACCTGCAGCCTCTGACCTGGGTGTTTTCTTCCCGTCTCACTGCTCACTCCTGACTTGATACATCTCTTCTCCTGATGTCTGGAGGTGGGAATGCCCCAGGCCTCGGTCCTGGCCACTGTTCTCCATCTTCACTCACTGTGCTGGAAATCTAAGTAGTCTCATGTTTGACATATCTGAGCAGTTCAGGAGAGATGATGGTGGTGGGTCTGGCTAAGGCTGAAAGCAGCAGCTCTCCTGGAGGAACAAAGGCTTGATCCCGAAGGGAGGTTTTGCCAAGACGGAGTGGTATTCAGACTGAGTTGTTCAAAAGTTGAGAAATTTTGCAAGTGAGTGATCTGGGGGAATTAATCTCATACGTCAGCCTGGGTAGGGAAATGAGCCTGAGCTATAAATAAAGGGTAAACGTAACCACATGGTGGAACCTGCTAAATTAACGGCTCCCCTTCTTCAGATATTACAGTTTTCAAGTAAATCTTTTTTTTTTTTTTTTTTTTGGCTGCCTTGGGTCTTCGTTGCTGTGCACAGGCTTTCTCTAGTTGCGGCGAGCAGGGGCTGCTCTTCTTTGCGGTGCTTGGGCTTCTCACTGCGGTGGCTTCTCTTGTTGTGGAGCACGGGCTGTAGGCTCATGGGCTCAGTAGTTGTGGCTCGTGGGCTCTAGAGCGCAGGCTCAGTAGTTGTGGCGCACGGGCTTAGTTGCTCCGCGGCATGTGGGATCTTCCCAGACCAGGGCTTGAACCCGTGTCCCCTGCATTGGCAGGCGCCACCAGGGAAGTCCCTCAAGTAAGTCTTAATATGGTTTCGAGGCCCATAAATTTGGCAAAGATGAATTCTATCTGTTTATCTTACTCTTGTGTGTGAGAGTTGTAATCTATTGACATATTGATATAAATAGATTAACTAGCATATAGTGAGCAATCAGTAAATACTTGAACAGTTTTCACCTGATGAGTATTTGATGAATTGGCTTATTTGCTCCAGAAATTATTAATTCTAGTCATTCTTATAAGTTCTAAAGCGAACTTTTATAGAATGATCTATATAAGACTAATGTAAAAAAAATAAAATTGGTAACTTCTGCTACAGCCGAATGAAAGCATTCTTATTACTTCTTTTCGCTACTCTACATTTTAAGCTCTACTGAACGTTCATTCATAGTTGAATTAGACCAGATAGACAATTTTTAAAATTTGACTGCTTTGAGATTAATTTGATATGAGCTCAATTTAGTATGTAACTTCTGGATAATGTAAAAAAAAATGCAGCAAAAGAATCATTTAACTGGAAAAAAAGTGTTTTTTTTAAAAATTTTTTGGGAGCAGATATTGCTGCTTGCCGCCCTCTTCTTCAGGATATTTGCCGAAGTGTTCAAATATATAGGATAATTCAACTAGCTTGATTTTCATTCAGCTGCCTTTATTAAACTATAAATAAAGACGTAGCTCTTTGAAAAAGTGCATGCATGTCAAGACACATCTGCTCAGAAAGCTGTGGGTTGGGACTCTGCATCATTGTATTAGTCCTTCATTGTGTGTGTTGTTTTTTTTCACAATGATCCTTTGAAGCCCAAACAGCCATATCATCATCGCCATTCTCTCTTTCCTCTCTCCCATCTCACTCCCTTCCTCTGTCGTCTCCTTCTTTCTCTCTCACACCCACCTTTCTTGTAACATTGCCTTGATTCCCTCATGAGGTTGAACTTACATACTCAGAATTCCACCAAAAGAAAAGGAAGACTTTTCTCACCAGCTTCAGCTAGATAAATCCCAGGAAGGACCCTAATGGACCTGCTTAGGGAATAGGAAGCCCCAGCCTGAACAGAGTGACCAGGTACAGGTGTATGGTTGACGCAGCCTGGCTGAGATGTCAACCCCAGTGGCCACAGCAGTGAACTGTTATGTGTGTGAGCTTTTACCAGAGTCAGGGAGCCAGGAGTTTGAATGGAGAAGGGGGTCCTTCTAGTAAACCCTGTTGAACTCTCCAGTCCCTGGAGTGCTTTATTTTTTCTGTTCTATTAGTCTCTCCAGAACTCTTCATTCTCTAGAGCCTGGACCCCATATTTGATAATCATGACTATTTCATCCAGTTGTTCGATGTTCTACAATGTTCTATATACTCTTATCCAGTAACTTGGCATCAGCACCAGCGTTCACTA
Source organism: Globicephala melas (assembly GCF_963455315.2). NCBI lineage: Eukaryota > Metazoa > Chordata > Mammalia > Artiodactyla > Delphinidae > Globicephala > Globicephala melas. The sequence continues at coordinate 2,609,780 of NC_083334.1, read as the reverse complement.
TTTATATTCTTACACTCAGACATGAATCTGTTCGGAAAAAGTCACACTATTGTGCATTTGAGATCCATGATAAATCCATTGTCTGAGTTACAGCAAGACATCTGTAGATACTTTTCAAGCCATTTATTGTCCTTTGTCAACTCACGTTCTCTTTCTGCTTCCAGTGATCTCAAACCTTCACCAGTCTTTTCAAAATCCGATCTCCTGGCCCCCTGGCAGATGACTTTTTTTCTGTCATTTATCGAGAAAATTTCAAGCATCTGGAATTTTTTTTTTTCATTTCATTTTCCAAAATATTTACAAACCTATGTCCATCTATACCTTTCTAACCTATTTCCTTTTAGGTTCAGGAGATGAAAACTGCTTCAAAGCCAAATCATTTACCCACACAATTAACACAAACCTCTACTGCTCCCTCCAAGGCCTCGCCCGATTCATCCCTTCCCTATCTTGTGTCAGCAGTCATTTCCTGTCTAAGAACTATTTCTCCAAATGAGAACTATTACCTCCACTCTGCAATAATTAAAAACAGACATAGCTACCATACTCTGGCACACATGTGCGCCTACACACACAAAGCTTCCCTTCGACCAGTCTCCCCTCTTTCGTTCTTCTCTTCACTGCTTTCATGAAATTTCTTGGAAGAGCAATTTACAATCATTGCTCTAACCTTTCAACTTGGATTCCTGCTCAGCCTGCCTCCTTCTGGCCTCACATCCTTGGCCCACACAATTGTTTTTTTTTGTTTGTTTTTAACATCTTGATTGGAGTGTAATTGCTTTACATTGGTGTGTTAGTAGCGGCTATATAACAAAATGATATACGTATAAATATATCCCCACATCTCCTCTAAAAGTATACATATATCCCCATATCTCCTATATAGGAGCTATACGTATACATATATCCCCATATCTCTTCCCTCTTGCGTCTCTCTCCCACCCCTGTAGGTGGTCACAAAGCACTGAGCTGATCTCCCTGTGCTATGCGGCTGCTTCCCACTAGCTATCTATTTTACGTCTGGTAGCGTATATATTTCCATGCCACTCTCTCACTTCGTCCCAGCTTACCCTTCCCCCTCCCCCTGTCCTCAAGTCCATTCTCTACATCAGCATCCTTATTCCTCTCCTGTCCCTAGGTTCTTCAGAACCATTTTTTTTTCCTTTTTAGATTCCATATATGCGTGCTAGCGTATGGTATATGTTTCTCTCTCTCTGACTTACTTCACTAGCAAATAGGAGGTTGTTAGAATCCTATTTGCTACATCCACTGAGCACCTTCAGTTGTCTTACTGGACTTTATTTTGACTTTTATCTCTGCTAGCCTTTCTCTCCTTCTTCAGACTCCCTATACCCATGGCATCTGTGACCCTATACCGTCCAAGTTAGACTGACACCCCTCCCGTTTCTATTCTCACTCCTTAGGGCTTATCATTTTTCTTTTATCTTAAATTTTATCGCTCCACATTTTTTTGTGGTTCCATAACTTTGTCATATTGGTTTTCTCAACCATCATACTTTCCCTGGGATTAGATTGGTACTGTAATATCTTGGCATTTCCACGTAGATGTCTTCCTACATCATAGTTCCTACATAGGAATTTCCAAAATTGAACCCATCTTTTTTTTTTCTGCTAAACTGATCACTCCTTCTATTTTCCTCTTTTTCAGTCAGCAATACTCATATCTATATGCAGTTCCTGATGGTATTCATTATTAATACCTGACTAGCTTTTATTGAGTTCACAGTATGTGCCTCACACTGTGTGGATACTTTATATGAAGCATTTCAACTAGTATTAACAGCTTATGAGGCTGATCGCACTTCATTTCCATTTTATAGTTTTGGTGCGTAAATTAAAATGTGCTAAATATTGATAATTTGCCAAAAGTCACTTAGGAAGGGTGGCGTTGGAATGCTCACTGGGGCCACATGTTGAACCATATGGTCTTTGACGTCTCTTTAACCCTGTGTTCTAAAACAGCGCCTTATCTTGTCATTTTACTTGCCCAGTATTTCTTTTTTAAAATTTTTATGGGGGTCTAGCTGATTTACAGTGTTGTGTTAGTTTCAGGTGTACAGCACAGTGAATCAGTTTTATATATACGTGTATCCACTCTCGCTTCCCCAGTATTTCTTGAACATGTTGTCCTCCCCCAGATGTCTCCATCCCTTCAAAATACCCTTATTTTTGTGCTCATTATTACTATGCTGAAATAATGCATCCATACCCTTACTTTCCTTAGAACCATACTTCTTAAAGACATTATTCCAGTAGCCTCCAGGGGTTAAAACAAATATATTAAAAAAAACAAATCAAGACAAAAAACATACACACAAACCTGGGATTTTTCTTTCCTGCTCAGAACCTTTGGATGGTTTCCACTGCCCCTGAGGTGAATTCCAGACTCCTAAATGTAATTTGCGAGGTCCTGCTGATCAAGCCTCTGTGCACACACATCGCAGGCTCCTCACCCACTGCTTCCTCGTTCCTGGTTTCCCTCCTTTTCATCAGTGCTGCAGGCTGCTTGTGGCACTCCTACAGCCCATGCTGTTCCTCACTCTGTTCCTTTGCTCTTGCTACCACTTCCTCTTGGGAGACCTACCCCCTGCTCTTTCCCCGTAACTCGGGTCACTCCCACTGTCCCCAGCCAACCAACCACCTGACCGACACCTGCTCCTTCTAACTGATACCTCTCTGCTTCCAGAAAGCCTTCCTTGACTTCCACAACAAAATAAGGACCATTTTCTTTATTTCCATACTAACTTTTGCATGTGTCTATTAATGAACTTGCAATTTTGTTTGTAGTCCTCTATTTCTGTCTAGACTGGGCTTCTTGAAGTCAGGATCTACATTGTTTATATTCTATTGCCTAGCCCTAGAACACCTTATTTCCTTAGTGTGTTAGTTAACTTTTCCACAAGTAATAGTATTACTCCGTGGAGGAAATGAACTTTGAGTTGGCGCTTGAGTAATAGGTTTAGAAATTGATGGACTAAAGGAGAGGAAACATATTTGAACATACGCCTGACCATCACTGAGATTAATTTGATTATATCTAGCCTTTGCATTTATAATACTCCACGACTTTTTTACACCGTGCATTCCACGCTGTATTTTTCATGAACCATGCATATATCTAGAAGGCGAAATAATGGACTGGGTTTGGAAACAAAACTGTTTCCTAAAAGCAGTTAATTGTGTGATTAATTATAAAGCATGTTTAAAACAGCGCTGAGAGAGATGGCACCTGTGGTTGGCAGTAGACATGCTGCGGATGATTTATTATCAAAGACCTTTAAAATGTAAAAAACCTAATTAAAAAAAACTTGTAACCGATGGGTAGAAAATGCTTCTTTAAAAAGCAGAAATCACATTAGCAACATCACACAACCTCCAGGCAAATTCTGATCTCCAATAATAATACATTATCTGCCTAGTCTTTGTGTGAGCTAAGTATCATTGAAAAACTGCGCTGATGACACCTCAGGCTATCATCACGTTAGATTCTGTAGATGATAAAGAATGGGGACTTATGGTGGGGGGAACTGCAGAAAAGAAAAAAAAAATCATCTTTATAGGTGGCAGTCTTTATTTTCCATTCTGATCTGAAACGATTAGTCTGACAGTGGCGCTATCACAAGAATGTTAGTTTGTTCTTAAGTAGCTTACGTTCTTGGTACTCGCGTTAGGACGAATTGCCACTCTTTTCCAAGGCTGCACAATTATACACCTCCAGTAGACGCTGAACTTGAGGGAGTTTGTATCATATGTAACTCTGTTTCACGAGTCACTGTATCCTCTGTCCGTCTTTTGCACATGCGGGCCATTTCTTATGAATTACTGAATTGAATGATGATAGCCCCCTAATACCATCTTGTTCATACCACCTTTTAAAGGTAGCAATTAAGGATGGATCTTTTCTGTTAAGCAAAATTGATGGTTAAAAATGTACTTTTTGTGACAATGATGAGATTGGGTCAAAAATATGGTGTTAAGGAAAGAATGGAAAGCAAAAACGTTTAACAAGAGAAAAAAGTCATCACTGTTTACAATGCTTACATTTGTTCTTATATGAAAATGAAATAAATATTTCATGAAAATTTTGTAAATTCTGAAATATTATCCTGCATTTTAGCTTTTATTATGATTTTCTTATTGATATTTTTTCTGATTTACTTAATCAAATATTTTAAAATTAGTTTTGCTCTCTTGACTCCCTTGGTTTGTTGATTTCTTGAGAGAATTAAAAAAAATAATTTATACAGTTGTTAAAATTGCAGAAACCTAAGATTGACAGAGTTGAATTGATTGAATTATTTTAAGATATACATATTCATCTCTATGAGTCCCTTCAGTATTATTAATCAACCTTTTCATAGAGTTTTATTTTTTCTGATATAGCTTATGAGTAAAGGGATATGTTAAGGTAAATAATTTAAACTACTTTGACTGGTGTGGTAAAAGATGCTGATGAATTTGGAAATGAAATGTTTCAGAGAACAACCGGATTGGAAGAGAATGTGTTGTTACTTCCAGAAAAATATCATTTTTCTGGCAAGAAATTAAACATAAAATCAGTAGAAAGTGCCCTTGAAAGCGTGGCAGCCTTTGTGTAAATGAAATAAGACCCGGTTACGTTGAAGCAGATTCATTAGGAGAAGGAAAATGTGACTCCCTCAATCTTCATTCTCTGTTTAAACAGAGGCTAATGGAGTTTTTGGTCTTGTCACAATACCTGTTTCAAAGGCACTCAGAGTCTTTAAAAGGAGACTAATTTAAAAAACTAAAGGATACCTGTCCCATCAAATGCCATAAACCTCTTTATTATTGATCTGTTTCTTTGTAACAGTAGGAGAGTTGTTTATGGTAGAAGTTGCTCAACACTCATAGAGAAATAGTTTCTGCTTTTCTGTAGTTGTTAAAATTTCAATTTAAATACAAGGAGAGGACCATCAGAATTTTGCTAAATTCTTTGTTGCTGAAATGAGGGTTAACAGCACACACACACACACACACACACACACACACACACACACACGGTATATATGTAGTCAAAACAAAACAAAACAAAAAAAACTTTCGTGTGATTTTATTCCACCAAATAGCAAATTTCCAATTATAGGTACTAGCGAGAAATAGGAAAAAACTTAAAATTTGGTAAAATTCAGTTAAGCATTTATAATAAACCTTCATTAATTCGTATTTTATTAATTTAGTATTTGTAATAATTTGTTAGTACCAAACTGAAGTCGGTTTTTGTATTACACGTAAGGAAAAGAGTTCTGCAAACATGATGGGATAGGGAAGATGAAATATTTTAGAAAAAAATGCTTTTAAATCATATTTGAAAGAGTAATTTGTAGGTAAAACCATATTAATTGAAATGTACTTATTCAAAAATCTACACCCTTTACCCAACAACATATAATTAATGTTATTTTAAATAATACATTTATTTAAAATATTTTCTAATTTTTCTACTTAATAATAATCTCCACCAGTCAGTAGAGAATTGATTAATTTTTATCTTATTTCTCATCAAAAATTTTATGAGATCTCAAAGAAGTCATGCATTTTTTAATCTTTATTCTTATATCTTTGTTACCTTCTTCAATTTTGGAGAGACTAATAAGCAGAAAGAAATGATCAAATAGACAAGATAAAGGGAGAATGATGACGAGTTATTACTGTAAAAGCAATTCAAGAATAATTGAGTTCTGTTGCCGCTGATGCAAAATTGTATTGAAATTGTGTTGATATGTATCATTGAGGGAGTGCCAGGTTTTTCTGTAGCAACTTGACTACTTTGAGAGCAATTACATTTGCCATCAGCATGTCTCCTAATCCTACCACTTCTGTCCAGAAGATTAAAGGGTGAACAGGAAAATTCGATGCTTATTTCTTCATATCCTCTTCCTCGGGGCTCTTGTAGTTCATAAGATCTCAATTTTTGCCATTTTTTTTAGTCCTTCCTCAAGACCTTGAGATCATGTAATTGGCCACATGCTGAAAAAAACATGTTCAAAAACAAATGCATCAGCCTTCTGTAGACAGACCAACTCCGCCTTCCAACCTTCGTCCTCAGCCACATGTGCATGCACGAGGGGGGGGATGATGCTGGGAGTGGGGATGCAGCAGGGATGGGACAGAGAGGCGCCCTGCTCTTGTACGGTCCACAGCTGTGCCCCACTCACACTGGCCCCGGCGTTTATCCTGTGAGCTCGTCCAGACCTCCCGTCCAAGCCTAGCAGAGTTCCTTGCCATTTCCAGCCTTAGTTTCTGAAATAGTCTCTGAATGGATTTCCTGGACTCAGAAGGAATCCCCTCCGTCCCATACTACATGGCTCAAAAGTCATCAGAATTTTAAATTGAAGATGAATTATACTTTATTTTCTGTCTCCGTGATTTAGCTGATTCTGTGGATCTTATTTATCCGTCTCTCTTAAAACTGTTTTTGTCAAATCGACTCTATCTCAGTATCACAAACAGTGCCTGCTTTTATTCATGGGTTACCTGTTTCTGTTACAGTCCTCTTATTCGTCTTTACTATCACTTACCTTTTAAGTCCCCCTGAAGTCCAGTTATTCCTGGAAGACTTTACACCTCCAGTGATCCTTTACCTTCAGCTTTTCTGTCGTCCTCTAGCACATAAGGAGTCCTCCAGAGCCAGTCCTCAATTATTCATCTAATTTTTGTTTCTCACTAGTTTATGCTGATAAACTCTTCAAGTTTAATTTGAACTTCAACTCCTTCAATTTTTCCATTGCTCTGACAACAAACTGGAAAATCCTATCATGGCTCACAAGGACCTTTTTCTCAATAGTAGCCTCTCTCTGCCACATCCCATGTAGACATAGTCTAGTCAGGGTGGAACCTTCTCATTTTCACAAGTATTCTAGCCTTCCTCAAGCTGCTCAGCCTTTGCACGTACTGATTCTCCTACGTGGAACCATCTCTTTTCATCAGACATCCCTTCCACCTGTTGCAGACTTTGGAGAGCCTAGGCTATCTCTTCCTTCCCCAGTCTTTGTTTAGCAGGCTTACGGTGGCAGGCGCATCGCTGACTCTGTAACACCCTGTAACGGTCCTTTCCCGGGCTCACTCTTCTACGATGTCTTCCCTTTCAAATGTGTGGAAGTCGGAATACACCCATCCCACTACATGTTTTATTCCCAGCATTTAGTATATGTTTGTTGAAAGCAAGGAAGAATTAAAGTGTAGCTGGAGGTTTTTGTTTGTTTGCTTAAATTTTCCCTTTAGGTAGTGTTTAGGCTTTCCATGAACCTAAAGCATGTCTTTTAATTATATTTAGTAATTTTCCCAGAAACATGCCAAGCAGAGGTACTATCCCCTTTCTCACAGGATATGGTTAATAACTAAACATTAATTCTGAAATTTTTTTTTACTTTTTAGCATTCATGGTACTTAAAATGTATCCTTACTTTACCAGTGGAAACATTTATTTTGCAGTTAAAGGCATTATAAAAATGTAACAAAATAAAGCTTAGGAAAATAAATATTCAGATTTTCAACATTAAGTTCTTGGCAGTTTTGAGAAAGACAACTTACCAACAGTAAAAGATATAAATGAACTTATTTCCAAAACAAGAAGAGACTCACAGACATAGAAAACAAATTTATGGCTATCAAAGGGGAAAGAGCGTGGGAGAGGGATAAATTAGGAGTTTGGGATTAACATATACACGCTACTATATATAAAATAGTTAAACAACAAGGAGCTACTGTATACCCCAAGGGATTATGCTCAATATCTTGTAATAACCTATAAGGGAAGAGAATCTGAAGAAGAATATATAATATATATATAACTGAATTGCTATGCTGTACATCTGACACTGACACGATTTTGTAAATCAGCTATACTTCAGTAAAAACAAAACAAACATACAAAAACAGTATATACATCTGTGTGTCATTTCTCATACCAAGCTTCCCATAAAATAATATCTAGTCTTTCTTTTCATCCTGTACTGTTTAGAAGTAGTTGTACAAATTCTGCGTTCAGTTTGTAAATCATATGTCAGGTGTCTTTGGGCCTAAAAAATAATTCAGCTTTTCAGGAACATCTTAGATAGTATGGTGATAATTCAGTTTTAATCTTGGTTTAAAATTGAATTTTAATCTTGGTTCTTTCCTAAACTTGTCCTATGCTTGGGAGAAGTTCTTACAACTTTCCTCGTTTTTATTCTTATTTGTAAAATATGGACATTGGACTGGATGGTTTTTCAACTCTCTTTCCACTTCCAGAGTATATGATTATTACAAATTTTAAGTCTATATATGAACTCAAACATCAGGTGCAAGTCTGCCATTTAAAATTCCCTCTGTTGAAATCAGAACATCAGAAAGCTAGTCCTTAAAACAAACTAGTGGTTTTATCAAACAAAAATGCCTTTCATTTAACTCATTTTGAAATATAAGGAGTGTGTGACTCTGATCTTTTATTTATAATCCACATTATTTAGTTATTACAGATCATGAAAAGATTAACAGCAAACTAGTCTAAGAGAAAAAAAAATTGTGGTTGGAAATCATCTATTCCATGCCCCCTTTTTTTTAAGATGTGAGAATTTTGAATCAAGAAACAGAAATGATGTGTGCAGTGTACACTTGACATTAAAGGAGTTTATTATGAAATTTGTTTATACTAGAGGAAGACATTTTAGTTCTATACCAGTTTAACAAATATGCTTGAAGTTTAAATAGGCCTGAGCTTCCATTTATTTTCTTCCCCTCAGAATTACTCGTAATGTGACATACTTGGTAGAAAGGATAACCTAGATTCCCAATGTTTCAGTTCTTTAAATATAAACATAGTACTTCCCCCATGCTACTAATCTGCCTTAGGAGGCTTGGGTGAAATAATTTCCTCTCTTAAACCCAGAGTTGCCTCCTACCCCAGGACCCAGCTTTGTATCAGGACCAATCATTGGCCCCAGGATCTTCTATATACTAATTATTTGTTTTATTTCAGTGGCCATATTTTTCTAATTTCTGCTTATCTATTGCTCCTACTTCTGCTTGTAAAAAATATGCTGACTTAACAATATTCTCTAACATTAAATCTCAGGGAGAAATATGATAGTCTGGCCTTCCTTCCTGGATGGGCCCATGGACTCTTTAAGCAGATCAGCCTCTAGGACTTTTTGTTTACAGAAGGAAAAGATAAAGAAAAGAGCTCTTTACAAGTCAACTGGTTGCATAGGTTTCTGCTTATTATACAAGCATTTTCCTTGTTCTCCTGACTCTCCTAGGTATTGAAACTTTCTCTTGGTTGAATGACAGAAATTTTGGTGGAGAAAATGGGAAGCGTTGCTTACATGAATTCTGACACCTTTTCTCATGGTTTAGGAAACTGAAGGAGCTAGAAGGCAGAAGAGTGGACAAAACCAGGAAAGAAATGGTAGGATAGAAAAAGAAATAACATAAATGAAATGTCAAAAACATTTTTAAAGGCCAGGTAGGGCGCTGCACATATGCTGCATTAACCTAAAAGTGAAGGAAAGGAAAGCGGGAGGCAGTGGTGTTTTTCTACCTCAAGTACTAACAGGAGGGGTTTCCAGCAAACAGCTGGCAGCATATGAGGTGCTTTGACTCATGTCTGGAGACGGCTCAATAAAGCAGTTTTTCCTTTTCCAGAAACACGCCAATGCGCTGAGATGAAATGAGCGATGTGATAGCCCCGGCTCTGTTCTACCAACCGCAGGCTTGACCCCCAATGCCACTGCAATCATTTCTGAGGCCACAGGGTGGGAAGTTGTAACTCTGGCAGGCTCTCATTGGTGCCATGACTTTAGGAGCTTCAGATTCAAAATTTAGCAAAGCTAGTTTACATTTAACTATGAACGCTCAGTCAATAGATCATCATTTCGTAGGTACTTCATCTGTTTGACTTTACTTTTTCAAGACAATAAATATCTTTTGTGTCAAACCGTAGCCTGCATTCAGGGAATGATTCCATACAAAGGAATAAAAGGAATTCCGTGTTTTGAAAGATTTTCTGTTACATAAAAAATACTGTTTCTAAAATTAGTAATTGTTGGAGTGATTTGATAAAAAATATAAACACAAATCAAAATTGAATTTTTCTTTACCATCTTCCCCAAAATAATAATTCATGCCTGTGGATAAATATTTCATTTTAACTATAGCTGACTTGCCAAATGTATAGAAACCCTATTTGTGTTGTATGACAGATCTCAAAGTTAGAATAGTTCACATTGGGCTTCCCTGGTGGCGCAGTGGTTGAGAGTCCGCCTGCCGACGCAGGGGACACGGGTTCGTGCCCTGGTCCGGGAGGATCCCACATGCCGCGGAGCGGCTGGGCCCGTGAGCCATGGCCGCTGAGCCTGCGCGTCCAGAGCCCGTGCTCCGCAAAGGGAGAGGCCCGCGTATCGCGCAAAAAAAAAAAAAAAAAAGTTCACATTGCTTTTACTGAATGTAAGTTTTAAAACTTTAAAACACTTTTTTCTCTGATCTTAATTTTAAATAATATCTGTTGAAAACTAGCCACAAACAAGGACAAAAATATTTCAAGTAACTTGCTGTGATGTATATGTATATGTTTTGGTTTTAATATGATTAGAGATTAAGCTGAAATCAATCAATGTTTAACTCCATGACTAAAACTTCATTGATATTTCCACTAGAAATGTCATTGAGATATATAGGTACATGAAGATATAATGGTGCATAAAAATGTTTTTTAAAAGCTGAAGCAAAACACTTAATTCCCCATTAGTACACACGAGATTATTCAATTCTTTAAATATAGACCTCAATTTACGATAATGTGAGCAGTGCACAATAGGGGAAAACAATATCTGTTTTCCTTAGACCCAGTGAAATATTTGAGACTTGAAATCATAGCATTGTTTTCTTAACTCAGTTTCTCAGGTCAAAAAAAGTTTTATGATCTTTGCGTCATTTTCTACAAATGCTTAATGATTGTCTAAGGGAGTCCTTGCCTTCAGAGCAATTACAGTCTTGTACAAGATATGTAATATAGCCTGATACCTGCAGTATATGACAGAAAATGAATATTCCTTAAGGAAGTTACAAAAAGTTGTTCAGAGCTCAGAAAAAGCAGACTGTTTAGTTTTAGCATCTGATACAGTTTTAGAGCTGACCAGCTAGTCTGCCTTTATTTTATAGTTTATGAAACAGAGGCCAACAAGTTATTTTTTTTTCCAAAAAGTGCTGTGACGGTAGTAAAACTTCATTAGTTTGTTTTAATTAGAAGAAAGAATGACAGAAGTATCATGGGACGGTAGTGATACTTGGTACACGATACATCTGAGATGTGAAGGCCAGGCTGACACATCAGGTGGATATGTCACGTTGGGAATGCCAGTAAATTACCTCAATTGGCCTCAATTCCATGTCTCCAAATGAGAGTTTGCATGACATCATTTGCAATGCCCCATCCAGCACATAATTTTTATGATTATATAAAAGACTATTAGGAATAAATGAAATATCTGTTACGATTAAATGAAAAGCCTAATTTAAAAAGAAAAGTATGCGGTTTTTTTGGTTCTGTTTTCTGTGGGTTTCTTTGGGTTTCAGTTAAGCAGAACACGCTTTGCAGTAGATATACTCAACCTAATTTTACTTATACTGAGTATCAGCAGCTGGCATAAGAACAATGTGCTTTTTCCAAGGGGTTTTGCCATTCCTCCTGTTACGTACTGGAAGCTACTCATTTGTTTAGTGTATGATTAAAGGTAGCCTTTAGGCCAGAGCATGTTAAATATCACAAATCCCAAATTTAATGAAGTAGAAATTAGTGATATTTTATTTCATTTTTTTTCATAACATCACACGATAAAAACCACACTGACATTTTACAGTATCTGGAGGACATGATAAACTACAGCAGCTATTCAAATAAGATCCGAACACCATGGCTAAGGCTGGGAGGCTGACGGCTGTAGTAAAGACGTGATCACAAATTCATTAACGAGCGCTCTCTTCATAATTGAATTATCTAGTCTTTTATTTGTTTTAAGTCGTATATTATTCATTCAGTGACCATTTATTGAGTGCATAATACTTTGCAGATACAAAACTAAGGAAACCGAAGGGGTGGAAGTGTGAAGTAGTTACAACAATAGAAACTTGGGATGAAGATGAAAGTAAAAGCTCATATTAAGCCTCGGAACGCACTGGATGGTCAGTGTGAGGTGGAGAGAGGGAGGAGCCTCTAGACGATGTGCCTACACTAAAATCAGGTCAGACTAGGAACGTCTTTTATTTAGTCCTGAGCCCTTAGCATTGATCCTGGAGCAAGAAGGTAAAAAGGAAATGGAGAAGTCAGTGGGCACTCACTTCGTCATTGCTACTATCCAGTAGTAATTTTTTTTTTTGCGGTACGCAGGCCTCTCACTGCTGTGGCCTCTCCCGTTGCGGAGCACAGGCTCCGGACGCGCAGGCTCAGCGGCCATGGCTCACGGGCCCAGCCGCTCCGTGGCACGTGGGATCTTCCCGGACCGGGGCACGAACCCGTGTCCCCAGCATCGGCAGGCGGACTCTCAACCACTGCACCACCAGGGAAGCCCTAATCTTTTTTATGGATTATAGATATTTCAAATATATACCTTTATTTGGTATACAAAACAAATACCTATTTATTTATTGTTTCTCCTCCGTTTACCTGCGACAGGGATTTCAGTTTGAGTCTATATTGAGTGGTGCTACATTAGGAAGTGTCTAACACACAAGCAGGATGGGCCAACAAGAAAATCATTTGCATGAAGACTGAGTTATTTATCATAGGATAAATCATTGTGTAGGAATAAAGTCCCAGGCATAAAGAGGTTGGCTCAGAGAGGAAGTCTTAGTTTTCAGAGGGAGGTAGCATTCTGAATGTGGCCTGGCGACTGACAGTTGTATTTATTTCATGCATGAGCCACCTGTGGCATGAAGTGCACAGGGAACTGTAAGTAACAATTGAAATTACACTTCTATGAACTTCGTGAAATATTAGGACGCAACTAATATAACTTTGAAATGTCTTTAAAATAATATACTGGAAAGAGGACAGAACAGGTTTGTGTTAATCAGGATTCTGCAAAGAAATAGCACCAATGGGTTTACATAAAAATAGACCCCATAGGAGATACACACACATATATATATATATATAGAGAGAGAGAGAGAGAGAGAGAGAGAGAATTTTTATAGGGGTTATTAGCTCACATGGTTATGGAGATTGAGGACCTACGTCTTCATGACGGGGAACCAGGAAAGCCAGTGGAGTAATTTAGTTCTAATCCAGAGGCCTGAGAACCATGGGGCCACTGGTGTCTAAGTTCCAGAGTCTGAAAACCCAAGACCCATGAGTTCCAATGTCCTAGCGCAGGGGAAGGTGGACATCCCTGTTCCACCAAAGAAGGAGAATTCAGCCTCGCTCTGCTGTTTTGTTCTGTTGGGACTCTCAAGGGGTTAGACGATGCCTACCCACATTGGTGAGGGTGGATCTCTTTACTCCATCTACTGAGTCAAATGCCACTCTCTTCCAGAAACATCCTCACAGACATACTCAGAAATAATATGTTATCAGCTATCTGGGTATCTTTTAGCCCAGTCAAGGTGACTTTTAAAATTAATGATCACAAGGTCTTTCTCAGTAAGTTTTCTAAAGGCTGCTATGAAATAAGTAATCTAAATCCATTAATGATTCAAATAATGAGTGGTAACACCAAAACACCAAAAGCAGAAGAGATCATGGGCTCATATAGTCAGGTGTTGAGTGATGATCCCTGGCAGAGAGCTGCTATGCCCTGTACATTTGTAATGCAGAAAGCAATGCCCAGCAGAGTATCTGCAGGGAGGTGGCAGCAGCACGTGTAGAAACAGCGGCATCTATAGGAATTTGCCTTGTCCAGGAATCGTGCAAGAACAAGGCTGGAGATCCTGGCGACTGGTTAGATGGCCCTGGTTCTCGGCAGAAACCATAGTTCTCTGTGAAATACAACCCTCACCTCATAGAGTGATCGTCACAGCTAGCAGAAGAAACGGTGACAGTGGACACGCGACCAAAGCGAATGGACTTGTTCATGGAGTATGTTCCATTCCAGGGGGTTATTTTCTCCTTCAGAGCTGTGATTCTTCTAACCTCTCAAACTGTTCCCTTTCCTATAATCTTGAAGGATCCAGAGTTGGAGAACACGCTAGGTTTTTTTTGTATAAAAGCTGATTTACTGGGACTTCCCTGGTGGCGCAGTGGTTGAGAATCTGCCTGCCAATGCAGGGGTCATGTGTTCGAGCCCTGGTCCGGGAAGATCCCACGTGCCGCGGAGCAACAAAGCCTGCACACCACAACTACCGAGCCTGTGCTCTAGAGCCCGCGAGCCACAACTACTGAAGCCCGCATGTCTAGAGCCCGTGCTCCGCAACAAGAGAGGCCACCGCAACGAGAAGCCCGCGCACCGCAACGAAGAGTAGCCCCCGCTCGACGCAACTAGAGGAAGCCCGCGCGCAGCAACGAAGACCCAATGCAGGCAAAAATAAATAAATGAATGAATGAATAAAATTGATTCTTAAAAATAAAAAGGTGATTTACTAATGTCCTTTGAAGATGGAAATTTACATCATAGCTTCTCCAAAGGAGTCAAAGCTAACTCACGATTGCACTAGTGACATTGTATGACTTATAGCTTCTTCTTAAAGTCAGTGTGATAGAAAGACAGGATAGAGTTGTGGAAGGAAGCTGAGTGTTGACAGAAGAGACTAACCATCAGGAAGGCGTGTTTTGAAGTGTGAGCCCGGGCTCTCCTGTCTCACTGCTCTGAGTTTTTTGGCCACAGAGTGCGGTGATTTGGGGATCATCATAAGAATTCAAATGATTACCCTGCAAAATCACCTGTGTAAACTCAGACTAGAATAGTTTGCAGTTTCTCTTTGCATTTGCCAATTCAGCATGTTCTTTCCCAAGATACCATCGTGACTTGGTTTTTACCTCCAATCAAATTCTGAGGCAGGATCACCTTCTCAGGGAGGACTTCCCTGTTCAGCCTGTTTCAATTCCAGTACTTCACCCATTGTGGCTCTTTCTATCCTTCCAGCTAGAATCTGTCACTCTCAAATATACTATTTATTTCACTCGTTTGCTTGGTTCTTTGTCTCCCCTGCCCCCAACCCCAGTAGAATGAAAGTTCCAAAAGGTCACTTGTTTTTGTCTCTTTGTTTGTTGCTCTGTCGGTAGTGCCTATAACAGTGTCCGACACATGGTAGACATTCCTGAAACATTGGTTGACAGTGTTTGAATAGAAATGAATAGTAATGAATAGAAAATTTAACGCTCTGAAGAAAACAGTGTAGTGAGTCCAATAGGATGATATAAAAGCTGTGCACTATTATTAAGAACGTTTCATCCCTACACTGTTTCTTCCTGCAACCACTGCAGTAGCATCTTGGTTCATCTTTCTGCTTCCAGCCTCCATTCACAGCGCATCGTCCACAGAGTAAGACAGCTGGTGTCAGCGTCTGGTCCTCCTAGAGGTCCCATGGCTCTTCACCTAAGCCCGGAGTCCTCTCCAGCCCCTTATATCCAGGCCTCTGCTAGCCTGTGCGTGCACTCCCTGTGATTCAGAATTCTCCTACCTTGGTGACCTTCTTCACTTTCCTCCAGTCTCCTTGGTTATTCTACCCTCTGCCATTTGCGCTTGTTCTTCTTTCAGTTTGGAACAAACGTGGGTACTATTGGCTTGTGTGTATCAACCATGTCTAAAAATTCTATATTTCAGATTTTAGCATTTTAAGAATAAAGATATGTAATTATACTAGAAAGCACATGTTAGCATTTTGGATAACTAGATATTTATATTTGTACATAAATGTATATTTATGAATATCTAACTTGAAGCCATTAATAGCAAAACTTCATTTGTGTGTGGAAACATAATTAAGCACCTATCATGCAAAGGACTGGAGAAGTCAAAAGAGTAGTAAGAAGCTGCACTCCTAGTGGTGGGAGAGAGACACAGTGTGCTGTCTAGTTTGTTGGAAGAGTACAATGATGTCTAGCATTTTTGGAGAGGCTATTTATATTAACGGTATCTTCACAACAACATTTTGATGTAGGTATCAGTGCAATCATTTTATAGATGTGAAAGCTGGAAGTCAGCTTGTTGAAGTTAATTCTTCAGGATCTCGAATATAGAAAATGGGTTCCTAGGGCAGGTGTATACGGCTTCAAAGCTCATGCTGCCTCTCCCAGATAAAAGAGTTCTCAGATGAAAAGGAGCACAGTGGGAGTGAGGGGTTAATCAGAGCATTCTGTGGTCGGAAAAAGCTTTCCACAGGAGATGGCCTGAAATAATCTGGAAGAGGACCAGAGAGTGCAAAAACACAGATGAGGCTGAGAAAAAGGAGTCTTTCTCGAAAGCACAGGCACTTCAGAATAAGTAGAAAGTAGACCGAAAGGGAGTGGACAGAGGTGGAGTGATAAGACAGAGATGTGTGCAATACAGGAGGTTTGACTTAACCCTCTAGGTGAGCACATCATTAAGCAAGGATTTCAGCAAATCTATACATTAACCACAGGATAAGAAAGATTGGGTTAAGGAGGAGGTCGTGGGGAAGACTCCCAGTAGTCCAGGGGCGAGATGGTGAGGACCCTGAAACAAGAAACAGGTGTTACAGGTGGAGAGCAGTGGTGACACTGAACGCATGTGGCTTGTGGCAGAGGTAGGAGTTTAGAATAAAACCCAAGGTTCCTGTTAAGATGACTGTGTGCCATTAAGGAATTTAATAGGAAGGACAGGTTTTTAGGAAAACACGTTTCCTATGTGAGTTTTAAAGTGCCCGGGGAACACTGATATGCTCACTAAGCCATTTGAAATACAGGTTTGGAGGCCAACGTAACGTTTTCGCTGTGGCTCTAGAGACAATGACCAGGTATAAATCCCAACCCAGCCACTTAAAATCTGTACCTGTGGATAAATTATTTACTTTTCTAAACGTCAGTGTCTTCGTCTATCAAATGGACAAAGTTTGTACACCATGCATTGTCCCCATGAAAATTGGGTGTTATATTCTCTGGAAAGCATAGAGAACATGGCCTGACAGGTGTATTGGTGATTGTGGCTACAGTTGTGATGATTACTTGTGATTTTGGTTTGTACTGCAGAATAGACTTAGGCAGATATAAGCATGTGTTGTTTTACTGTTCTTTACAGGAATTACGTTTTTCACAAATGGAAGGTCTGTGGCTACCCTCCGTCGAGCAAGTCTGTTGGCATCATTTTCCCAACAGCACTTTCTCACTTCACGTCTCTGTGTCACTTCTTGGCAATTCTCACAATATTTCAAACTTCTTCGTTATTATTATACTTGTTTTGGGGATCTGTGATCAGTGCTCTTCGGTGTTACGATTAGTACAAAAAAGATCATGACTCGCTGGAGGCTCAGGTGGTGGTTAGCGTTTTTAGCAGAGAAGTATTTTTTCATTAAGGTGTGTATGTTCTTTTTTAAAACATGCAGTTGCACACTTAACAGACTACAGTGTAGTGTAAGTGTAACTTTTAGATGCACTGGGAAGCCAGACTATTCATATGCCTCACTTTATTGTGATACTCTATTGCGGGGACTTAGAACCTCTAGTATCTCTGAGATCTGCCAGGATAGACGAATGAGTGTGTTACTAGATCAGTAGGTGTGACTCGAAGACCTGGCGTGAATGATGAGATCATCTGGAAAGACTGGACAACAGGAGGAAGGAAAACCAAGACTCAAACCCTTGGGAACACCTGCACTTAAGAAATAGGAGAGAAAAGTGAAAATGTGCTTGGGGATAATTTGAGAACAGAAAAAAAGACAAGGGAGTGGGTGTTAAGAAGCCACAGGAATTGATGAAGAAGTGAGTGATTAACGTGTTAAATAATGCAGAGGTATAAAGAAAAATGAGAGTCATTTGTCAATTTAGAGGAAGTAGAAGCGTTTCAGCAGAGTGGTAGGGTCAGAAAAGGGCCAGAAATTACTGGGAGGTCTGGAAGTGGAGAACAGACCATGAGAATACACTAATCATCATCTTTAATATATAAAGGCAATACGTATAATGGTGCAAAAGGTCGTTGAGAGTAAGAGGTAAGGGAATCCAAAGGGCAGGTGGATGAATCCGTGTCTGAAACTTTCAAAACGTTATGATGGCCTCGTTGATGTCTTATTACAATCTCTATGATGAATAAGATGGCCAATAAAAATGAGACTAAATATACAAATATCAGTAGCTATTTATCTGTTTATTGGTATGTGTATAATGTATAGAGAGGAAATTACGGAGTGTTCAAACAGAGGACAGAATGAACTTATTTTTCATTTGTTTCAACAGTTTTATTGATATATAATTTACATACTATAAAATTCACCCATTTAACATGAACAATTCAGTGATTTTTTTTTTTTTTTTTTTGCGGTATGTGGGCCTCTCACTGTTGTGGCCTCTCCCATTGTGGAGCGCAGGCTCCGGACGCGCAGGCTCAGTGGCTATGGCTCACGGGCCTAACCGCTCCTGGGCATGTGGGATCTTCCCGGACCGGGGCACGAACCCGTGTCCCCTGCATTGGCAGGCGGACTCCCAACCACTGCGCCACCAGGGAAGCCCCCAATTCAGTGATTTTTTAGTGGATTTAAAGAGTTGTGCAACCATCAACATAATCTAATTTCACTTCCCATCTTGCTCTCCCTACCCAGTTATAGGTGAACAGCCTTATTTTCTATAGATTCTTCTGTTCTGGATATCTCATATAAATAGGATCATGGGCTATGCGGTCATTTGTGATGGACTTCTTTCACCTAGCCTAATGATTTTGCGGTCTGTCCGTGTTGTAGCATGAATCAATACTTCATTCTTTTGTTTGCTGACTAATATTCCAATTGCATGGAATGCCAGATTTGTATCAGTTGCTGAATATCTGATCTGGGTTGTTCCTGGTTTTTGGCTCTTTTGAATAATGCTGCTATGAACACTCACGCATTAGTTTTTGCGTGGCTGTATGTTTTAATTTTCTTGGGTTTGTCACTAGGTGTAGGATTGCTGGGTCGTGTGGAAATTCTTTTTCACCATTTGGAGAACTTCAGACCACTTTCCAAAAGCAGCTGCTCCAGTGTACATTTCCTCCAGCTGTGCATGAAAGCTCCAGTTTCCCCACGTTCTCTTTTCACCAACCCTTATTATTTTCTTCTTCTTTTTAAAATTATAGAAGGAACTTGTTTTTATATAATAGGTAAATTATGCTTTTATACAATATGTCCATTGTGTTTTTCTTCAATCTGCTGATACCTTTTCAGTAAAGTGGCCCCAAATTTAAAGCTATCAATTCAATTGTTAATGAGAAAATGTACCATAAATTCAGTACACTGTTTTCTCTGGGATTCCAGATTTTGAGGGGGCATTCTGTGGGATATGTAGAATGTGCACATAGTTGTGTACTAATGGTAATGGGAGATCCATTTTGGCAGTTGTGGCAGTGTCAACAGCATAATCCAATTTGTAAGAATGTTAAGTGGCATCAGTGGAAACACTGTCCAGTGGCTTGCAGAAGAGCCCTGGGCAGTGGTGTTAAATGCAGAGTCCACTGTTATCAGAGTAGTGCCTTTGTCATATTTCTTCTGTTCGATTTTTGCTATGGTCCTGGGTATGGCGTGGCATTTCTCGTCCCTGCCCTTTTTGGGAACCTAGTTCTTCTACTTGCTGATTCTGGGAGCTACTCTAAAACCTTCCAATATATTTCCTTTCTGTGTTATTCAGGGAAATCAATGTCCCTCATTTGAAACTAAGAATCCTCAGTTAGAGATCTGTGGTATTATTTTCATGAATGATGAGATAGGACACAAAAGCTACATGTTATTTTCATGGGAAAAAGTGATATTAAAGGAAATATTAATTCAGCAAAGCTGAAGGAGATCCCTGACATTGATCCATCATAAAAATACATTATCTCAGAGAAAGGAAAACCATTCACACAAAAATCTGTCCACACATATTCACAGCAGCTCTATTTGTAATAGCCCCAAACTAGAAAGGACCAAGATGTTCTTCAGCAGGTGAATGGTGAACTAAACTGTGGTATATTCATACCCTGGAACACTATTCAGCAGTAAAAAGGGAACACACTATTAAAACACACAACAGCTTGACTCAATCTCCAGGGAATTGCATTGGATGAAAGAAAGCTGGTTCCAAAAATGTTACATACTGGGTGATTCCATCATATAACATTTTTGAAATGAAAAACTTCTGGAAATGGGGAACAGTTTAGTAGTTGCCAGGGCTCAGGAAGGAGGAATAGGGCGGGGAAGGAATGTGGTGAGGAAAACGTTCTGTATCTTGACTGTGTTGATATCAATATCCTGGTTGTTATTTGCCCTGCAGTTTTGCAAGATGTTACCACTGGGGGAAACTGGGTAAAGGTGCAAAGGATTTCTATTATTCCTTATAACTCTATGTGAATCTTTAATTATCTCAAGGTAAAATGTGTAAGGAAAGAGTGCATTGAAAGATATGCACTTTCTTATGGGAAAAAAAGACCTGATCTAAAATGACTAGAACCTTATTGTTTTGATATGTGAATTTTCCAAAACAAACAAACATATCATTATGCTTCATGCAGATTTGCTTATGGCATTACCTTGTTTTGTTTTGTTTTTTAACCACAAGCACTTTGAGATACCTTGGTTTCTTGGTGCCCTAGAAATACTACAGCTCCCTGGCCCCTTGGGGGTGAGATAGATAAAGAAAAAATATTTGAAAAGCTTCCTTCAAACTGTAACATTAATCCTAGATCACTGACACTTCATTGAATGTTTTGAATATCAAAGAGAAATGAAAGCTACAGGACTTCCCTTTAATAAGTAAATGAAAGAACTAATAACATCTATCAGTTATGCACATCCTGGCACAATCAGTGAAATTTTAGGGGAGCCCATTTTGAAAACTTCAGGGACCATTGATTTTTTAAAAAAATAGAAATGTTACTTTACTGATAAAAACATCATTTGAAAGAAAAATCTCAGACTGTTGTGTGCAGTGGAAACCATTGTAGGCTTGACATCCTATCTGATTTTGGTTATTTGCTAAAGAAAACCACAGCTCTGAATCATGATTTTTCATGAGCTGCTCTGTCATCAGAGATTCTGACAAAAATTCTTAAAAGTATTTTCTTGCAGTCCTGAACTTTGTCAAGGCACTTAATGTTAGGACCTTCTGAAGGGTTCTGCTAAGAAATGAAAATGTGATAGTATATCTAAAGCTTTCTTGCAAGCATCTTGGAGCACCTGGTTAAAATTCAGGCAAAACTGGTGGGTTGATTTTTTGGAACAAAAAAAATACAGCATCGTTCTCAGGCCAACGTAAGGAGAATAAATTTGGCCTGAACAATGCATGGGTTATTTGGGTAAATAATAAAAAAAGTCATGTTTATTTAAGGCTGTGTGGTCATCATAACGATGCTGAAAACAAAGGTGAGAGCCATTGTGCAAGAAGACATCAGAGGCAGATGTCAGTTCACATTTCCCAGTGTTTGAAAAGTTAAGCCTCATGTGGACCAAGGTGAAAATGAGTAACAGTGTTTATCAACTGGAAACTCTAGAAACACCTTAAAACCCTGCAAACCATTCTGAACATAAATTCTTAGATGACCTTAAATATGAAATATACATTCAGAATCCTTTCTTGCTGACACAGGTAGGAACGGTGAGGAAGGATTTGCTGCAGATAATTTCCTTCAGGTGAAGACAAGGATAATAATAGTGGGTCACAGCGTTCAGTGCGGAGCCTCAGCAGTGTCACCAATGGCAACTTCAGCTTTGTATTTTTTTTTTAATTACACGGATTTTATAGTCAGCGTTTTCTAACTCATATCAATACGAAAAGGCAAAAGCGATTAGATAGTATTGTTAAAACAAACAATAAATGTTACAGTACTGTTGCAGAAGATGATTCCAGTTTTCTTTAAAGACACCAGGTGTTTTTTGCTGCCTAGGTACAAATTTGTCATGATACAACAAAACATTAATAATAGTCGTCTCTTGAGAGTGAGACTGGGGGAGGCAATCCATCATGTAGTCTGTAAGTTTTGTAATAAAAAATTACTATATGTATGAATACCAAGTACCATATATATGGCATATATTTTATCAAGGCTAAGTCTAAGATTTGAACATTTTAGCTTCTTTTTTGGGAAAATGAAATACGGAATCTCACAGAAATCTATTTTTTGTGCAGAAATAAAATTTGTGGGCTTTTTTTTTTGCAATTTTACTTGCAAAATTTATAATTTATTTTCAAGAAGAAGCAGTTAATTGCATGAAAAATTAAAAAGAGAAAAACAATTGCTTATGAAGATTATATTATGAATTCTCTCCATGTGAAGAAATAGCTTTTTAATTGCAATAAAATAAATAAGCAAAAAATCTAAGTTCAGGATTATTTTAGGGCATGGACACATACATACCTTTATATATCATTCTCAAAGAGAATCAACGCTCCACTGATTAAGAAACACTGATATACAGGTTATTGAAGTGGGGTCTTTATCTTATTTATATGTCCATCTGCTTCCATCTTCAAAGTCTACTGTTTCTAGTCATCAGGAAATCAGGTAGATCCCTTTTAAGTTTTCTATTTAGTCCCATCTTTCTTTTTCTTTTCTTATTTTTTCTTTATTTATTTATTTTTTTTTCCCAGGAAAGAAACATACTCTGTACCAGGAGACAAAACAGACAGTAGTTCAGATTTTTGTTGTATGTGACTTGCTGTCTCATAAGGCAAAAGTCTTGGTGGTGGCTTAGAGTAAAAGTTTTATTGACTGAAGAGCTATCTCCAAAGTATCATCTGTGAATTGTCCGTCATGACACTGCAAACAAAACACAGAGGGGGGCAGAGACAGACCTAGTTCATTGCTTTCACCAATAATTTGGTTTATATATTTTTTTTGTCCATTAATGATTCTATTTTATATGGATATTAAAATGCTAACAATAAAATGTATCATCACTGACTATTAAAATCTGGGGTCAGGAATGGGAAGGTCGACTAAAAGCCAATTCTTGTTACAACACATGAAAGAAAGCTGAACTGCCTACAAATCAGCATAGGAAAGATCAGACAGAACCTAGGAGTCCTCGTTCCCCTGATGAGATCCGTGTTCATCAATGTGTATCTGGAGTAAGACGTCTCTTTGGCTTTTGCTTTTCTCCAAAGTAAGCTGCAGCACAGAGAATCCATTTACTCAACACCCTCAGATGTTTGAAAGATACTATAGCGTAGCTTTAAACTTAGAAAATACACACCTCTCTTGTGGATGAAATGTTTAAAACAGAAAAAAAAGCACAGGTTAGTAGACTAGGATTGAAATCTTAGTTTGTACACTAAAATCCAGTGTGACTGTAGGCAAATTACTAACTTTCTCTAGGCCCCATCATTCTCACTCCGTAAATTAAGGAAGATGGAGCAGTTAGGAGAGTCTCCAAATAATATTTTAAACCTAAAATTTTATGGTCCTCCTGAAAGCACTAATACACCCATATATGCTATTTTTTCTTTCTAAAGAGGAATATGAACATGTTTAGAAATGCAATTTTAATGCAGTCAAAATGTGTTTTAATGTAATCGTTGCAATAATAGAAGTATTATAGTTAAAAATGAATAGAAAAGATGGCATTAGCTTTTCGTTTTATTATCAATTGTGTTTCTAGAGAAGTAAAAATTTAAAAATAGCAATAAAATATGCAAGTGATTTACATAAAACTTCCTCAGTAAAGTAATATGACCACAACTGTTTCTAATTCCATTAAAGCAGCAATAAATAAAATTTAGGTGTATCATCTAAAAAGAATCTGAAAAAGAATATATATATAACATATATATATATAAAACTGAATCACTTTGCTGTACAGCTGAAACTACCACAGCATTGTGAATCAATTATACTTCGATAAAAAATTTTAAAAAAAATAGGCACAAGTGTACAACCAGCCAGTCGTGAAAGTCGCATCAAAACCCAAACCGGTGGATATCGGTTTCTGGAGGCAGCTGTCAACACAAGATAAGGGAAAATTCCTCAACATTTAGAGCTGGTCCAATTTGGAATTAACTACCTCATGAGCAGCCTGTCCCAAGATGCAGAGACTGAACTGATACTTGGTATGTAGGCGGAAGAGGTAATTTATGGATCAGGTGAAGTGGACCAGGTGATCTCTAACATCTGTACATCTCCGTGATTTAAAAATTAGGGTATATTTGCTAAAATACTTCCCCAAGCACCTAGGGTATCAGCTGTGTGGTAGAGCCTTGCTCCAATGTTGCTTGTTAGTTACCTGAAGTGTAGCTGGGTAGAGTGATTGCCTGACTTGACAGAATTCACCTCCCAGGCTCCAGTCTCCAGGCTCCAGTGCTATAAGAAAGCCCTGTCTTGGGCTTCCAGGCCACTGCCTGGCCCATAAACCAGCTGCATCCAAAGTTATACATCTTTTTTTCCCTCACTGACTGTTAACACGACTCTATTATTTTTCCAGAGCCCATGGGTTTCCTTTTTTGTGCACGTTCCTCATGATGAGGACGGTGTCGACTCTATCTTTGACATTACTCGACTGTAAAACAAGGAGAAACATCAAAACCATCGCCCCTTTGACTTAGTTGCAAAATGGACCTGCTAAAATGGGAAGTTTCATTAATTAAACTCATTTTCTGTGAACAACTTAAAAAAAATTAGGTGTAACATGCAATACAGTTAGGTTCACTTAGATAAAGAGAAAAAATTAGAGATTTTTTATTTAAGTGCATTATATTTTATCATCAGTCTTTTGGCATATTTGTTAATATTTGATAATTAAGGAATAAGGCGAGATAGTGTTTGTGGGTACTTTTCATATCTCTGCCTAAGCTACTGAGTGAGAACTCATTGACCAGAGTAGTCTAGTCCAGATTTTGAGACGGTCATTCAGCCTGTACTGGACAGTCACGTTGGATTTACGGTCCTGCCTGTGACTGCCTGAGTTTCACTTGAGCTTTATTTCAGTGGGCAGATTCGGGCACAAAAGAAAGCAGCAGGGTAAAAAGACATAAGGAACACAGCTACGAGGGAAGTTTTATGCTTAAAGGTAAAGAGGAGTGGTTTGAATTTCTAAAACATGAGAGAATAAGCCACTGAGATCTTTTCAAGTACTGAAATAGTCATTTTTAAGCAAAAGAAGACTCAGAGCCTCAGAGAGTTCAGAGAACTCGGTCCTGGAGCTGCTGATGCAGCCACACCAGGGACTGAAAGGCAGAGCAGGGGTCTCTGGCAGCTGTCGGGAAAATCTTTCAGATGGACGCAGTCTGAGCTGGAGCATGCGCTCCACAGCGTGCCCCCCGGGCGTTCTCAGCAGGCCTGGTGAGCAGGGGCTCCCTGGTATGCTCTGACTTAATGTCTGTCTGTAAATTTACTTCTGATAGAGTCCAAAAAAGGAGACCGATCGAGAGTGCTACCACTCGAAATGCTTTCAGACTGTTCCCACCTCCCTCAATCTGTTGTCCAGGGCTGCAAGGAGACAAAAGCATCAGAGGCTAGTCCCAGCAGTCTTTCTTTTCCACTGGGATCCCTGGAAGGGACTATTCCCAGAACCACCCCTCACTTCCTGGGCTAGTAGAGAACAGCAGGTACTTACAGTGGCATTTAAAGGTAGTTCTCCTAATTGGTTGTCCTATCAGTGAATGGTACCTATCATCTCAGAATTTATCTGATGCCTTCTGTGGTGCACACTTGCTGACAAATTTCACGTAATCCTAAGCATGCAACTGGCTCTCCTTCCCTGATCATTAGCATGTGTCTTATGCCATGCTTCATTCTCTGATACCGCTGGAATGATCATATATCATCTTCATTTGATTGTATTTCCAGTTCTGCAAGGTGCAAACTAGATTGCCTCTGTGATAGGAGTAATGGGTAAAAACGTGGGTATCATTGTTTGATTTCTGTTGAAATTGTCTATCATTTGTAACTTACTGAAAGGTAGGATTGGAATAAAATAAAAGCAAGTATGATGCATTTTTTAACGTAGGATACTTGCAAATATATTTAACTCCTGTATCAGGGGTTAGTGTTGAAAGAGGTATAAAGATGCTACAGAAAAGCATGCATTCTGGACTTCAGATTGTAGAATCCAAAGGCACTTACACGTTTTAGTTTTGCTGTTGATATATATACCGATATGTATACTGAGGTCAGAGGCCCAGTTATTTAAAAGCATTGTTTTACCAGGGTTTCAAACAGGGCAGGAGAGAATTGAAGATTTCATAAGTATTTTTAAAAAAACAATGAGCGTTGACATGGCTGAAGAAAATTTGTTATATGTGAAAGAAGAATTATGTAGGCATAGTGTAATTATGAAGAACTTTATAGCTGAGGTTTTGTTTGCTCCCTAAATCAGCAAAGATAATTTTTAAACTCACCTTCTAAAAATTGCTTCATATTGGAGTTACATATATACGTATTTTGCTTTTCTTTACTCTTCCCAAGATGGTAAACACCTAGGGAACAGAGCTATGTCTTCTATACCATTGTAAACAACTAGTCACGTAGAATATTTGTTGAATATATGAGCTTTCAATACCCTTTGTTGATTATAAAAGTGAACTATTATTCCATAGGATTTACCCCATTCTTTGTTTTGAATTTTATGCACATATAATTATTTTGCCCTTATAATACTGTCGAGTGGAAAAAAACGCACAACCTAAAAGTTGAGAATTATGTTTTATTTGGTGGACATACTGAGGACCTAAGCCTAGGAGACAGGCTCTCAGATGCTCTGAGAAACTGTTCTGAAGAGGTATGGGAGGAGCCAGGATACATAGGAGTTTTTGCAATGAAGACCAAGTGGTCAAAACATCAAAAGATTACTGTTAATTAAAGGAAGACCAGACACCTCAAGTTAACGAAGCTAGCACTTTTCTACGTATGGGAAGATGCAAGAGCTTGGGCTCACTGAAATCATTCTTCGACATGCACCTTACCCGTCTAGGGCCAGTATCCTGTTTTTTTCCCATCCCGAATCCCCTCAGGGTGCACAGTCTGGGGTGGCTGCAGTGGCTGATAGCTTGATGGTCGCAACATCCTTTGCTTACTGATATGACAGGTGACTTTCTTTGTCCATGATATCTAGTTTCTCCCTATCGCTACTGCGTTGCTTTGTCTTATTTTATTTTTTTATTTTTTGCTTCATAATACTTGTTCTGCTACTCCCAACATTCTGAAAGAAAAGGATATTTTCTTTCTAACTTTACTATGGCTTCTGTTTTACCCACATTCAAGACAGAAAGATTCATATTATAGCCTTTATTTCCAGGGCACAATCCTTGAATAGACCGTGTGAGTTCTTTTGAAAATTATGATACCTAGGTGCTGTTTAAAAATTTTAAAACATAGTATTTAATAAGTCCTTGGTTAGAAAACTGGTCTCAAAACTTCCAGAAAATACTGGGACTTATGGAAAGAGAAAAACATAATTCAGCCTACTGGATGTGAGAGCTGGACATCTTGTGTTTTTATATCCTCCTCTGACATATCGTGTGTTTCTGTTGCTGAGGAAAGAGCTGTGCTAAAATACATTCACAACAAAGGCCACCATTCAGTTTCTGACCATAGAGGAAAGAGAAGCAGACATTTTCCCCGAAGGCGAAGGTTGTGTTTGTGACTTCACGCAGCCATTGCTTGGGATGCCGTGATGGCGGGAGGACCGGAAGGTGCTGATGAAGGGGCAGGGTTCTGCTGCATGACTTTCCACAAGAAGTGGAGCAAGCATCAGAGCAGGAGCTTGGGTTACAGCGCCCTCACACCACTGCTCACCTGCGGGCGACAATAATTTTGCTGTAATGAAAAAGTAATAGTTATATTTGGTGAATATGTGGCATTCATATCAATTTTATGAGATTTTAAGTGTCGAGTTTTCAAATATGTAAATTCACGATGTCCTATAGAAAAACTGGCTCATTAAGCAGACCTCCTGTCCACGTGCCTCTAATGCCCTCAGAGAGAGAAAAGAATCATCACACGATAGGAACAAAAGTCTACTCTGGATAAACTTGTAAATTAATTGTGATCCAACACGACTGGCCCATTCAAATTATTGGTAAGCCATGTTGATGTATTTTAAGCAAGTTCTTAGTGGTGACAAATAGCAAAAGCGTTCTAAATGAACAACTGTTTTTGTAATAAATATTTCATGAATAAGATTATGGCTATTTGAAGTTTGGTTTGTTAACTTTTTAAAAAGTGATAGGTGGTATCCTGTCTTGACTCAACTGTATACTTTCCCATGTACTTTTTAGTTACACTTAAGATTCTCTTTCCTTTGGTTATTCTAAGTTAACTCTAACACCTCACTGACACATTGCTGTTAATGTTGTATGGTTTTTCTTTGTGCAGCGGGTTTGATGATGGGTGTGATATATTTGACATTATAATTCATTTTTAAGATGCTAATAAGCTAGTATTTATGTTTTAACACCAAATCCGATTTTGAAGGTAAAAACAAGAAGTATTACTAGCTTTGAATTTAAGCAATGAAAAATAAGTCATATATAGCTTCTGGGTTCCTTTGAAGCCGCCCATTCTTAAAGCAGTTTGTTATGCAAAACTTGTTGAATTTTATTCAGATACTTTGCATTAAGATAACATTCGGTGTGGAAGGTAGTTATTTCAATAAACTTCATTAGTTCAAGTTCAGAAAAGAGGCAGGGCTTTAAAAAAATAATTTCTAATGAAACAAGGAATTATTCCAAACCTGTATTGGATATGTTTGAATTATGTTTAAAATGGACACATTCAAGAAAAATAAAGTAATTAGTGGTAGTAGAGGTAATATATTGCTTTACACTCTTGCTGGCATCAGCCATTATGAGATGCTCAGCTTACACTCTGTATCCTCAATTCTAAGATGTCAATATCTGTACAAGGTACCATTGATTTAACATCAGCTTTCCTGGGGGAAAAAACAATAATGGCTGGCAAGTTTCCTTTAAAAATCCATTGCAGAATGCATCCCAATTTAAGTAATGTTAAAATGTGAAGGAATATTGATATTGGAATTGAGAAAATGTGATAATGTGCTTGTCTATTTACAATCTACAATATTCCAAATGCATCCCACCGTTGTGCTGCCAACAGCATTTCATGAAGAATGATGTCCTCACCTAAAGCTATTATAGCTTTGCCAAGGTTGTCGTAAATATGTATATAATAATGAATGGGTACAGTTTGATATCAAGTTATCTTTTCTTTTCATCTTTAAATTTCCATGTTTTGTTGAAGTATAGCTGAGATATCAAGTTACTGTGTTATCACTTTTCCTCTGTAGTCAAGTTTGTCAGTGTCTGAAATATATTCTGAAATACTTCACCAAATGGGAACATCCTGCTACTAGGTTTGAAGAATGTCCTTTGGGATACAGGAAATTTACACATTACTTTGAAGAAATAAAAATCATGAGAATAAATAAATCATTATAAAATGAATTATTGCTACCAGGTAATCTTTATTACCCCAATAAAGATTACTCATGAGCACAGTTTCAGGTAGAAAGTGGAATCTGATTTTGTGAAATAGGTTCTATTTAAAGTTACAGTCTTGATGCTTGAATTAGCATAGCATAGAATGAACCACTAAGACCAAAAAAAAAATGACATTATGAATAAAATAAATCAAGCATTTGTATTAGGATATGAAGCCTTCTAGTAATAAGAGAATTAACTATGTTTTAAGAAAAAAGGCCTAGGTTATCCATATTACTTTTGCATTGGTTATAATATTTATATGCTATTTAAATAAAATGTTTTAAAATTTCTTATTAAGGTTTACACATAATATTCACATAACAATTTCCAAAAACACAGAACCTTATTTACTTTAGGTGAACACTTATATTGAAATATATGAACAATCCAGTATTTAACATAGGAATATATAGATAAATACATATATATCTTCTGTGTCAGTACAAAATTGCCACTTGTTTTGATTGTATAGACCTATGCAAAACAAGCAGAATGGAATGAATTCAAATGGTCTTAATTAAGCCTGTCTTATAAGTTTCATTAGTTATGTACCAGCTTGCAGTACATCTGGACTATAAAGGAGGCATCATGAGTATCTGAACTAACAATCTGAGGTTCTTGTTGTTTTTCAGATTTCTCTGTGGGTGTCTGTACATGATGGTGAGTTTGAGTAGACAATAGCTATTACTTTCAGTAACTTCTTCTGTTGTGAGTCATGGTTATGCTTGGGGGGGGTGTGTGTGTGTGTGTGTCTCCAATTACTAGATCTGGAAGTTTAATTAACAAGGTTACAGGAGCAAAAGCCCAAAGTCAGAGCCTTTTGGGCCTTAATTTATAAAAATAATTTTTCAAAACTTTGTTATTGTTCATACAGCAATTTACTGCTAAAGGAAATAATATAAATGACAGAAAAATACACTCATTTTCCATTATTTTACTAATGGTTTTCTTATTTCCATGTCCCTTTACTTCTTGTCCTGTTTACATGTATTCTTTATATGTGTTTTCTTATTACATGAATAAAATTTTGTATTCTACTTTTCTACTTAGTATTTTAAAATGTAGAGCTCTTAATGATTATGTTTTGTAATAGTTATGTAATATTCTTTTGAGATGATTATAAATATGTTTAAACAACTAGGCCATTATAAATTTACATACTTCATATTTTAACTCTTTATTGATGCTGTGTGTAAACAGGGTATTTTGCATTCATAAATAAAAAAAGAAATAGCAGTTATCAAAAAACAAATAAACAAAAATATGGTGTCCAAAGCCAAAGAAAAAGGAATATCATATGTTATAATAATCAGACATAGGGAGGTACCACTATAAGAAATAGCAGATTGAAGAGAAGGTAAATTAAGAATATATGTTGAGAGTGTTTTACATTAGTTTAATTGTACCATTTTCACTAGAAAAAAATTTTCCTTATATGTTTTAATGCTTTGTAGCTACATGTTTCAATTGAGAAACAGATGATTATACTGTAAATTCTGTACATTTACAGTTTATTGTCACCTTTGAGTCTTGTTGCCTGTTGAAATGTGTCCTTATTATTAAAGGTGTAATATTTGTGTTATTTGAGTTTGTATTTGCAAAATACAGCTATTTATTATTGATGTTGGTTAATTATACTAAGTAAAACATCTGTTTCCTAGTCAACAACACTTATAATGAAACTTAGTATACTATAGTACATCTCCTTGAAACTGTTTAATGATTTAGCATTTACTTTTGTAATTTTTAGAATTCTTTATATATTTATGTGTACATAAATATTTGTATACACCCATATATGGTTGTGGTAATAGTCTAAAATATAATGAGAAAGATGTTTTTGTTTTAAATGTTTCTCAAGGGTAAAGTGTTACGCCTCCCTTTGATAAACATAAGCGATTACTGATTCCGTTGCCCTATGGTGAAAAGGTCTAGTTAAAAATCACGGTATCTTCTGCTTATATTTACTAACAACTCAGATTTTGTCGAGCTTCATCTTATCTTTTATATAATGAAACAATCTTTATGAATTTCAAACTTAAAATGTGTGTTCATTACATTGTTTTTACCTCCCTGGGAGTTCCAGTACCGCCACCTCCTAGGTGCCTCTTTACCTATCAAGTAGATACATTAAATACTTCACTACATGTCCTGCTCAGCCACAGTAAGAATAAATCAGTGATGAAAGCAAGACGGTGGGAAAACTCAGAGGAATCCAAAAACAGACTCAATAAAGTTAAAACTGGAAATTAAGTAACAAATTCATCAACCAACCACTAGCTAACCATTCTATCTACTTGCAACAGATACAGCATATTTTCATGGATGGAGACTGTATTGTCAAAATACTGGAAAAACTTTGAACATCTCTTTGCTAGTAAATTTTAAAATCTGGATTGTGTTGTGAAATTTTGTAATTTACTGAAAAAAAGAGGTAATAGGCCTCCAGAGATCAGTAATTTCAAGATTATTTCAAAGACTTATACCTAAAAAAAAAAATATAAACTCTGAAGCGCATGTGTGACTTCTGTAGTCTTCCCTCCACCCAGTATGGACTTATATTAATCTCAGTAGTCTCAGCACCCACATGTCAACTGAGAATCTCTGATCTGGAAAAGTAAACATTTAAGAATAGAAGAATGAATCTGAAATGGGAATAGAGAGACAAACTAGTATAAAAAACCAGAAAGCCAAGGAGCTGGCTGTTGCATTAAGAGAGATTTAGTTTATATTCAAGATAACTTTACAAATCAACTATGTAGTCACTGGGGCAAGGGGTGCAGGGAAACAAACACACAGTGCGGAATCCCCGACTTGTGACTTAGTTCCAGAGAGCCTGAAGAGTTAGATGTATGCTACGTTTATACTAATTATACACTAGAGTGCATACATATACAGAGAGAAAATTTAGGAAAATATTCAAAGAAAACGGTTTCTTAGAGAAAAATTCAGAAATTAAATACTTTAATGCAAAACAGTGGATTTGAATAATTAAGATTTACAACTTCTGAATGGCAAAGAAAATAGTACATATCATAAATGAAATTATGTGTGTATGTACGTATTTCTATATTAAATATAGATATATGTATATATGTCTGTGTGTATGTAACAGATAAAGTGTTAATAGACCTAAATGTACACATAATTCATTGCAAAGCAATGAAAAAATGTCCAACAACTCATTAGAAAAATGTGCAGAGGAATAGGGTGTGGGGTAAGAAGCTTTTCAAAAAAGAACCAGATTATTTAAAAGGTTGAGCCTCAAGAACATTAAGTGAAAATATACGGGGTTAGTAGTAATTTAATACGTAAGGTTGTATTTACTGTCTTTAGGTAGATTAGGAATGATGATTATGCTTTTTTTTTCATGTAGGTCTCATAATATTTTTAAAATATACATTCTTCTTCATATTGTTTTCCATTATGGTTTATTACAGGATATTGAATATAGTTCCCTGTGCTATACAGTTGGTCTTTGTTGGTTTTCTGTTTTATGTGTAGTACTGTGTATATGTTAATCCCAAACTCCCAATTTATCCCTCTGCAGTCCCTTTCCAGTTTGGTAACCATAAGTATGTTTTCTATGTCTGTGGGTCTGTTTCTGTTCTGTATAAAAGTTCATCTGTCGTTTTTTTTTAGATTCCACATATAAGTGAGGTCATATGATATTTGTCTTTCTATATCTGACTTAATTCACTTAGTATGATAATCTCTAGGTCCACCCATGTTGCTGCAAATGGCATGATTTCATTCTCTTTTATGGCTGAGTAGTACTCCATTGTATATATGCACCACATCTTCTTTTTCCATTCATCTGTCAATGGATTTTTCAGTTGTTTCCATGTCTTGGCTATTGTGAATAATGCTGCTATGAACATGCGGGTGCATGTATTTATTCAAATTATAGTTTTCTATGGATATATGCCCAGAAGTGGGATTGCTGGGTCGTATGGTAGTTCTATTTTTAGTTTTTTTAAGGAACCCTCATACTGTTGTCCATAGTGGCTGTATCAATTTACATTCCCACCAACAATGCAAGCGGGTTCCCTTTTCTCCACACCCTCTCCAGCATTTGTTATTTGTAGACTTTTTAATCATGGCCATTCTGACTGGCATGAGGTGGTACCTCATGGTAGTTTTGATTTGCATTTCTCTAATGTGAGCAATGTTGAGCATCTTTTCATGTGCCTGTTGTAGGAAGGTTGACTTTTGAAATGCTTTATCCAGATTGGAAATGTGAATACCGTTTGTCATATCAGTTCTATTACTTGGATTTGAAATAAGTAAAGTATTGGACCAGTGTTCACAGACACACACACAAAGATGTTCATTTCAGTGCTGTTTTGAATACTTCTAAGTCAGAAACAAATTCAGTATCATTATATGATGGAACATACATACTAAAAACAATCTTGAGGTTATTAAAGTGGATTATGTAGATAAACTTTATTGAATTGGAAAGATGGTTATGCTGTATTTTGTAGTGTAAAAAGCCACATCATAAAATAGAATGCTTGTGGTTTTTAAAGTAAGGTTATTAATATGATTATCTATGATATATAAGGGGCTATATCTGGAAAGTTGCCAAAGCATAAATCTGGGTAATGGGGGGGGATTCCTTTATTCCAAATATAAATCAGGGTGAGATGTGTAAGGGAGAAAGATCAGATTATATACTGTGATCAAGTCCCAGAGAGGAATACTTGAGCAGAGACTAAAGGGAAGCAAGGGAATAAGACCTGAAGATGGGAGTAGGGAGGATTGTGGGAAGAGAGTTCTTGGAAAGCAAGAAGCGAGTGTAAAGGCCCTGTGGCAGAGACATGCATGTTGTGGTTTAGGTACATAGCTTTGGGAGGATATTGTAATAACCCAGGCAAAAGCCAGTGATGGCTTGTACTACATTGATAGTTTTGGAAGCGATGAAAAGTGACAGGATTCTGGAAATATTGTGAATGTGGTGCCCAAATGAATTGCTGATTAGTTGGATGTCGGGGGTGAAAGACATATAAGAGGAAGCAGATTTTGGAGTGGCTATTTTCTGAACTTTATTTAATTTGAATTAATTTAAATTTATATTTAAATGGCCACACGTGGCTGCTGTTACCGTATTGGACAGTCTGGCTGTAGACAGTGAGGATGTAAAGGGACAGGAGAAGTTGAAAACTGAACACTTGGTCACCCCAAGTTAAGCCCTTAGATGTGGAGATGGATGAACCGGCACAAGGGACCGAAAGCAGTGAGGTGGCAGGAACTAAGGTCAAGTGGAGAAATCATTTCAGGATGAATTTATTTAGGAGGGGCTGGTCCACTGGGTCACATGCTAGCAGTAAACTATGTCAAACGATGACTCAGAATTGACCACTGGATTTAAAAGTGAGGATAAGACTTTTTGATCTTGACAGGTGTTTTGTGATTGTTGTTTAGAGGAACCATGCCTGATTTGGGTTGGTTGAAGAGAGAGCCCAGCCTTTTCTTTTGTGTGTGTTGCTCTCATCCCTTCCGCAATTGGATTGCAAAATCCATGAGCGTATATTTTTCTGCCTTTTATATTTTGTGTATGAATAATTGCCTGATGCAGTGGGATTTTTTCAGTATTTTAAAGTATTTTTTGTATTTAAATTTTTTAATATATCAAAGTTTTTAATATTTTAAATATTTAGAAATATAAATATTTTAATCTTAGATGTCATTTTATCCTT
This sequence comes from Globicephala melas, assembly GCF_963455315.2. Lineage (NCBI taxonomy): Eukaryota > Metazoa > Chordata > Mammalia > Artiodactyla > Delphinidae > Globicephala > Globicephala melas. Next base: position 2,574,518 of record NC_083334.1, on the reverse strand, counting down.
GTAACTTTCCCATCATTTCAGAAATACGTGAATTAGTTTAAAAGATGATCGAGGGGCTTCCCTGGTGGCGCAGTGGTTGAGGGTCTGCCTGCCAATGCAGGGGACACAGGTTCGTGCCCCGGTCCAGGAGGATCCCGCATGCCGCGGGGCGGCTGGGCCCGTGAGCCGTGGCCGCTGAGCCTGCACGTCCGGAGCCATTGCTCGGCGGCAGGAGAGGCCACAACGGTGAGAGGCCCGCGTACCACAAAAACAAAAACAAAAACAAACAAACAGATGATCGAAAACAAATTGTTCAAAAGAAACAAAAAATATTTAAACTATAAAGTGGAAGAAAACTAAGACCTTAATAATCGGTTAAGAAGATTTGCAACAGGGATCCGTACTTTTAAAAAAAGGGGTTAGTCAAACTCTCAGCATAATACTAATGTTATCTGTATGATTAAAAATAATGATCAGCCAGTAATGTCTAGTAACTTTTAATACCAGTGATTATTCTAACCAAGGGAATAGCTTTCTCTAATTGTGTGGAATTGTTCTTAGGTTAAAAGGTATGGCAATGTATATGACTATTCAAATAAAGAAAACACTAATTTTGTATTATTATACTTAAAGTAAAATGTAATATAGTGAATATGATTATTGCATTGTGCAGTTAAATGATCAAGATAAGTATTTCTCATTTTCCAATTTCACATTTTAATGTGCTTTTTAACTGTTTTTGACATTTTAATATGAAGAATATTTTATTAAATATAAAAGAAATACATAGCCTGAGTGAAAATATGTCTGGCAGATAAGTACATCACTGAATTAAAATGGAATAAGTATTTTTATTTCTTTCTGAAACACTTGAAAAAATTAGATAAGACAGTTTAATTAGCAAGTACAATTTACACAGCTCACTGTAGAATGTGAATAGTTTAACACTGCCTGAACTAATGCTTAGAAACTTATTTTCAAACAACTTTCTTTTGGAGCGACTGCTTGAAGTCACAAACTTTTATGAAAAATATTAAAACGTTATCCAGCAAAAAGTGCTGCCATATTTGGCAGAAAATGAAATACAGATGATGTAAAACTGCATAAAAATTGAAAAATATCCCCAAACTCTCCAAAATCACAGTTTGTTCTTTTCTTACTCAATCCCAGTGACTATACACACAAGTGAAAGAAAGCATTCAAAATCATAAACCTACTGCACAAAAAATTGCTTTTCCCTTAGGTGATTCTGCAGTTTTCAAGTAAGCACCACTGGCTGTAATTTGTGAAACTACTGACAGAAAAGAATTCATCTTCAATCAATTCAGCATTTTGACAACTTTATCACTTTGGACCAATGTGCATTTAGCCTTTATCCTCTGTTCTCAGTTTTGTCAGTGCTGTATCTTTCCAGGCTGATCCTTGAAAACAAATTCTTTGTCCTTATTTGGATTATTAAACTGCCGAGGTTTTTTTCTCCCATATACAAAGGTTTTTCTCAATTACTGACCTAAAAAATATTAGATGAAATCCTCGATATCACCATTCTGCCTAGATTTTAAAAAAGAAAAACTTACGTTAAGTCATGAGTAACTTTCACACTTCTTAATGAGGAAGAGACATACTTCTTGAGGTTATAATTTGTGCATTCCTCCAGTTTTTTAGCCAATTGCTTGATTTTACCCTGCAGAAATAGGCTTTTTTTTTTTTCGTTTCTCTTGCTATAGCATGTGAAGTTTATCAGCAAATCTCTAAATCATTGATTGACATACTGGGTTTTGTGAGAGCTAAGAGTTTCTTTGGTAAGCAAAAGAAATATTATGAAATTGTAAAGTAAACATACACAAAATCAAAAACTATAGCAACAAATAGCTAACAAACTTCCCTCATGTAAAATTAGCTGTAATTAATGGTCATGTAGAATACGTTCTGTATAGATTTTTTTAATGAGAAAATAATGTATATAGTATGAAATTATTTAAAATTTTCAGAATTCAATCCACACCAGCCTATCACATATAGAGACACACTATATGCCGTTAAGTTGGTTTACTTTGAAAGAAAAAAATCTGATATCCTACAAATATTTCTTGTCCGAAATACGCATTTATATGATGTAGATTAATGCAGTGCTAATTAGAGATTCAGTTATTTATTTATTTTAACATGAATGACATAGGATTAGATAGAATTATCTTATGTAAATATTGATTTAAACTACTCAGTGTATAAGCATTTTTATGTGTGTAAATTTTGTTTTAAATCTTCCTTAGCATTTACTCTTGCAAAATCAGGTTTTCCCTGATGTTTATGGAAACCTCAAAAATGTAGGATATATTTACATTTGAACTGTATTTTTCTGAGAGTCACATAACTATTTCCTTTTTATTTCCCATGTATATTCTATAATGATTTAACTTAGACATTCAGCATTTTAGCATGTTGACATTCATATCCTTATTGTTTAATTTCATGTGAATATGATACTTCAGAGGATTCAGTTCTTATCAAGTTTATTCCGTATATTTTCTAATTATTTAAAATTGTATCAGATATCTGTACATTTTAGTTTTTAAAAATTGAAGTCTTGCCTGTGATGTGTTGTATATCATGACAGTCCATACTCGGTTAAAACAACTTCTCATTTTCTGTTATAGTTTCATCACAAAATAACATAATTTTTTTTTAAATAGCATAATTTGATGGAAAGAATCTGGGATTAACATTATCATGAAAGTTGTTTACTAGCAGGTACATGATTTGAGAAAACCACTTAATATTTCTTAGCTTCATTTTCCTAATATGTAATCTGAAGATGATAATGATATTCCTTATCTCATATATGAATGAAAACTTGATATACAGTGTTGACCCGACATATATTGAGCAATTAGTAAGCGTTGGTTACTAGTCTTTTGTATTATTGTCATGCAAATGTGTGTGTTCAGTTTTAGCCAGATATCTGGTGGCTTCTGTTTTGGATTTCAGTGTGTGACAGCAAGGCAGACACTTTGCAAGGTAACAGTGACTTCCCCTGAGGACTGTGGGATGCTAAGGGGAAATGGACAGTACTGGCCTCTGCATATTGAATCCCAAATTGGAAGTCAGAATGCACTGTTCATTTCTGACAATTATCTGTGTTTTTAGTGGTGGCTTGGTTCCCAGACGTGTTTACCAAAATATAATAAAGCCAAACTGTAGATGCCTTAGTTGAATATTCTAGGGGTTTAAATACCATTGAGAAAATTGTTACAGCAGATGATATATTACACCCAAAATCAAGCAGACAGCTTGCAAATATGTCCTGGAAATCTGACCTCTTTCTTACATGTGACTTTCCTGTACTGTACTATAAAGCCTTCTAATTTTAAAATTCTCTGAGAAAAAACAAACTTTCTTTTCTCCACAAATTACAGATTTCTTAATGTCTGAATACTAACTCTAGAAAATTTAACATAGAAAAATATCACTGAGGCATATTAAGACATAGTTATCCATATGGGTCCATAAAGAAAAGAAACGATGAAATTAAATAACAACTAATAAGTAATATTAACTGTTGGCCGATCAAGTCAAGTCCTTCTGAAATAATTTGAATGAATCAAATGGAGAAGGACCGGCAATACAAGCCTGATGACAACAGCTAATCTCTTCAGTTAACTGTCTTGATGATTATTTGTGCAAAAACCTTGGTTGAGTGACAGCTGCAGAAAGCATCAAAGGATACACGAGAGAGTTTTGAGGTTAGATGTTTGGTTTGTAAATGATGTCATTCAGAGTTTACCGTGTTTTTGTCTTTGTGTGTTTGTCTTTTTTTTTGGTCATAGAAACAAATCTAAATATGTCATGTGTGAAATTTACATACTAGCGAGAGCCCTATTCTCTCTCAGAACATGGAGTTTTAAGAGCCCTTTTGGTTGTGGGTGGCATAGGAATTCGGGTGGCACTTGGGTTCTACTGCCAGCCATTCCTGTGAGGCAGCAAGCTGTTGTCCACTAATAGAAGAGGATGCTGAGGATGGGAGTCCTTGCTAAGAGCAGAACAGACCTGACTTTCATTGATCGTTGAGTGGGAATGAGAGGAGGCATGAATGGGTTAGGAATGTTGAGTGGGAGAGTCACTATCTCCCTCCCCACCACCCTTTTGATGTTTGGTTCCAAGCTTATAACTCTGTGTTCTCCAGCAGGTTGTTTTCTTGACTAGAAAAATGATGTCAGATGTTCAGAAAAGCTAGTACAGTGGTTTTTACCTGAAATGTGTCTGTTGGGCCATATGGGAGTAAATATTGCTACCAGTATCCTACCCCAGGCTTACAGAACAATCAATAATTACTTCCAAGTAGGCCTGAAATATCAGGATGAAAAATTGTTTCAAAATTTTTCAGGGGTCGATTGTAATCTGCCTAATTTTAGATAATGATATACTTTTCCTAACAATCTTCGTTAATGTTTCTGATAGCACGGTCACTGGTTTCCAGTCAACAAAACAAATAACATTTTTGAGGGGATGTTTGAATTAAAGACATTCAATGGTGATTACATACACTTGCACACACAGAGTATTTCAGTCACTGAATGGTCCCATTCAGCAATTTAAAAAGGAATATCATCATATGTATACAGAGAAACCTCACACCTACAACATAAGCAAGAGTAGGTAAGTCACTTGAATGAACAGGAGGTGAAAAATATCTATCTTAAATGACGCAAGGTGTTACAAGAAAGTTCTGACAATTCATTGTCTCATAGTGTTGAAGCAAAATATTATCTCTAAAATGTGAGAGCATAATAAAGAAATTCAAGTTTCAAAAAGTGATTATAATGCAACAGAAGGAAATGAAGGTCAAGCACTCAGACTCTAGGGGAAAATACTGAAAGACTAAAGAAATGTACGAAACCATTCTAAAATGAAATCAAAATTACAGAAATGGATTTTTTCAGTTACAATAATTGCCTAGGACATGATGAAATGTTTTTGAAATATTTATCAAAAAATAAAGTAGGATAGGGCTTCCCTGGTGGTGCAGTGGTTGAGAGTCCACCTGCTGATGCAGGGGACATGGGTTCGTGCCCCGGTCCGGGAAGATCCCACATGCTGCGGAGCGGCTGGGCCCGTGAGCCATGGCTGCTGAGCCTGCACGTCCAGAGCCTGTGCTCCACAACTGGAGAGGCCACAACAGTGAGAGGCCCGCGTACCGCAAAAAAAAAAAAAAAAAAGTAGGATAAACATAAATATAGAAGTTACTAGAAAGGATATGAGAGATTTAAAGAAAAGTAACCGAACTAATGCATACATTATAGGAGTTCGTAGACAGAAAAGTGAACAAACAGATAAAAAGGAAACTTGAAGTTATAATTGAAAATACTTCTGAATGAAATTCTTGAATCTGCGATCAATTCTTTACCTTGAAAATTTCATGTAGAATTATTATCAGTTTATAAAATTATCCTTTGAAATTCCTGAATAGCAAGGATTAACAATTACACAACCAGGAAGGAAAAAAAAAGTCATGTACCAGAGACAAAGGAGGCATTAAAAATCAGACTGGACATACCAATCAGAAAGGAAGTGGGTTACCAATAGTAAAAGAATGAAATTAGAACACTCCCTAACACCATACACAAGAATAAACTCAAAATGGATTAAAGACCTAAATGTAAGGCCAGACACTATCAAACTCTTAGAGGAAAACATAGGCAGAACACTCTATGACATAAATCACAGCAAGATCTTTTGTAACCCACATCCTAGAGAAATGGAAATAAAAACAAAAATAAACAAATGGGACCTAATGAAACTTAAAAGCTTTGGCACAGCAAAGGAAACCATAAACAAGACGAAAACACAACCCTCAGGATGGGAGAAAATATTTCCAAATGAAGCAACAAAGGATTAATCTCCAAAATATACAAGCAGCTCATGCAGCTCCGTATCAAAAAACAAACAACCCAATGGAAAAATGTGTGGAAGACCTAAGTAGACATTTCTCCAAAGAAGATATACAGATTGCCAACAAACACATGAAAAGATGTTCAGCATCACTAATCATTAGAGAAATGCAAATCAAAACTACAATGAGGTATCACCTCACACCAGTCAGGATGGCCATCATCAAAAAATCTACAAACAATAAATGCTGGAGAGGGTGTGGAGAAAAGGGAACCCTCTTGCACTGTTGGTGGGAATTAAATTGATACAGACACTATGGAGAACAATATGGAGGTTCCTTAAAAAACTAAAAATAGAGCTACCATAGGACCCAGCAATCCCACTACTGGGCCTGTAACCTGAGAAAACCATAATTCAAAAAGACACATGCACCCCAATGTTCATTGCAGCTCTATTTACAATAGCCAGGTCATGGAAGCAACCTAAGTGTCCATCGACAGAGGAATGGATAAAGAAGATGTGGCACATATGTACAATGGAATATTACTCAACTATAAAAAGGAACGAAATGGGTCATTTGTAGAGACATGGATGGACCTAGTCACTGTCATACAGAGTGAAGTAAGTCAGAAAGAGAAAAACAAACACCATATATTAATGCGTATATGTGGAATCTAGAAAACGGTATAGATGACCTTATTTGCAAAGCAGAAATAGAGACACAGACTTGGAGAACAAATGTATGGACACCAAGGGGGAAACGGCCTGGGGGTGGTGGTGGGAGGAATTGGGAGACTGGGATTGACACATACACACTATTGATACTAGTATAAAATAGATAACTAATGAGAACCTACTGGAAAAAAAAAAGAGCAAAGAAATAAAAAAGGCAAAAAGGCTCAGAACATTAACATGATACATTGCCTCATTGTCATTGCCCAGAGGATTAGTAAACCAGTTTGAACATGAAAAAAAAAAAAGCTACTGTTGACTGACATTAGTAATTACATTCAGAGGTGGAGTTTTTTTTTTTTTTTTTTTTTTTGTAGCAGCAGGTCTTTTATCCAGTTATTTATTCTTTAAGCTGCCTCCCCTCACAGTGAGTGAGATTGCAAGGGTCACATTGGGTGACTTCTATTATTCTCTGTTACAATCTTGAGGGTTCACATACAGTGACTCCACGAAGTTTTAACTTTGGGAGGTGCAGGTGAGAGTGTTAATGCATTTGTACTTAAAATTGCTTTGTTTTTTTGGTTTAATAATTAAAGCCACAGTATCTTGAAACATTGTAGTTTTTATTACTAGATACTAAGTTTATTTCCGTTAAAACAGCTTGAAACAGCTCAGTAGCCTTAAGGAGCCTTTCCATTGGAAGTCCTTTCCATTAAAGTTGTTTGATTCGATTTCAATTGATAGCTGCGCTATAGGCAACCTCCCTTGAACAAACAAGGGCTGTCCCTCTCCCACTGAATCTGAGGATATCCCTAGATTATTTTCCTCCAGAGTCAGCTCATTGTAAAAATGTGGTACTTTATTTGTATAGCTTCCTTTTACAAATCTCTCACAATATTTGAATACATATCCTTTTTGTTAAATGTAATGTGGATATGCGTACCTTAATTGGATATAAAAGGACAAAATTGACTTCCCTGTGACTGCTTCAATACTAAAAGCTAGTTCACCAAAATAATTCTAGGTTGGTTTTATAATCATTTAACTGTTAAAAAGAAAGATTACATTTTGTACCTTTCTTAGTATCCTAAATACACTTCTTTTTTATAGAAATACAATATATGTGATTAAGATCTCTGTGTGCTGATTCATTTCTTATTGGGAAGTAAAAGAAGTAATATTGAGCATGACTTAATGTACTTTTTAATATAAGTTTGGTGGGCCTGATGATTTTTGCATCATATATAAATTATATTAAAGTTCTTCATGATACATTCATTCAGTATTTGGAAACATTATGTTCAGGAGAATATTCTAGCATTTTTCTTATTTTATAGAGTACATTGAAATTATGCCATTGTACTTAGTAAGATAGTTTAAATTTTTTATTTTTCAGACTTGAATGCAGCGATCATCTAAATTAGAGAAAGGAGATAAAAATAACCTCTGGATATTCCTCTCGTGTGATATTTATTCTGGATGAAGCATTAAGATCTCTACTAGAGGTGTATCACTGTAAGTCTTTTCTAATGAAATTAGAATGTTAATTTTTTTGGCCTTGATGATGTCGAGTGGAGTACACTTTAACAGAATTTAAGAGTAACATATGTATTCTAAGAGCAGGAATGGGTGGAATACTATGAACTCCTGAAACACCACTGACAAGATCATAGTAACTTGGAAAGAAAAAGATCATCCTGGATATAGAAGAACTTAATTACAGAATAAATATTTGGTGAAAACAAAAGTAAAGTGCGGGACAATGTGATGATTTTTTACTATGTCATGGTGATCTTTGCCGGAATACATTTAGTAATGTGATAATATTCTGATGAGAAAGTAAAATATTCATATAACCATGCTGGGAAGAAAGATAATCTTACCATGAATAATCAGTATGTTATGAGATACAGGTTAGAAAAATACAGAATGAGAAACTTTCATAAGGCCGACTGCTTACATTTTGGTGATATGAGTAAACCTATTGAATTATCAGTGATGATAGCACCAAGTTCAATTATTAGAATGCTTACTCTGCACCTAATTAAGTTTTCAAAAGCCCTTTGCTCACGGCATCTACAGTTTAGTCATATAAAACTATTGTATTCATAAAGAATAAAACAAACAAAAAACCTTGTAAAAACCTTGTAAATTGACCTGAGGGCTTGATTTGCTCATATAACCAAAGAAATACATTTTCCACATAATATTTCACAGCACCCTGCTGTAATTCACGGGTAAGTGCTATTATGATTGGTAAAGAGGTGGAAATGTTAGCCATTTTGCTGGTGGAATAAAGGTGGCAGGTTATATCTCTTAGGTGGCAGTGTCTTTGATGGTCCTGTGAATTACACAGCAAAACATAACCTCTGGGGGGAATTCAGGAAGTTGCATTTAATAGTAAAACCTCCAGACAACTAGGGTTTCTTTGGGTTTTGAAATCATATGTAGCAATCTCAGATGGTACTCGGAGCTTACCAGCAGGACCTTCTGACCGGTCAGGCCCACGCACTACAGATGGCGACGTATTTTGAACGCCTGCCACCCAGGTTACAGTCAAGTGTGTCTTGACTGTTAACACCATTCAAGTTTTGAATTGTGTTATTAGCCAGAAAATTTATTCAGATAATGAAAGATTTTTTTTTAATATCCTATGACATCTAATATTTTTTTCCCCAAAACTGAACATAGAGTTCGGGCAAGTCCTTGTGAATGAAACAGTTTATATTTCATTAGTTTTTTTCAGAATTACAGAGGTAATTTATCGTAAAATGTGGTGATAACTTAGATTTTCAACTTCAAAAGATGAAAAATTTGTTTGTAGTGTTATTTTACCCACATCTAAGACTCGGGGCAGCGGGACTCGTTCATATTTTAAATGGGTAAGTAGAGGCTTTAGAGTCGGTGTAAGAGTTGTTTCTTTAGCTGAGTCTTATAATTTTTATTCTCTCATTATCTCATAAATGTATTCACAATATGACTGAATAATGAGATTGATTTAAAGATAAATGACCACTCGAGACAAAATCAAACTTATTAAATGTGTGACTTATCCTACTAACGAGGGCACTTAAAGACAGTCATTTTTAATGTCTTCCATAATATAATTTCTCTAAGTTAGAATCATAGACAAATTTTCATGAAAGTAAATATTCCTATGAAATATTGAGACTAGCTTGAATGAAGGCCAATTATTTTTAATTTATATTGCTGATGACTTGTGACTGAAAGAAATTTGGGAGTTGCTTTCAAGCTATTAATCTTCCTTGAAAATGGCTCAGACCGTTTATCAGAACCATGTCGTTAAATACAGATTTGCAGAAATAATGTCATTTGAGAATAAGTGATATTTGAAGCCATACAGTTTATTTAACACACTTAAATTGCTTAACACAATATTCAATCTATAAAATTTTCATCTAGTCACTTTAATATGTTTTGTGTCAATGTTTTTTTAATAACCTTGATTGTAGGATGAATATATAGAAGTTCATTTATGCCAAGAAGACAAACTTGTGAAAGAAATTCTATTAAGCAAAATGCATTAAGCCCTCTAGTGGTATTAATACGTAAAATATTTCATTGTGATGTTTGCTTAATGAAAGCAGTTGTTTTTGTTTGTTTGTTTGTTTCTTCCTTAGGCACAGGTATTTAACATTCCCTGAGCCTTAGCTTTTTGCAAATTCCTATTTGCTCTGTTTGGCAGATAATTTGTGCTATACTTTAGGTGTTTTTTCTAAAAAATAAAATCTTTACCTTAGGGTAAACTGTTTAAATGCATAGACTTAACATTGAAGAAATGAACAGCCTACTAGGTGATAAATCACACTTTTTGAATCAGTTACTTTCATCCTTGAGTCTAATGTTAAAAGATATTTGTACTGTTCCATATGCATGGTGTTAATAATAAGAAGAATTTTTAAGAGGAAAACTACATTATTTATGAATTTAAGATTTCCATTTAAATAAACAACACAGTGAGGGATAAATAATAGTTAACTCTGTTTCTTACTGACATCTTTCATACCTTTTAAGGTCTAAAGGAAATGGTCTTATTAATGCTTAGGGATGCTTCCATTGAGTTTTCTTTTATTTACTTATTATTTAGATTTGGGTGTTATTATAGAAGATTTGCACTTAGAAAGGACCTTTAGTTGGTACCTCTACAAAGTGTGTTTCAATTATTAAGGAGCAAGTTTTAGCTTCATGCCAGCAGTATTTGTATTTCTTTTTTAAAGAAAATGTGCAGTATTAACATTTGACACATAGCCAGAGAAAACTGGGGAAACTCGAGTGGTAGAACTGGAAACATAACCTGGAAAAGTCTAAGACGCAAAGATGAGTCTCAGAGATGACCTGTGTTCAAAGGTGACTTCCTTGAATTCCTGTCTTTTATTGCAACTTTATTTTAGACTCTGGAATGAGGCTCACGGAGTAACCGCTAAATGTCCCGTGGTAGAGAGTGCTGTAGGAGATTTTTGAAGACCTTCATCACTTCTCAGCTTCATTCAGTGCCCTCTACTGTAAGATGAGAGCAGTCACAGTCCTGCCTCACTGTAGTCGTACCCGCGCTTCCGAGGCTGGAGACCATTTTTTCTGGAAATGTGTGCGTTGTCACTGCTCCTCAGTGAAGAATTCATGCAGTTGGTGAACCTGTGGTTGGTCTCCATTTATCTCTATTTGTGCCACCCTCATTCTTAGAAGTCTCCAGTGAAAACTGCTTTAAAACAAAATGCTAAAGCCTCTTGGCCAGCAGATCTACTCTTTCACTCTCTGACTGTAAACAACTTGAAGCCTGTGGTGATTGAGGGATATGATATACACTCTTAAATCTTTAGCCTTCACTCTGAAATAAGTTCATCTAGAAACTTGAGGAAGTTGATGTTTCATGCTTGTGTGACCAAAACACATATATTTACATTTCTGGTCTCAGGTTATCCTATTATTTTTTCTCCAGCCACTTGGGTTTGGAGTATAAACATCATGTATGATTTACTGACATCACAGACACTAACTCCAAAAAGGGAACCAAGAAACAGGATATTCTGGAACTTGTGTGTTTCCGGACTCAACCCTATATAATACATAGCACTATGGAAGTTAGATTTTCAAATGAAGAGTCAATATAGCCTTGTCTCTTCCCCTGAGTTCTTCTTCATGTCTACCATATATTCATGAATAAATTGTATTATGAAGTCTCTAAGATGTCTTCTCATCTGAGAGTATCCTGATTCTGAATCATGGAACCACTCAAAAGATTATATCTTCTTATAAAGTAGGACTAGCAGAATATTGTTTTCCAGGGTGTCTTCCCTTTGCAATCTCCTTCCCTCATCCATCTCTTCCTTAGTTGTTGAGGGCTGAGCTGGAGAATGTAGAGCTGCCAGGTGTCCGAGGTGTCAATTAAGACAGTAACCCAGAATGAAAGTAATGGTCAAGGCTTTAATCGCTTGCTGCTGTCACATAAGCAAGAAGCTAATTTGGAGAAAGCGCCACCTCTGCCAAAGACCCCGGGCAGGGGTGGGCTGGAGGCTTTCCCCTTTGAGGCCTGCCAGGTATAGCCTATGATCAGGCCTGAAAAATCACACACAGGGTTTTGGTCTGAAGTGAACTTCCTCATTGGTGATCATCTTCCTTGCCAATCTTATGTAAATGTGGCCTCTGAACTCAGCTTGGGTTTAAATTAGGGAGTAGGATCCAATAAAATCGGTCTTCTGCTTAGAATAGTTGTCTCGAGAGCCTTATTCAATCGATTCCAGCGTATAGAGGCCCTGACTGTGTGCTTGGTGTGTGACGCTAGTGATCGTAAGATAAATCCCCACATCCTCAAGGGATGCAGTCCGCTGGGGAGTCCAGAGGGAAACATACTTATTTATAAACAGTATTGTAGCAGCATTGAAGCATGCTTCATACCTGCCAGGCTTGCTCTGAATGCTCTGCTGTACCCTCGCCGCTACCCTGTTCCGTCTGTGCTCTGGTCGTCTTCCATTTTGTGGATGTGAGAACAGAGATTGCCTAAGGTTGAGAGAGGTTAGGTCACCTGTCTGCTGGCGAGCGGTAGAGCTGAGTTCAGAGGCCATGTACTTCAGCCATTGCATTTCACTTCTATTTGAAAATACTCGAAGGCCAGAGATAACGCATAATTTGTTACGGGAGAAGTGAAAATAGGCACTGGGTTTCTGCGGGAAGTGGTTGAGGAAGGACCGCTCAAGCAGTGAGCAATGTAAAAGGCTGAGAACTCAGACAAGGGTCAGATGGAGACAAGAATATACGGGGAAGGCAGGATCGAAGGTGTTAGTGAACTGGAGCTCGAGAGAGGAGAAACAGGAAGATGTCCCATGCAGTTTTTCATTTTCATTTTCATTTGATGCATGACGCCTTACACTGAGGAAATAATTTAAGGGGAGGTTTATGAAAACAGAGGCGTTCTGCTTTGGGCATCTTGAGGATGCGCCCGTTGAAGTGCAAGGTGGAGGTAGTTTGCGGACAGTTAAGCATGTGAATCACCGGTTGGAAGAGAAATGGGGCCCCGGAAAGCGTGGGAATCCAATAAGAGAGCAGAGAGAAGGGAACTGCGAAGTGAGGCATCGAAGGGAAGGTCGGAGCAGGACGGGAAGAATCAGTAAAGTCAGTTTCAAGGGAGTTTTAAAGAGAAAGAAGTGACGATGATGAGCCCACTGCGAATTAAGGTCGAAGGTGAACTTCCCTGGGAGCGGATCCCTAATAGGCCACAGGTTGTGCCGCGTAGCGAGCGCAGGATGTGTAGAGCCGAGCGGCAGACGCCATGTGGCGCTAGATTGGGGCGTGAACAGCCAGTGATGGAGGAGAAGCCGACTTGAGAAATGAAGGAGACCATGGAATTAAGGTAGGCTTCCTTATTGTTTGTTGACTATTGGGTTAGTGGCTGGATGCTTTTTTTTTTTTTCTCCTCTCTCTTTTTAATGAGAGTGATATGAAGCTTAGAGAGTACCAGGAAAGAGAGAGAGAAGTTGAAAATACATGGAAGAGGGAATACCATTGAAAGCACAGTTCCCGCAGTGATCTCAGATTGAGATGCCGGCCGGCCTTGGCTTCCCCCACGGCTTTGACTTTGGCGATGGCATTTAATCTCTCAAAGCTTCAGTCTCCTCCTCATTAAAATGTGGATAAAAATAATACTGATCTAAGAGGATTATTGTGAAGGTTAGATGTTATAATGTATGGAAAAATGATTTACAGTGAGAACTTGTAAGGTTTGCTCTTCTTGTTGGCCTCATAGATGAAGAGATCTGTAGGTGAGCATGTCCCCTGAGACTAGAATGAAGGAGGAATGATAGGTATTTCTTGAGGCAGATTTGAAATATGATACTCAGGGAGGTAATACCATATTGTTTTGGTTAGCAGTTATCCCTTTTTAAAAAAAATAAAAAAACAAAACAAAAAGTAAAAATCAGGACCCCATTTGTTCTAAAATTATAAACCTTTGGCCAGTTCCAAGATGTTTGGAAATAAGAACTCTTTTGTCCTAGAACTGTGTACATCTGTTTGGGAATGCTTTTATATATACATTGTGAGGTACATCTTATTTTTTGTAGGTGAGCTGGCAATGTTATACTCCTCAAATGTAAAACGTAATGAATGTTCTTTCTTTAGCACAGGAATTAACAATTTAATATTGCCCTTTAAGTGATGATAGAAAACCTGCCTAAAACAGTTCTGACATCAAGCTCCTTTCCATGTAGTGACTAAGAACTCATAAACTCTTCTTGCAAATGATGCTAAATTCATTTAAATATTTTTTCGAATCCTATTTAAGAATACTTGAAGAATTGCGTTTTTTTTCTTTCAACGTTGATTATTTTCTCTGTGAGTGAGTCACATGTTTAGATATAACCAAAAGTAATTTATCATGAGCGTGAAAGTGACTAATCAAGCTAGGGAATAAAAAAGTAGTATTAAAGTAATAGAACTAATTTTCTTGTATGTATTTTATAAATGGACATTTTCTTACAGAGTACGTGTGTGTATACTATATGTCTTTTATTAGGATTTCTGTGTGGAATCCTGTCACTTGTTCTACCTGAGAACGGTTCTGTGCTTTCTTTCATTTAACTTGAACCGCTGCTTTTCTCGTGACTCTGGGTTAATTTAGCCTCGTTTCCTGTTCTTCCTGAAATTGAAAGCTACAAATAATCTCAGATGTGTTGAATCGAAGCTAAACTTAAGAGAGGCTAATATCAAATCTAAGGATGCCAGTTCCTAAATTTTGTTCTGTTCCTGTATGTCTACTCATGCTGATTTATGAGCTCTTCTGAGAGTCAGGATTCATCTTTATTCTTAATTGTATATAGAGTTCATTCTGATATGATTTACCCTACACTCAGAGGCTTCCTATTTTGCAAAAGCTGGCAGCGTATGAATAATTTATACTTCTTTGGCACTCTTGCCTGTTTGGGGCACAACCAGTTTCTTTTGGGAAATGATTTTTAATTAATAAATAGAACACTTTTCATCACCTTCAATGGTGTAACTTTTAAGAGACTAGGAAACAAGGCTAGTGACACCTTGGAACTGCCATCCCAGGAGGAGCCTAGGAGTTAACAAGCAGTGAAAGAATCAGCAACTTCTCCCTCTTTCCAAGCTTCTGTTCCCATTTCAGTTTACTTCTGGAGTTTTTCTTTCTTTACTACCTCCTTTGTTTCTTGATAGAGTTCTCTCTGGTATCAAGGATCTTCATATCTATTTACAAAAGGGAAAAATGAGTATTAGGCTAATAACTTTAAGTACAATTTAAGAAACCTTATCAA
The DNA here is from genome assembly GCF_963455315.2 of Globicephala melas. Classification (NCBI taxonomy): domain Eukaryota; kingdom Metazoa; phylum Chordata; class Mammalia; order Artiodactyla; family Delphinidae; genus Globicephala; species Globicephala melas. The sequence goes on along the minus strand of NC_083334.1, from coordinate 2,559,192 downwards.
ACTTAGGATGCCATTGAAATTGGTTGTCCAGTTTTTGGGGAAAAAAAACAGCGATTTTAATTTGCTACTTTTTCATGTCAGCACAGTTTTACAAGGAAGCTTTAAATATGCCCATAAACCTCAGTGGTACTAAAACATAGTAAGTCAAATTCTGATCAGTTCTTTTGTCAAGAATGCATGATCTTAACTCTTGAGTCACTGTTAAATATAAGTGTAATGTGGAGGAAAAATGAAAATACATTATGAGTAATTTTTTTGCCAATTTGTATAATTTTCCGGTTAAGCAGTCATAAATCAAGGAATATTGTGTTTTTTGAGGCTCATTAAAGAGACATTATACATCAGAATAGTGAAGTCGTCAGCATAATGAAATGATGAATGCCTGTAACTATCTGTATGTAAATGATGTGAAACAGATTCAGGGTGTTACAAAGGAGAATGACAGTCTCCCTGACAGTTCCCCTTCGGTGCTGTTGCTAGATGCTGGTGACAGATGTTAAATGCAGACCTCTTCAGCGACAAGCACTTATTAGCACTCAGTGGAAAGTGACAATATACAATAAGACAAATAGCAGATAATATTTTAAATAAATTTGTTCAGGAAGGTGTGTTAGTGCATTTTAAGAGCCTTCTTTATTGACAAAGGCCATATCCTAAATTGAAGAAAACATGCGAGAAAAGAAAATGGTTATTTTGAAAACTAGTATGTAAAAATGTAATATATGTATGTATGTAGAGCCTTGTCCATAAAGTAAATAATAGGTCAGACTTAATTTAGCTTTATATATCCTAACAATGAAACATATCTATCTCACGTGTACATGTAGCAGATGGATTCGTACACACACAGACCTTTACATAGTGAGATTTGTAGTACGCATACCACTTTGTCCGCCGTCATATCGAGCATGGTTTGTGAGTTCTGTTCTAAACTTTGTATTTATCAAAGTCATCTCCTTTTTGTTTGAGGCTGCACAGTCCATCTGTTGATGAGCCAGCACCTGCAATGTTCAGTCCTACATTTCAGGTGCTTTATGTCACTTACGAAAGAGGAGCAGGCTATAGATCTAGTAACTTTCTGGAGGTTCTCATTTATCTGTGCATTTCACAGCACCTGATACAGGTGCCAAGTACATGAACGATTACTAAATGAAGAAGGAAGCGAGGGAGAGAAGGAAGAAGAGAGGAAAGGAATAATGGAAGGAGAGAAGGAAGGTTTTTAGTCCAGCGTGAGTCAGTGATGAGTCTGTGTCATTGGCCAATTGACATATATGTCTCTGCATATATTGCCTCTTATTTTATTCAGCTTTTGTGATGCATACTTGACAGATGAAATTGTAAGATATTTAAAGTATAAAATACAATGGTTTGATATGCATATACATGTATACATTGTGAAAGGATTTGAGTTAATTAACACATCTATCACCGCACATATTCACTTTTTTTTTTTTTGGTGAGACTATTTAAGTTCTACCTCTTATTTGAAATAAGGGTGGTGATTCAGGTTCTACCTAGGCCGCAGAGTTTGGAGAGGACCACAAGAGACTGTATGTGGAATCACAGTTAGGTTGATGATATTACAAATTATATCAATACATATGAAGCATCAGTGTGATTTTCAAAAACAGTGTCAACCTCAGCACCTTGGGAACAGAGAGAGCACACTGGATTGTGTAACTGAATGTATGTAGACAAAGTTATGTTAATAAAAATATTCATATTCTGTGTGCTTTGGGGACAGGGGTTTACTTTTTAATTTTTTATTGAAGTAGAGTTGATTTACAATGTTGTGTTAATTTATGCTGTACAACAAAGTGATTCAGTTATACATACATATAATTTTTCATATTAGTTTTCCATTGTGGTTGATCACAGGGTATTGAATATAATTCCCTGTGCTAGACAGTAGGACCTTGTTGTTTATCCATCCTATATATAATAGTTTGCATCTGCTAATTCCAAACTCACAATCCTTCCCTACTCCATCCTTCCTCCCCCTTGGAAACCACAAGTCTGTTCTCCATGTCTGTGAGTCTGTTTCTGTTTCCTAGGTATGTTCATTTGTGTTGTATTTTAGATTCCACATATAAGTGATAACATGTGGTATTTGTTTTTCTCTTTCCGACTGACTTAATCTCTAGGTTGCTGCAAATGGCATTATTTCATTCTTTTCATGGCTGAGTAATATTCCATTGTGTGTGTGTGTGTGTGTGTGTGTGTGTGTGTGTACCACGTCTTCTTTATCCATTCATCTGTCAATAGACATTTAGGTTGTTTCCATGTCTTGGCTGTTGTGAATAGTGCTGCTATGAACACAGGGGTGCATATGTCTTCTTGAATTACAGTTTTGTCTGCATCTGTGGCCAGGAGTGGGATTGCTGGGTCATATGGCAACTCTGTTTTTAGTTTTTTGAGGAACCTCCATACTGTTCTCCATAGTGGCTGCACCAACTTACATTCCCACCAGCAGTGTAGGAGGGTTCCCTTTTCTCCACACCTCCTCCAGCATTTGTTATTTGAGGACTTTTTAACGATTGCCATTCTGACTGGTGTGAGGTGGAGGTTTATTATTTTTGATGAGGTTTTCCTATACCTGTGCCACAGTATTTTGACACTTTATAAGGTGTACATGAGTTGCTAGCAAGCTTAATGGTATAATTTCCCCAAAATGCCAGTCAGTGTAGTGATATCTTTTCTTTATCCTGTTGTGTACATCATAGAGTTAAACATAACACTTGATTAAAGAGATATTCTTCAAAAATTGTGAGCTATTTTAGTTCTTTTTGCCTGAGGAATACAACAAATTATGAACATCTGAATTTTTTGTTAATAGTTAAATGTTTATAGTTTGTTGTGATGTGAAAAGTCCATGAGAAGATAATTGTCCAAGTTTTCAAGAGTCTCAATATTAAGAGCAATAACTTTTAAATTGTTAACGGCACTTGGAATATGTTAGTGCAGTAATGTGTTGTAGCAGTTCCTTGAATATATTTTTATGTTAAAAAAAAAAGATTGGAAAATGTCTAGTCACAACTTAAAAGACCATAAGCTATAACTAAACTGAAATTGAAATATTTTAAAGAAAATATACATATTATTTTCTTTTGCATATTCATCACCTACCATATTTTCTGATCATTTTGCAAGTTTACTCACTTACTAAAAGAAATACCCTTATGATTTGATGTTATACTCCTTCAGGTTAATCCGTACGCAAACACACAGACACACACAATCTGAGAGCATTTGTTACATAAAATAACAATTTTATAATATGATCTACATTTCCCCATAACTAAATAAATATATTTTGGTAACTTTTGTGATATCCTGTTCCGTAATTGACTATTTTGCCTTAGAGGGAAGAAAGGAGCGATTGAATATTGTGGAAAGGGCACAAATATTGTTGAAAAGAGGCCTGGAGAGAAAAATCATAAACATTTATTTCAAACTAACACGTTTTTAGAGGAAAGGAAGCCAGGGTCCTTATCATGGAAATTATTATTTTTGAACATGTTACTTTATATCTGCTGTGAGAGGGCCACCATTAGAGTATTGGAAAGTGTCACATAGATCAGTCTTGATATTTTACAGTGAAAAACCTTGTAAACTTACTGCCACACGTAAGGAATGAAATCTACTTATATTAAATTCTGTTTCCTTCTAGTTACTTTTAAGTGTCTTAAGTAAAAATATGACAGAGCAAACTGACTAGTTCACTAACTGGTTATATATATAACAGTTATATATATATATAAATATATGTGTAATGTGATATATGTTATATATAATATGTGTATAATATAATCACATTTTGGCTTAATATAAAGTATTATAACTATAGTTATATTTATTATTATAATTACATTTATGTATTTTTCTAGTGATAACATTTATACAATTTTTATATTAAAAAATCACTATTAAATCTATTACTTCATTGATCAACAACATAGTTTGAATCCTTGTCTTTTAATTCCAAGTCTGTTGCTCTTTTTACCCTATCATAGGGCTTCTTGATAAATCTCTTAAATTTAAATCCAGGAAATACACATCCTTAGTGCACTTTGCCAAGCCTAAATTATAGTCTATGCAACAAGACTTATTTAATTGGGTGTTTTGTCACATATCACATTTAGTCACTTTCTGTTTTAGAGGTAGTTTAGAGACAGATGAATAGTCAAGGGGATTGATTGAGTTCAGAATAACATTTCCACCATTCTACTGCACAGCGTAATGACTCCAAAAAACATTTCTCAAAACCAAGAGACATCCTATCTTATTACATAATTCTTCTTCCTTCAATTACGTAACATTCGTAAACATTGCCAGGCTATCCTTGACTGCCAGTTGAAATAAGTGACTTAAGCATTGTTTAAATTATAAATATTCCAGTTAATTTTAAACTGTGTGTATGTGTATATATGTTATCTGATAGATATATGTATGTATATAAATTTCTAGTAAACTTCAGTTTTATTAATCAGAATCTAGCTGTCTCAATCAGATTAAGGGGCCCTGAGCTAGGAACCTGCAGAAAACATTCCTAAGTAGCACTAGGATTATCTAGGAAGCTGAGAGCCTTGGAGTCATTATGAGTATTAGTACAAGGAATCAATTAATTGCTTGCGGCATTGAGAGTCCCAGAATGTTGTAAGTGGTAATGACCTTGGAAATTATCCAATCTTAGGATGGCAATAGTTGAAAGATTAATGCTGCCTTAGACTGATTGGAACTCGCTGCCTGGACCACTGTGTTAGAATATATGAAGCGTGTCATAATCAGTTAGCCTTACCTACCACAGGTGAGCCATGGAGTCTGGTAGCATAGTTGCTGAGACTCAGAGAGTTGATTTTACATCACGTGCCCAAAGTTGCCCAGATGGTTAGCTCTGAATCCATGGCTATAAACAGGGCATCTGACTCATAATCCAGTGCTATTTGCTCTGCTCTATTGATAAAGTAGAAACATATCCGGTGGACTTTCTCAGAGTAGAGCCACAGAGGCATTCAGCAGACTTCACTGACAGCGTGAAGAGCCATGCAGGGTGTGCTGGCTCCTCTGAATCCACGTCCTTGTGGCTTAAACTTACTGAGATATGCATATATGTATGGTTATCAAGGCATAGTTTACTTAAGGTTATTCCGAAGCACTTTAACTAGGTACTTTCTTTTATTAATTATACTGACCATATTTCATGTTTTGTCTTTTCTTAGAATTCCTAAGCAGGTGATGCCTATTCTTCCATAAGCTAAATAATTGGATTTCTGTAAATTAAATATACTAAAATATTAGTGTTCTCTAACTGTGTTCAAGGAAAAACCCTTCATGTGAAACATAAAAATTACATTAAAATGTGAACATTTTTGGGCTTCCCTGGTGGCGCAGTGGTTGAGAGTCCGCCTGCCGATGCAGGGGACACGGGTTCGTGCCCCGGTCCGGGAAGATCCCACGTGCCGCGGAGCGGCTGGGCCCATGAGCCGTGGCCGCTGAGCCTGTGCGTCCGGAGCCTGTGCTCGGCAACCGGAGGGGCCACAACAGTGAGAGGCCCGCGTACCGCAAAAAAAAAAAAAAAAAAAAAGAACATTTTTCATTCCAGTGTGTAGCATTTATCTAGTAAGAATGTTGACATTACATCTAAAAATTGATTAACTTCTAATAGAGGCTAAAACAGTTTGGTAAAATACAGACCATTACCAATGCTGCCTTTTGTTCCATACCCCCGACCCTTTTATAAAATCTTGTCTAGCTGATTAATAAAACAGAGCACTTCAGCTTTGGTGAAATACACTTATTCAATTTCACTGAAGATTATAGGTTTCAAATAATAAAATTGGATTTTATCGAGGATTGAAGTGTGTAAATAGAACATTTGATTGAATTTAATAAAATGGTATCCTGCTGATAGAGGCAAGTCATTTCCTCTAGTTTTAACTTGATTACAAAGACAAGAAGTTTTATGAGCTATTTTGAATGGAAAATTTCTTTCTGTCTAGAGAAAAAAGCTATATTGAGACTAAGAAAAGTAAGTAGTACCATTTAATATTTTAAGTAAAATAGTTGTGAATGTATGATTAGTTTCAAATTTTAATAGAACTATTTTCTGATATGTACTTGTAGCTATTGATCGCTAGAGTTAAACATGTATGTAACTCCAGTAGATAAATTTATTTCTCTAGCTTTTGGTGACCATTCCTCATCTGATAATGCAAGTCTGTCTTTAATCAAATACAGAGACAGCAGAGACCACAGTCCTTCTGTCCCCAAACGAATCGCTACACAGTAACCAGCGTTACTCAGATTTGTGGTTTTCTTTAGCCAATTTTAAAGTTTCATAAAGAGAAACACAGAGCAAATGTTTTTTGCTACTTTCTGACGAGATGTATGGGAAATCTGGGAATGACTTATAATAACTGTGAGGAAACCAAAACACCATACCAAATGTTAAGGCATATTGAAAAAAATCACATTTATTTGTGAGAAATGCTGTATTACGGTAATATCAAAAATTAATTTTGCCATTAAAGTTTTAATTTCTTTCTCAAATGTATTATATTTCAGTATAATAAAATAAGTGTTATTTTACCCAAATCTAGTTTTTTCTTAATTAATCAATATTTTAATTATTTTGTTGGACTAAAGAGACAGCTGAAAATGCCTTTTTTTTTTAACCATTTAATCAGAACTTTTAAAAGATGGTTAAGTTAGTTTCAAGGAGAATATTTGTAAGCTAGAAGATAGGCTAGATTTATCATGAGACATCATTATAAATGTAGGATGAGTATTAAGAAATGCCAGAATTGCAGACATTATTTTGACTGGATTGATAATAAAGAGTTTCAGAGCAAGATGGATTTTAATGTGGCCTAAAAGAGTACTTTGGATTGATTTAGAATATTATTTTTAAGCAGTCGATTCAAAGTATCTGCAATTTCTATTCAGTTATTTAGTGGTGCTTTCAAAGAAATAAAAAGGTGAAGAGTTGATGAAAGGTCATTACCTTAAAGGAAAAAATATACCTCTTTCTGTTGATAATGGTTGTATATTGTTTTTAATACTTCAGAGAAAGCTACATTATACGGGGAAAGAGAAGGGTCACTAGAGAGAATTGGCTGAGAAGACAAAAATAAGAGTAATGGGGCAGATACAGACCCTAGGTATACAGGAGAGACAGTTTAGAAACAACAAAAAGAGGCAACAGCAAAGAATACATAAATGCTGTATGGGAAAAGGCCTTTGTTCAGACCCTTTGCTGTCACAGTGGGAGCTGCTTGAGTGTAAAGATTGGAATGCCTATTTGAAAACAGAAAAATGTGTAACATATGAAGGATGATAGTTTGATGCTAGAATTGAGATGAGAAGGAAGACCTATAATCAGAGCAAAAGTAGTTATATCTTAAAAAGGTTCAAGCTGTAGAAGACCATTCATCAGACAAATCAGATAAATTTGTTTGAAATGTGTTCTTAAAAAATTTCCAGATGCATTTTTAATACGTGTAAATTTTGTGGCTTGAGAGGAGACACAAAGCAAGAAGGATGAGAGAGCATCTGAAAACACTTCATATAAAAGATGCACAGAGGGCTTCCCTGGTGGCGCAGTGGTTGAGAGTCCGCCTGCCGATGCAGGGGACGCGGGTTCATGCCCCGGTCCGGGGAGATCCCACATTCCGTGAAGCGGCTGGGCCTGTGAGCCATGGCCGCTGAGCCTGCGCGTCCGGAGCCTGTGCTCGGCAACGGGAGAGGCCACAACAGTGAGAGGCCCGCGTACCACAAAACAACAACAACAAAAAAAAAAACCCACAGAAATAGATGGTTAAGTATAGAAATAAGATTATCATTTAGGATAGGAGTCTAGAAAAGGTAAGATAAGTCAAAGTGTTTAAATAGAAACATGTATGGAAATGGTAGATAAGAGTATTATACAATATGCAGCAGGACTGTTCACTTTGAAAGAGAGCTCTAACAGAAATTTGGTTGACATTTATTAATTTGAAAATACATAGGAAAAACCCCACAAAAAGTATCTATGTTATTCATTGAACGCCTGATATGTCCCTCATTTCATCTTTAATTAGCTCTCCAATAGTTTTGCATGGTTGTCAAGTCATATATGTGGTCCCTTTAACTTCCAGGCTGTAGTCTTGTTGATTATTAGAAAAAACTACAGTATCAAAAATATGAATTATATTGGAGGTTGTCAGGATTCATAAGATCAGCACACCATTCTATAGCCTCATTTCAGCTCTGAAAATTAGTTGAAGTAAACAACTGTTTTGCGTATTAGAATAATTTTAACACAAGCAGTCCTCATGCCATGCCTAGTACGAGTATCACTTTTCTTCAGTGTGAAAATGAAATCACCACACATCTAGTATAACTTCCATATTACCAGGTAAAATATTGGTATTAAGCTCAGAATTGACCTGTGGATCTCATTACCTGTAGGAAGATTAAAATCTTCACTGAATGATAAAGGCAGAAAACAGAAGCTGAATAATGAAAATACAATAAAGCAGTTTCAGAAATAAATGAGGGGCTTCTTGGTGGCGCAGTGGTTAAGAATCCGCCTGCCAATGCAGGAGACACAGGTTAGAGCCCTGGTCCAGGAGGTTCCCACATGCCGCGGAGCAGCTAAGCCCATGCGCCACAACTACTGAGCCTGCGCTCTAGAGCCCGCGAGCCACAACTACTGAGCCCATGTGCCACAACTACTGAAGCCCTCGCGCCTAGAGCCCGTGCTCCGCAACAAGAGAAGCCACCACAATGAGAAGCCCACGCACTGCAACCAAGAGTAGCCCCTGCTCGCCGCAACTACAGAAAGCCCGCGTGCAGCAGTGAAGACCCAACACAGCCAAAAATATAAATAAATAAAAAAGAAAAACCCAAAGCAATCATCCTAGCAGGTCTTATTTTCATCCTCATTATTGAGTTTTATAAATAAGAATCTGAAAAAGTCTTCATCCTCCTCTAATACAAACATTGTTGGTTATCATTTGTCTCCAAAGAAATTCTACGTAGGTAGCAAAGGGCCTGTCTTCTCCGTTAACATTTGTTCCAAAGTCAAACAAATGGAAAGCAACCACCTTTTTTACTTGTTTTTTTCAGCTTATATTCAATGTCTGCACATAAGGTACCAAATTAAAAGGGATTCCTATATTCTCTTCTTCTCTGAGCACTGTAGGAAAATAGTTTTGAAAACTACGAAGCATATACTATGTATATAGTAGTAATTAGTAGTAAATATAAATTTTAGACTCTAAGATATTTATGAAAAAGAGGAAGATTAATAAATCTATTTGTGAAAGGAAGTTTTGGAATTTAAATGTTTCTAGGTTTACAAACTTTCCAAAACCTAAAATAGCATTTAAGATAATGATTAATGTTATCAAATTGAAATTTATCAATAAAATAAGGATATAATTATCTTCTGAAATATATCCATTCCTATGTGAAGTTCTTATAATGTCAAAAATACATATGCCTATTTTTAGAATAATGACTAATGAAGCCACAAAAGCAGTAAACAATTCAAATTACAGACTTTGATCTGGAAATATCACTGCAGGTCATACAGTATATTTTGTATATGTTACAGCTTAGGAAATTGAGTGGTATGGTGATTCTCAGTGACTTGTACAACTTCTGTTGTCACAAAACAGAATTATTCTCATTCCCTGTTTAGACACATACCTCTGTGTATCTCTTTTAATGAGTTAATCTCAAGATATTTATGAGTGACAAGACTCTATTTCAACCTAGGCCATTATTTTTGTACATTACAGTCAAGTCCATGTTTCATTTAACTGAAGTCAAAATGTATCATGTCTCAATTTTAGTTAATCAAAATGACATAATACAACACGTGACAAAGGTTACAATAAGTGTTGCTTAACAAGGCTTTCAAGCATCATCTCTTGCTTTGTATGAATTAACAGAATGACACAAGTTTAAAAGGGCTTAAGATGTACGTTTGAATATAATAGTTATATCCTACCTTCTGTGGCAGTACTGAGGAGGGAATACGAGCTGTCAAAATTCTGAGTAGAATGAAACACTATAGCTCAGAGAGAAGGGAAAAAGGGATTGAGTAGGCAGACTGTAGAAACATCAAAGAAACTGAAGAGTATCAGTCTCCATGTATTCCCACACCATAGAGTTTCTCTTCCAGAAACAGTGCCAGGCTGGGAGCAGAGAGCACCACGGGCTGAATGTCGTGACCCCCATTCTAGACCGCAGAAGCCAGGTTTCCTAGAAAGAGCTACATTCAGCAGGAGACCTCACTCCCATCGCCTTACTTTCATGCTTTCTGGCTGCAGAAATTGTAAAGTTCGGGTGGCTTTTTAGCTGAAACTATGGTGAAGGCAATCAAGAAAGGCAAAATGGCAAAAGCAAGGTTTACTGTATCAGAGCAAATAGAACATCTAAGCAAAGCTGCCACGTTAGTCAGAAAACTAGCCCGAGCCAAGCCCAAGTTCACAACCTAGAGGAAAAGAGCAAATTACAGGGAAGGCTGAGCAAAGAAATCTAGCAATTCCTGCATCGGGAGAAAAGGCCATAAATATGAAAGAATAATAAAGGAAGACCAACAAGTGGAATAGTAAAAGTTTTCAGAGATACAACAGGATTTTTTTCCTGAAATAAATGAAGAACTGTATCTTCAGCTCTGATGGGCATATACAATACTAGAAACTGGAATGCAGACATAAAGATGAGAACAAAGGTTGAAAAATGGACCAAAAAAAAAAAAATAGTATGGGCTGACATTTGCAGGAAAGGAAAATGGTCAAGAGAGGAATGAGATTTCTGACCAGTTGCTTTAAGGACTCTTGTGAGACAGTTTAGTTTAGCATTGTTTGGACATATAACTGTGTGACATTCAAGGAATCTTTCCTTGGCATCTCTTTGTAGAACAACAAAAACCACTCAATTGTATTTTGATGTTTTATTTGGGTTGTGTAAAGGCACTCCTATTGACTGGACAACATGCTGAGTGAGATCAAAACCTGCTTCAGGTGTACTTAGTAGCACCGTGGGATTTCCACTAGGATTTGGGATGTAACATATACTTTAGATTAAGTTGGTATATAGATGCTATCCTTGAGTATACTTTTACAGTGCCTGCTATTAGATGATTGCCATGAGAGGGAACAGAGAGCTACTGAAAACAAGCCACGATGAGTCTTGGGATGGAGAAGGAAATTCCGGAAACTGCAATGACATTAAAATCATTCTCTTTGTGCTAAGGCACAGGGTAGGACTGTGTTTCAAATGGAGAATAAATAGAGGAAATATTTCATTACTTAAAAACTTGAAAAACTCTCATGACGGTACATGCCATAAATTATTATTTTTTAAAGTCAACCTTCACACTTAGTGTTTTAACAGACTGGACCAGCGTAAGGCATTTGCTCCACTCAACAAGCTGATACCAGAAGCCCGAGAAGTGGGTTACCATTATGGCACAAGAGATCAAGCCGGATATAGAACTTTAGATAAAGATTCAATGCTGGGAAAGAAAAATGTAATGAACATTTTTCCAAGGACATAAGACTGAGTTGTCATTGACATGGGCCACAGGTATGTGGCAAAAGGCTGAAAAATGCTGGAGATTAAGTGAGACTCTGATCAATCCAGCATTCCACAGTTTTTGATCAAAGTGATAAAGGCTCCTGTTTTCCCGGAAGACTGCCTGAATGTTCCAGAGTGCAGAGTTGCTTAGAATTTTCTGCTCAGTTTATTGGCTTTCTCATCACTTATCAGATCACTTATGGCAAAAGGATGTAACCATGGAGTCATCGGGGTCATGGGCCGTCCATGTAAGTGGGAACCCTGTTTTTCATAGAATGGAAGTCACTGAGTTAGGCAGAGAGACCAAAAATAATTTACTATATCCTCATTGTTCACTAGAGTGTCAGAAGTTATTTTTCATCCCTGATATTAACTTGGAAAGAGGTAGAATCCTATAGAACCATGAAAGTATCAACTCCCCTTACCCAGCTGTGTTGCACTGATCACCTGAGCGTCCATACCTTGGGCAGATTTTACTTTGGAGTAAATTTCTTCATGCCATTACTAAATGTAGCTGTGAGCCCATTTTATTTTTTTTTATGGAGGCATTTTAGTCTATGATTATATACTAAAAATAACTGGGTGGTCTTTTATTAATATACTAATAATGTCTTAAATGGTGTGTAAGAAACCGCATCAGTCTTGCACATGGCTGTATCCTCCACAGTAATGTAGCACATGGCATATACAGTTAGTATTTTATAAATGTTTGTTGAATAAATTAATGGATTAAGTGGTATTTCTTGCATGACCACAATAAAAAAATAAGAGAACATGGATTAAAAATTCCATATAGCTTTTAAGTTAAATTTTATAACTCAACATACTCATAAATTAGGCGTTGCATTTTAAATATAAATGAAAAACGTTAAACTGTTACATACGGTATGTCTTTTAATTATGCCTGCCCATTTTCTTTCCAGTAGAGTTGTCATATATGCCTTATTTACACGCCTGAGACCTTTTAAAGGTTAAAATATATGAATTAAGGAATTAGAAATATAATCCAGTTATATAATTAATTTTAACATAGTGGAATCATTTCATTTTGTATTCCACTTGTTAATGGATTTCCTTTTGATAAGTTAAGTAATAATTCTATAGAATGTTTATCGTATTTTGAGAATTCTCAGATGTTTATTTGTACTCAGAACCACATACCGTATTTTGATTTGTTTTAGTATATTGTTTGACTTAAGCAAATATTGATTATTGCTAAAAGTATATGACTTGCTTGCTTTCCCAGAAGGATCTGGAGACTGACAGATTTTCCACATACGTTGAAAGTTTAATTGTTGAACAGAGACCTTAATGTTGACTTTTATGTCTAATGGTGGGCAAAACAGTAGTCATCACATTTTATATTTCTGAAACTCACCATTCTTCATCTGCCATATGTTATGCACAAAACTTGACCCTTGTTTTATTACAGAAACTCTGTCTCTTGGGTGGAAGTCAATGATTTTATGTAATTTGTCTTTTTTTCACATATTTATTGGAGTATAATTGCTTTACAGTGTTGTGTTAGTTTCTGCTGTACAGCAAAGTGAATCAGCTGAATGTATACATATATCCCCATATCCCCTCCCTCCCACCCTCCCTATCCCACCCCTCTAGGTGGTCACAGAGCACCGAGCTGATCTCCCTGTGCTATGCAGCTGCTTCCCACTAGCCATCCATTTTACATTTGGTAGTACATATATGTCAGTGCTACACTCTCACTTCATCCCAGTTTCCCCTTCCCCCCATGTCCTCAAGTCTGTTCTCTACATCTGCGTCTTTATTCCTGCCCTGCCACTAGGATCATCAGTACCGCTTTTTTAGATTCCATGTATATGTGTTAGCATACAGTATTTGTTTATCTCTTTCTGACTTACTTCACTCCGTATAACAGTCTCTAGGTCCATCCACCTCAGTACAAATAACTCAATTTCATTCCTTTTTATGGCTGAGTAATATTCCATTGTATATATGCGCCACATCTTCTTTATCCATTCATCTGTCGTTGGACACTTCGGTTGCTTCCATGTCCTGGCTATTGTAAATAGTGCTGCAATGAACATTGTGGTACATGACTCTTTTTGAATGATGGTTTTCTCAGGGTATATGCCCAGTAGTAGGATTGCTGGGTCGTATGGTAGTTCCATTATTAGTTTTTTAAGGAACCTCCATACTGTTCTCCATAGTGGCTCGATCAATTTACATTCCCATCAACAGTGCAGCAGGGTGTAATTTGTCTTTACTTCATGTTCTCACTCTAGAATTTCTCATCTTGCCCTGAGTTTCTAGTGGAAATTTGAGAGTAATAGGCATTGGCATTCTGAGGAATGAAGAAAGATGATTCTCCTTTCTGGAGAGCACATCTATTATTATAGTAATAATGATCCTTAATTTTATTTCTGTTAGGTTACTAACGAACTCTACATAGATCAGAGATTCCAAAGTCCGAATGTCCAAAATCAGACATCTCTTCTCCGATTATTTTTCCTCCTTCTTTCCTCATTGTATTGATTAATAACACTCTGCTCTGCACTCCATTTGTGGGCAAAGCACAGTGAGGAAGAATCTTGTTCTGCAGATGCACTGCAGGCTGTCTTAGGAGGGAGAATGGGGTGCAGTCCCTAAGATCCAGACCCCAGAATATAAAAAGAGCCCAAAAGAGGAAAAAAAGTACTAATTGAAGGACATGCTGATACATATACTTTTATCAAGAGGACTTTACAAATTGTGCAAATAATAAAAAAAAAAAAAGTCTCATAAAAGAGACTGGAAATGTGCTTGGAGAGCCGCATTCTATCCTTTTTGCAGATATTGTCACAAATGAAGACATGATGTCCAAAGAGTTTTGTTTTTATAAACTGTTTTCCTGCCCTTTGTGAGATGATTCTTAACTGTAATTCTGAGTCTTATACACTAGGCTGCAGAACATTCCTTTAGAAATAAATGGGATGAAGGTGAGGGAAGGAGAGAAGCAAAAAAAAAAAAAAAAAAAGGCATTAAATAAAAACAATATGCAGAGAGAGAAAAATTGGGGGCCTTATTGAAAATGATAAGAAGTGTCATGAAAGTACATTTACAAATTATGAGATAGTGGGAGAGGAAAAGTTAAGATATTATTTTTGTCTGTCTTAATTTAAGAGACAGTCATAACCTAAGGCAGACTGAAAAGCACAACCAATTATCTTTTATACTGAAGTTATTTCCATCTGAAAGGGATGGAAATTAGAAGATGAAAAGATGAAAAAAGAGACTACCTTGGGAATATTATGCCAGATTGTATGTATTTAACTCTCTAGTTGAGCAAATCAGACAGGGAGCCACCACCTGGTAACTACAGTGATAGAAAATAGTCCTATTTACTAAGAATAGTGGGTGAACTTTAAAAAAGAGCATTCATACATAAAGATCTGTATGTATAAGTTACACAGTCCGTTTCTAGTTAAGAGGCAAATGGTCTTGATTTAAGGGAACCCAGCAAATATTCCAAATGTGTGATATTGTGCAAAAACGTTCATGATAAAAAATGCTAATTGTTTGAAGGTGTAGTCCTAAGGACTATAATGTTATTATGCAATTAAGAATATGTATTTATAATAACCAAATATTACTCAAAACTAAATAAATAGACACAGACATCCTGCTTTTGTAATAATTGTATACGTATTTATACACCTGGACTTACCATCCTCTTTTGAAGCGTTATCTAAATCAAAAAAATAAATAGAAGAAAATTATGCCCACATATGCTCCAACCCCAGCTCAGGGCACTCGAGCTTTCAAATTTTGACAGAGCTATTGAAGAGGTGTAAACTGTAATTGAGTACACTTTCTTGTTCTTTCAGCAGAAAGCATTTTATGCCATTTAAACTACTCTTGTCCAGTTTAAAGCATTTTATAAATAAGAAATTTTGCAGAGGAAACGTATAGTTATCCTTACAGTGGGCAAGAACTGTGGATTATTATATGAAAATGGGCTTCCCTGGTGGCTCAGTGGTTAAGAATCCGCCTGCCAATGCAGGGGACATGGGTTCGAGCCCTGGTCTGGGAAGATCCAATATGCCGCAGAACAACTAAGCCCGTGCACCACAACTACTGATCTTGTGCTCTAGAGCCCGCGAGCCACAACTATTGAGCCCATGTGCCACAACTACTGAAGCCCGCGTGCCTAGAGACTGTGCTCCACAACAAGAGAAGCCACTGCAACGAGAAGCCTGTGCACCGCAACGAAGAGTAGCCCCCGCTCACTGCAACTAGAGAAAGCCTGTGCACAGCAGCAAAGACCCAATGCAGCCAAAAATAAATAAATTTATTAAAAAAATTTAATGAGAAGTTGACAAAGTATCACAGACATATATGCCTTTATAGTACCTATATGACAGTGGTTATGAATTCTGGCTGCACTTTACAGTAGAACCTTCAAGTTCCCCAAATTGGAAGCCTGAGAACTACTCTAGACTTAACTATCATCATGGCAAGGAAATTAACCTCAAAATGTTCGTTTAGAAAGCATTTTATTACTGATTGTAAAGTTCAGTGTTGAAAACCATTGAGAAATACATTGTTCTTCATAATCATAAGAGTTTATAACTGAAAGGGACCTAAGATTCATCCACTTCAATCTGTACATCAATATGGAACTCAAATACATTTTACAATGGTTTTTTATTAGTGTATAGAATAATATATATATGAGTGTATATATATATGCATATGTATATGAACATCAGTTAAACCTGGATATGTATGTAGATATTTATGTGTGTATATACATAGACATAAATGCACAGACTTATGTACACATACACTGAGACATTTCACTATGGTAGCTAATAGAGAGGAAACAAATATGAATATGACATTTTATGGTGCTTAAATAACTTTTAGTCTACTAAAACATATACACAACCAAATTTCAAGACAATATTATGCATAAAGTGCTGGTGTAATGCAAAAGAAGAAATTATTAATTCCTAAAAGAACGGCAAGGATTGTATTTCTTTGATCTGGTTTTTAAATGCAGAAAAGGGTTTTTAACTTGGAAGAGGTGAGGCAAAGAAGGAAATGAAGATTAAGAGAATAGAATGTGCAAAGTAACAGAATTGAAATATTAGTACTTTGTTCAGCAAATATGTGCAGTGAAATTTATCTGTCGATAAACTTATTTGCATATTTATTCTTTCTTTGCTGAATACTGAGGATATATTAGTCCCTGTCTTAAGGGTATCGGATCACAAAAAAAGCAAGGAGGAACAGCAAGTGAGAAGGGAACTTGATACATTGTTAAATACTTTGTTACCTGTTTTTAAAATCTACATTATATTCCTGAAATCTCATTCTTTGAGGGTTCTAGATTATGTTCAATGTTGTGGAAAGATTTCTTAAGACAGTTTCTAAAGAATCAATGGTAGTAACATGAATTTGAGTTAAAATTTATATGCACTTTTTAGAAAAGTTTATATCATTTATTTTATCCATAGAAATTTGTAGCAGTTTTTTAAAGTTTATTCATGTTTTGGTAACTGTTTTTGTTAGTGTTTATTTATATGCTTAGTTAATTGTTGCTACTGATACTAAAGGAATATGTGATTTGCTAACCCTATTGGATATTAAACAACTCAAATTGGAATCATAGAGCTGAAGATGAGTCATTAAGTCAGTTCTTTCTTCGTCTTGGGCAGATGAGAATGTATTTTGTTTTGAAATTTTGTTAGAAATTTATTGTCATTTATATTTGTTTGTTTTCTTTTTATTTTGGAGTGTTGATCTCTCCTCCAATCCATAATGTATTACTATTAAAGTTTAAACCCTGTCTAAGTCACTTGTTTCCTCAAAAACCTCCCATGTTCTCTGAAGGCCAGGTTCAAGTCAAAATAGCATTGAGGGAATAATTTCACTGCTTGCTCTTGCAGTAAACTACATTCTTCTTGCTCGTATTCATAATCCAGTTTCCCATTTGGGTGCCCCCCGCTGTATTTGTTCCTATCCTCTAGCATGCCGCCTTTGACATATATTCAACTCTGCCTGTCTTCCAAGACTGAGCATACGTGCTTTTCCCTAATGTTTGCCTATTTAAACTCATCAGTATCTCTCCCTGATCTCAACACAAATGGCTCTTTTTCTGTGCTTCGTTTATGGACCTTTTCTCTATATCGTCATACTCACATACCTGTTTACTTTCTTATTGGAGTGGAGTGTATATTTTAATTGCTGAAGGTCCAATTCACGTCTTAGTCATTATTCTATTGACGCATTGTCTGGAAGAGAACCTTGTAGACGTAACTGAACCTTGGTGTGTATTTGTTGAAGTATGAATTTGGTTTTTTCCCCCTAATTTAGGAGTTTTCCAACTGTGTCT
Source organism: Globicephala melas (assembly GCF_963455315.2). Taxonomy (NCBI): domain Eukaryota; kingdom Metazoa; phylum Chordata; class Mammalia; order Artiodactyla; family Delphinidae; genus Globicephala; species Globicephala melas. Next base: position 2,541,266 of record NC_083334.1, on the reverse strand, counting down.
TGTTTTCTCTTTGCTGGGAAAGATAAAATCAAGAAGCAAAGTCCTGGGCTCTTCAATCTATCTCTTCCACGTGCAATTTCAAACTGCAAACAACAAATCTTGCATTCCTTGTATATTCTAGGACATCTTTAGTTACTAATTTTAATGGTTAATACTCTTCAGTAAAATGTTGTAATATGTAATTAATTACATATTAACCCCAATTCCTTGAGCTACAAGTTCAGTTTTTTCTTCTTTTATCCTTAAAAAAAAGTAGAAAAGAGAACCCTTCTATCTGAATAGTATGAACTTTATAATCACTTTAAAAATATTTCCAGAATCTTTATCAGGTTATCATTGTTCTTTTATGACTCATTTGACAATCTAGATTATCATCATCTAATTTAAGTTCACAAAATTCATTGATGACTATTAAGATATTTATATCTAAAAGGTATTCTTTGTAAATCTTTGTTGAATTAAGCACCTTTTAATTTTTTTTAATTGTATTTTATTTTTGGCTGCATTGGGTCTTCATTGCTGTGTGCGAGCTTTTCTCTAGTTGCTTCATTGTGGTGCATGGGCTGCTCATTGCGGTGGCTTCTCTTGTTGTGGCGCATGGGTGCTAGGCGTGTGGGCTTCAGTAGTTGTGGCTCGCGGGCTCAGCAGTTGTGGCGCATGGGCTTAGTTGCTCCGCGGCATGTGGGATCTTCCCAGACCAGGGCTCCAACCTGTGTCCCCTGCATTGGCAGGAGGATTCTTAACCACTGTGCCACCAGGGAAGCTGTAAGCACCTTTTAAAAAAAAAACAATGTAGCACTTAACTAAAGTTAAATAGCACAATGTCTAAAACCTGATAATCTGATATACCAACTATCCAATGGAATAATGCAAAAATAATTTAAATTTTTAAATGAGGAGCAAAAGAGAAAAAGGACCAATTTAAAATAAAGAATTAAGACAAGTATATTCACCAATTATCATTTGGGCACAGTGGAGAAACTGGCCTGAGGACTATTCAGTTTAGAATGTTGCATAGGTACTATTGGATCCCTGAAGCAAAATATAATAAGGGCTTAGTGTCCCAATTAAAGTATTGGAAATGTCAGCAAGCTGAAGGGATTGCCTTTATATGGTTTGAGAGACAAGTATGCTGATAAGGCAGTTTGGGCATGAATTACTTGGAATATTTCAAGAATAATCAGACTGTTTTCTTAATTTCTGACTTTTGCTTTCTCTTTATTTCCCTGAGGTGATTTACTTGTCCATTGCCCAAAAGCAGTTATTATGAATTGACAGTGGACAAGATCATACTGAAATTGTACAAAACCTTAAATAACTGAAAATCTAAAGGTAGATCAGGCTAGTGAGCCCTTTAGCAATTTAAGCGCTGATTTTACTTTAAAGAGAAATGAAATCAGCATTGCTTCGTGTTTTGAAATTCTTTCTGCTTCCTAGAAGAATACAACCTGATGAATTTTACCATTTTCAGTATTCGAACTTAGATATAGTACTACTGTCATCAAATGATGAATCACCAATCTCCAAATCATAACTTTATAAAAAATTACTTCCAATTATTGTATTAACATTTAAAATACACTTTTATAATCAATTCATCTTGTAAGCCACAAAATTTAATGTACATATGTAAGTGTTTGGAAGGTAGGATCTCTAAAATAATTACAGAGACCTATCTCAGTTCAGTAGTTAGCCTTGGGAAAAGTACTACACCTCTCTGTGCCTCATTTCTCTTCTACATGGATAATAATTGTACCTACTTCATGGAAATTTTATGAGGATTTAATAAGTTAATACATTTCGACAATTTAGAATACTACATGGCACATGATAAACACCCAGAAGTTAATAGTTATTCTTTTATAAATTATCTTCATTATTAATATTATATGAATTTGATAGTTAATAATTAATTGAGCCCAAGCACTTATCATTTAAAGTTTTCTTTCATTATCCTTTTCTAATTTGAAACTGTAAATGTTGAAAAGAAATATAATTAACAAGGGGGAAAATCCCCTAACTTAATCAAAAGTGTGCTTTGTCATATTTCACAGGAAATTGATAAGGAGTAAAGATAATCCTTTCAAAGACGGGTGAAAGGGAGAGATACCTGCTATCACAACTTTTATTTTCTTTCTTTCTGAAAGTAGCAGATGAAATAAGACTGGGAAGCTATACTAAGCGGTGAAGCAAAGAGAAAGAAGATTCAATCATTGTTTTGGCAGATCATATCATTAGATGCTTCAGAACTCAATAAAATCAACAAACATTCATTAAGCAAATTAATAATAGTATTAGTGCTAATACAAAATAAGCATAAAGCACTTATAGTTCTCTTAAATAACAATAAATATTTAGAAAACATAAGGCTAAATAATTTATTCATAACAAATCAAATATAAGGTACCTGGAAATGAACTTAAGGAACAAATTTGTATCTAATCTGTATATACATATACATATCTATGTTGTGTTCTTTATGTAAAAAATATGAAAATAACTTGAACAAATTAAAAGCATTCCAAAATTTCAGATAGGAAAATTCAATTTTTTTAAAGTTTTCATTTAGGGCTTCCCTGGTGGCACAGTGGTTGGGAGTCCACCCGCCAATGCAGGGGGCACGGGTTCGTGCCCCAGTCCAGGAGGATCCCACATGCCGCGGAGCGGCTGGGCCCATGAACCATGGCCGCTGAGCCTGCGCGTCCGGAGCCTGTGCTCCGCAATGGGAGAGGCCACAACAGTGACAGGCCTGCGCACCACCCCCCCCAAAAAAAAAAAGTTATCATTTATCCTAAAGTAAGACAGAGACAGAAAGAGAAAATAAATAACCTAAAAATTAAAAAATAAAAATAAGTATTTGTTGGAACTGCCAGAAGTGATCTTGCAACAAGCAATTGCAAGGATAAGTATTGAAAAGTATGCATAAAAGTGGAAGGCAAAGAAACGTCCACTATAACATAATAAAGCATATAAATCAAACAATGTACTGTTCAGTGGTAAGTGCTTACAATATAATATAAAATGGAAAATGTACATACACACTGAATCAGTATTCCTCAAGTGTGGAAAGGAGATAGTTCTGGGTCTGTGTTGAAAGATGATGGTACTTTGGGTCATACTTCGATCATCTGCCCCTACGCAAACTCCAAACCTATAGCAATGATAGATAAATTATAAAAAGGAACAGGCAAGGTATGTCACAGACACCAAACAGAAGGAATAAGATGGGCCTGGCTGAAGCCCTCAGCCTGCTGCGTTCTAGGTCCTGATGTGGTCAAAATTACGCGACTGGGGGTCTGGCTCACGTAATGTTCAGAATTGCTCTTTGTAAGGTGGAGGAGTGATGTCAGGTTCAAACTCAGACTTTGGTGGCATGATTTCCCACGTGTGATAGGAGGCATAAGAAAGCTGTTAAATGGGGCTACTGCTTATAGGAGGTGGGAAGATAAAGGCCCAAGCTTGCAATTGGATCATTTGGATCATCAGTTTCTCAATATTGCCGTAGTGCGGGGAGACCAGACTGCTGATATGAGACCTGGGTTTGCATTCTGAAATTTGAGTGGCCAGATCGAGCTTGTTGTATAACCACTATGCAAGGGGACCGTGGAGAGCAAAGGTAATGCAAATAGAAAAAGAGTGAATTAGGGGGAAAAACTCTGCTTAAATTTTTCCTCTGAGCTATGATTTCAGTAAATGAAGACAGCTAGTATGACAAAAGCCAAATATATCAATAATCAGAAGAGTAAACCAAAATAATTTGATAATTTGAAAAAGACTTTAAAATACGTTTATGGCCCCAAAGTGATAAATGGTCAGACATGTATAAAATGAAAGAAATTTATGGAATGTAAGCAATTGATACAAAACAAAAATAGGTAGATAGAAAAAATAACCAAGTAGAAAAAGTATATATTGTGGTGTTCAAACTTAAGTAAAATAATAGAATTCTTTGAATCCAAAAATAAAATTTAAAACATTACTAGCTGGGCTTCCCTGGTGGCGCAGTGGTTGAGAGTCCGCCTGCCGATGCAGGGGACACGGGTTCGTGCCCCGGTCCGGGAAGATCCCACATGCCGCGGAGCAGCTGGACCCGTGAGCCATGGCCGCTGAGCCTGCGCGTCTGGAGCCTGTGCTCCACAACGGGAGAGGCCACAGCAGTGAGAGGCCCGCGTACCGCAAAAAATAAAAATAAAAAATAAAAAAAAGAATAGTGCCAGGAGCACCATTACATCACAGAGTGGAATATGAGGTTTAGTAGTTACTAAATCAATAGAAATAATAGGATTTGCATGGATAACGTAGGAAATCTTTAAGGAAACTTTTGTTTTCTTTTTTCTTTTATTGGTTTGCTTGCTATTTAAAAGATGGCAAGTATGGCAAAAGCCTAACTCTTCATATTATAAAAACAGACTTATGGGGCTTCCCTGGTGGCGCAGTGGTTGGGAGTCTGCCTGCTGATGCAGGGAACGCGGGTTCATGCCCCGGTCCGGGAGGATCCCACATGCCGCGGAGCGGCTGGGCCCGTGAGCCATGGCCGCTGAGCCTGGGCGTCCGGAGCCTGTGCTCCGCAACGGGAGAGGCCACAGCAGTGAGAGGCCCGTGTACCGAAAAAAAAAAAAAAAAAAAATAGATTACTAGCTGAGGGTTGTTTTGGGTTTTGGTTTTAACTTAGTTTTGAGGAACTAACTAAATCCTCACATTGAAACTATTAAGCCAGATAAATAAAACTGGGTAACCTCTTGGGCACACTCTTGTGAATGCAGATTATGAAAAATTAAGAGATCTTCAAGGCACCGAGAAAAGAAAGATTTACATATAAACAAATGAAAATGAGATTGAAACAGATTTCTTGGCAGTAAACTAGTTGTCAGAATATAATATATAATAACTTCAAAGAGCTGAAGGAAAATAACTACCCATATAATATATCTTCCCCACCAAAATATCATTCAAGAGTTTTACCAAAATAAAAATAATTTTAGATGAGCCCTAAGAGAATAAGCCAACGAAGATCTTTTCTGAAACAACTGTTCAAGAATATGGCTTGGCTGGGAGAATACTGAAGCCATAGTAAGGTATAAAAAATGATATAAAAATGAGTTATTAGTAAATTTAATTACCATTTGACAAAATACTATTTTGTGATAAAAAATTGAAACTATAACTCAAGATAAAATAATCTGGATCTGGAATCCAGTAGGAGGTTAAAGCTTGCTAAGCCCTTGATCAAGAGATAAACACAAATCCTGGATAGTGAAGTTTAGAAATATTATCTATTATTCACAAACTTGTTGAGGAAGTGGAAGGAGATGAAGTGGTGATAACAATGTATTTATCAACAAATACTATTCTACTATTATAATCTTTTTAACAATAAAAAGCAAGAAAGAATAATAAAAGAAGGGAAAGGAGTATTAAAAAGAACAAATCAGGTTATAAAAGTACTTGAAAACCACAATAAATGTAACCAGATTAAACTCACCTGTTAAAAAGGAGAATAACTGATTGATTTGCTTGCAAGAAATGGCTGAATAAGAGCACAGACTCAGAGGTGTTTGAAGCATGACATTTATCATTACCCAATACCAGTTTACAGAGGAATTGAGGTTGTTAACCACTTCACAGTTCCTTGACATGTAACTTTATGGGTTCTTAGAAGAAAATACAATCTAAGGAATGAAAACATTAAAGCCATTCTTAGTTCACTTATTAAACTTTTATAATATATGTTATGATGTTCTTTTGATACAATTGAAATAAATCATACAGAAATTGGTAAATAAGAAGTAGTGAAGAGACATTAAACACTAGATTAAAATAAAAAGATAGTATAGCAATATTAGTATCAAACAAAATAAAATTTAGGACAAATATCACTAATAAATACAAATAAAAACATAACAGTAGAAAAAATTTTAAGAAAATATAAAACCTATGAATTGTATGTATTTAATATTGCCTTAAATTGTATGAAAGAATGATAAAATAAGAAAAAATGATAAAAAATGAAGTTTATAGTTAGAGAATTTTACACTGTTCTAGAGCTCAGTGAAACAAATAGTGTTAATGTTTTTGAAAATCAAATTTAACATGTATGATCTAAGAGATATAGGTAGAAAAGGCCTTATCCAACAAATAGAGAATATGTTTCATGTCCAACAGGCAAGGAGAAGTTTCCAAAAAATATTAAGCACATTATTAGGCCACATAGATAGTTTCATCAAATTTCGAACAATAGCTATGATAGAGATCTTATTCTATGGCTGTTATGCCATTAAATACCGATTTAAAGGTAAACATACCGGGCTTCCCTGGTGGCGCGGTGGTTGAGAGTCCGCCTGCCGATGCAGGGGACACGGGTTCGTGCCCCGGTCTGGGAAGATCCCACATGCCGCGGAGCGGCTGGGCCCGTGAGCCATGGCCGCTGAGCCTGCGCGTCCGGAGCCTGTGCTCCGCAACGGGAGAGGCCACAACAGTGAGAGGCCCATATACCACAAAAAAAAAAAAAAAAAAAAAAAGGTAAACATACCAAAAATAACTCCGTATCAGTAGAAAATATGCCATATATCTTCAGTTGGCTCCACATTCACTATCCGCCCTTTTTCATCCCTTTTTATTCATCTCTGAGCTCCAGGGATTTCACGGCTTAGACTTATACCCTCCTGGTCAACACCACCTCCTAGCCCACTTGGCACTCCCGGGGCCAGCCATGTCATATTATTACACCCCCATTTTTACGTAATCCGTTACCAGCCCCCTCTGAAATTATCCTAATTTATGTGTGCCCTTTGGTCAACAAGAATCTGTAGTATTGTTAATTTTACATTTTCCATATCCCTGATAATAAAAAAAGTGTATCATGCCTTTATTAACCTTCCTTCTCTGGGGCATTTTTAAAGGCATTCCTCCCAAAATACAAGGAAAAAATTGGGGAAGAATTAATCAAAGACCTGTACACTGCTCTATTCAGTGCTGTCAGACCAGTATCAACAGCAACAAATACAGCAAGTTTCCAGCACAATTAATAGGGACTTCCACTAATCGTTAAAAAATCTAGTAAACAGAATTATAAATGTTCATATTGCTGGAAGACATGATTATAATGGCATAATATTAAACATAAACTCTTATTATTTATTAAAATCATTTTGTCCAAGTCAAAGATATATGTAAAGTATAAGGCTCTATTCAAGTTCTACCGCTCTAATTCAAATATATAATGATTACTTTGGGTCATTCTCCCACAGTTGTGTCAATGGTAGAAGCCACATGCTTATGTTATTTCTGATAGTATCAGGAATAGTTAAATAAATGTATAATTTTGACCTATAATTAAGACCATCTTAATTGGCCTGCAGATGAAAAAACTAGAATTTCTAAGAAATATAATAACCTAATAATATGGAGTAAAATAAAGAGTAGAGAAATGGACATTGGAAAATTTGAAGGCTGAGAGTATCTTTTACCTCAGATTCCTAATTTAAATATGCCTAAAGCAGTGTAACTTTATCCTAATTTGGTGGTGGTAGTAAAGTGATGCAGCGAACTGATTTATAGTATTACTATTTCAATATGTGTTTATTGACTCACATGGTAAGGTGCTTACAAACAAGATAATCTATATAGTAGATCTTATTTTTAACATAAGCGTTTCAAGATCACATTAAGAAAAATTATAAATATCATTATGGAGAGAATAAATATGAAGTTCATAACTCTGATACTGGAAGCTGAAAATATACATTACACTTGAACAGTCAGATGCTGACTCTGTTTAATATATGAAACCAGTGCTTTTAAAGCTTCTTTGTGAGAACGATAATATACCTTTTTTGTTACTTCATTCCTTACACATTCTGACAGCATTCTGTATTTTAGCAACGGATCCTTTGAGATATTTTTTTCTTTGCCAAATAGATAAATATATTGACATAGTCTGAAAGAAAGAAAAATACAGTAAAATCATCTGAGGAAGGTGGGAATACATTTGAAGAATAGGTTGATTTTATGTAGAGCAAAGTGATGGTAAAAAAAAAAATCTGTACAGCTGTCAGAAATGCTTTTGAAATCATATTCTAACATCAGTGTATTCTACCAGGAAGCTAAAGGGTCTAGTATTACTCCTGATTTTGTATTATCACTTCAGCTTTTATGTGAATGACTTCTGATTTCTTGGAAATCAGAATTGGAGCTTTATTTTAGTAACCACAGAGGGAGGATCACTTCTAGAAAGTCTGAAAACAGAGTCCAAAATGAACATGTTCTGTGTGCCCAAAGCATATACAAGGATTAAAGATATTTAGAGGGAGAAAAAAACATGCCTTGTGGGCACCAATACATGTAGAGAGAGCCATGGTATAAACTTACAATGATCATAATTCGTGAAGAAATAATGTTTCGATATGATGTAATAATAAGAAAAATTACCATTAAAAAACAATGAAAAGGACCAAAATACTTCTGTCCCTTGTTCATTCTGTGATATAGGAATATTACTCCTGCACAAAGTCACCTTTTTCATGGTATGCAGCACTCTTTATTGAAAACTTCAGTGTAGATAACTCCGAAATTGTCAAAATGCAGTTGTGTAGAAGACCAACAGATACTTAGAACATTAGAAAATTTTTCAGCTTATTCTTGCTTTTCAGTGCCTTTGACATTTAACTGTTACATTGACATTTAACTTAACTACTGCATCAAATAATCATTAACTTTTCCTAGCTCTCCTATAGAATAGATTGAAAAGAAAAAAGAAAATAGGTAAATTCCATCTTGCTTTTTTTTCAGGAACATGGGGAAGTTTCAGTTATACCTTAGTAATCTATAAGAACCTTCTTTGTGGGATATTTTCTTTTGCAGATACATCGCTGTAAAGTTAATTTAATATATTTGTGTTAGTAATTTATACAATTATCCAATTTTATTGAAAAGTAGTAGCCAAGATTTGAGATAATCATATTCTCTTAGCAGAATTTTCTTTAAAAAAGGAATATATTATCCATTATGAAATTTATCACTCTTGTGCTCTATGCATAAGTTAGGCCAAAGGAATCTTACCTGAGACAAAATAATAATCTTCTCACAGCATATGTTTTAATTGTGGGCGACACTAGCTATATATTCTTGCCCCCCATATGTGCAAATTACCAGAGTTAATTAAAATTATTATTTTCCATGTTTGAAACTCTATCAAAATACTGCTCTTCATAATTCATTCAGATTCTGTGAACTTTAAGAAATCATAGAGATTTATACTACAACATTTTTGTCATATGTAAGGTGTTGTCATTAAATAAAGACTACTTAACAGACCTGCCATATAATAGGGTACCATCATCATACAGATGCTTATTAAAATTGTGCAAGAAAATTATTCACATGCCTTAAAATATGGTACCATTAAATATTCAAATACATTCAAATTTACTGCACAGCTCTTCTGGTCTACCAGAACATGTAGAAATGCTTGATGAAACTGCTAAATATATATGGCATAGAACTAGAAGTGACAAGTGAATTTAAAGATGATATAATTTTCAAACAAAAAATGTGGTTTTATACTATTTAGCTTTATTTGTTAAGAATGGTGAAGTGAAGCTAGATTTTATAACAGAAGTAATAATATTATTCTTCCTAATCATGTAAGGCATATTAAAAGCATTAGCCAATGAGTAAGCATTAATTAACATGGCATTTACCTCCTTCATTTAATATTTCTAGAGCCAGGTCACTTTTGTCTCATGTCTAGAATAATAAAATGTAATTGTGAGATAATCTCCAGCACAATAAATTCTGTATGCCACCGCTGTACACATCTTTCCTAAGAACATCACAGATATTCTCAATGACTCTAACTAAAGCCCCATAAATTCCATCCTACACACCGTGACATTGCAGCCCTCCACGCCCTGACCCCAAAGTCCCTTTCTTGCCCTAACTCTCAGCCTTCCTCAAAAAAGAATCCTTTTTTCCTCTAGTTACAGGATATTTACTTTTTCCTGTATTTGCAGGACACTTTCTGTCTGCTCAGTCAGTTGTACTGAAGTGTTCTGCTGTCTTGAAAGCTTCCGCACACATATTTGCTAATCCAAAGTATGAGGCTTTCCTAATTCATCTTGAAGTGACCTTCTACTCCTTTTCTGCCCATTTTACATTTACTATCCCTCCTAAGACACTTACTAGGTTATGCCTTAAAATATAGATATTTCTAACCATATCTTTCTCCTAATATAATTAAGAACTGTGAGGACAAAAGCCTTACAAATTGTACCATATATCAACTGAATGCTTCTGAAAGGCAGGTGAAGAAAAACCCCAAATTAGGCAATTAAATTATCACTTAAGCATGCGTTAAAGTGTTTATAGCTGTCTGTGGCCATAGTGAGCATTTGATCAATTTCAGCTATTTTTATAATATTACAGCTAAAACCTGTTAAGACACATTTTGAAAAACAGACGTACCTATGATTCTGTCTCCTTATAAGCTTTTCACTCAAAGCTCTGCCTGAAAGAGGAAATAATGAGTTTCAGATGCTTATGCACTTTGGCTTTAGACTAAGCCAGTGCCTAGAGATGGGATGGAAGTGCTCACGTGATGGAGCCCATAGTTTTCATTTCTCACTAAACAATGATTGCGTCATCACTGTGGTCTCATACAAGGTTATCACCAGTGTATGTATGGGAGAAAAAAAATTTTTTACCAAATGGTGACACTCCACGTGTGCGGTCAATACTTGATCCTTGTTTCTAGGTGGTTCTTAAAACAGTGCCACCCTTCTTTTTGTTTTTTTTTTATTGACGTATAGTTGATTTACAATGTTGTGTTAATTTCTGCTGTACAGCAAAGTGATTCAGTTATATATATATATATATATATATACACTTTTCCATTAGGGTTTATCTCAGGATATTGAATATAGTTCCCTGTGCTCTACAGCAGGACCTTGTTGTTTATCCGTCCTGTATGTAATAGTTTGCATCGGCTCATCCCAACCTCCCGCTCCACTCCTTGCCCATCCCCCCCATGCCCTTGGCAACCACAGGTCTGTTCCTTATGTCTATGAGTCTAAGACAGTGCCGCACTTCTTACTTGCTGTTGTACACCCAGCGTAAGTGGGGTGGGACTCTAGTCTAGAGAGAGAAATTGCAACGTGTTTTCTGCACAGGTATAGACTTTGAGTCCGTGGACGCGGTGCCAAAGAAGTGTCTTGGATTAATCCTCTGGGGGCTAATTTTATTGTTACTGTTGAATTTTCCCGACAGCACTAAAATTTTATTACTGTTATTTTTTTCTGAATTATATTAAGTATTTGCAAACGTAGAAGTAGATATTGGATATATTATATTTCAGAGTCTTAAAAATAGTAAAATTTCTAACCCTTGAGAAAATACCTCTAAATTATGTTCTAAACGTTAAATGAAAATCTCACTGAAATATAAAAATTGATTTTTATAGGTCAAAAGGAAGCAAACTGGATATTATTTACAGGTGTTTCCTCAGCCCAATTTAAATCTGTCCTGTGACTTTAACCCACTTCGTGAATGTAATACTATTCTGAGTTGTTGTTGTACAATGTGATTATTGGACACAAATATTTCTAGGGTGATTGTAGACAACTGTTGTGATTAAGTTACTAATAAATTTCACATGCAACTACACCAGCATTGCATCACAAATATTAGAAGACTTCATGGCATTCAGGAATGCGCAACTTAATTTTATGACTGTCTTTATTTGTCTTAGAATAGTTTCCTTGGAGAATCTTTATTAAAGATTACTCTGGAGAGAAAGCAGAAGAAAATAGGAAGGAGGTCTATGGAAGCAGCAATAAGTGCAGAAACAGGGAACCCCCCCCCCCACACACCGTGTACTATTCACAGGGTTCTCTGGGTAACAATTCCAAGAGGTGGCTGAAAACCGTTCCCGGAAGATGCTCTCAGATGAACATCTTAATAGGCATGACTTTGCAGAGAGAGTTGCACCAGATGTAGAAATTTCACACCATCTGACTGAACATAGCCTTATCCCTCAGGGTGTAAATAAACTAACTCAACATTACTGGCAAATCTGGACCATCCAGATGGCCCAGGCAGACACTTAATTGATAAGACGAGGAAACAACTGTCATTTAATATATTTTAATTTTATCTCATACTTTATCTAGTTATTGAAGGGGACAGAGTTGCAGGAAGTGAAATAATGAAATGCTTTCATTTCTTTTCCTCGTACCACTGTCTTCCAAACATACAATAGTAGATCTCCCTTTTCTGTCTGGACAGCATTTTTAGCAGATCTTGTAGCGTTGGTGGTTATTTTAGGTATTAAAAGTATAGTTTTCAGGTAATAAAAAGTTCAGCCTTATTTAAAACACACTGTGAATCTTTCATTCAGTTCATCGTTTCTTCCTCTGCAATAGCTTGAACCCCATTCAGGTGCAGAAACTTGCATCCCAAAGGGTTGCGTGGTCATTTTCTTCTGTCTTCTTTTCCTCTTTTCTTCAGTAATCATTGTCCTTTCCTACTTCTCCTCTAGTCAGGTTCAGAGGGGAAAGTTCCTTAAAGATCACGCGAGGGTCATAAATGACTAGTGTATCTGTAATCTGGCATTGGTGCCCTAGCCTTGAAAGAAACCCAAAAGCGTCCTTTATGTCACAAGGGGCTGTTTTTCGGGTTCTTCTTAAACTCCCCTGAGGGACCTCCCACTGCAGCACTTCCAGATGAGGTCAGAATACCACCCGCTGAGCACCTTCACCCCATTTCACTTCCTGTTTCTAGTGCTAACACCCTAGAGGGCCTCCTTCTGACGAACTCAGCTCACTCATCTTGTCAGCGTCACCTTCAAGATGATAACACTTTGATTTTGTTGTTGTTGTTTTTCCTTATCCTCGTGGACCCGATGTACCTGTGCTTCACCCTTTTTAATAGTGTTTCTTGCTTCCTCTCTGACCCTCGTTTTTTTCCTCTTTTTCCTCAGCTTTACTTTATAAAAATGTCTAAACTGGAGTCGTGTACCCTTGTAGTCCAAACTGTAGGGTCTCGGTGTCAAGTTCTCTGGGTGATTGATTTGAGGAAGTTGGAGGCATGGGGGAGAAATATGGAGCATTCTAACAATTCTTTCCGATAGATACTCACTACCCATGTTTCTCTATTTATATATGAGATTTAGGTAGATGATGGGACAGAGGTGGAAGGCCCAGCTTTGGGCCAAACCCTTAGTAAGTCCTGCAGAGATGATCAAACATTTCTCTTAGCTGTTAGTTTATATCATCCCCAAGTCATTGTGACTTACATTATACTATAACTTTATTTACTTTTAATCATAATCATTTATGATTAGAATGTAGCTATTGTACTTTAAAAGGCAAAAGGGAAACACTCAGGATATAGGATACCATCGTATATATGATATATACTACACTCAAGCTATATGTAGGTGCAAACACAGCACCACCAGCAAATATTTGATAGCAGGTGGCAACATTGGGAAAAAACAAAACAGTTCAATAATTTCAACAAAGACAAATATGTTTTAAATATGTGTAAATTGGTTACCAGAGTTTCTAAAGAAAAGTTTAAATCAATACATTTTAAGTGGAGAAAAATAAGAAAAACCCAAAGTCAGTATTTCAAAATTTACACCTTTTAGTTATCACAAATTTCTGGATTTTTTTACATAGCATTTTATTTATTCAGTAAAGATCTGTTGACTTTTCATGTGCAAGACCCTGTGGGGTTCAGAAAAATTCAAAGTCACTGGCTTTCAAGGAGATAATTATGAAATAAAGAAAATACGATATATGGCATCTGATAAGACAGTGATGACACTCTTTTTTTTTTTTTTTGCGGTACGCGGGCCTCTCACTGCTGTGGCCTCTCCCGTTGCGGAGCACAGGCTCCGGACGCGCAGGCTCAGCGGCCATGGCCCACGGGCGCAGCCGCTCCGCGGCATGTGGGATCTTCCCGGACCGGGGCACGAACCCGTGTCCCCTGCATCGGCAGGCGGACTCCCAACCACTGCGCCACCAGGGAAGCCCAGTGATGACACTCTCAAGTCAGGAAGCAGAAAATACACCAACAACATGGTACCTCCATAGTGCTTGACTTTTACCAACAGTTTTTACCATATGACATGGGTGGCGGCTTAGCGGAATTTATGATAAGTGCTCTGTGACTTTTTGGCCCAGGACAGGTTACATATTTTCTTCTTTTTTTTTTTTTTTTCTTAACACTAGTATGGGTTTAATGATTGTTCCTAATGCATAGAGTTGTTGTGAGAATTACACAATATCTGCACTTCAGTTAGTGCTAGTCATATAATAAACTCTGAGTTAATGTTAGTAATATAATATAAAGGTATTATTAGAAAATTGCATGATTGCTTCAACTTCACGTGGAAAATGCTGCCCAAACGTAGCAATCTGAGGTTGGCAGGGTTACGTGAGGATGCGTCTATACCGGTCACTCCGTGGATTGCCGAGGAAGGTTCATTGACCTCGTTACCTTTTTGTCCATTTCCTCCTTCATCACTTAACCCTTGACCTTCTAGGTTCTTCTCCCACACTCCAAAAGCACGTACAGGAGAATATTCAAGAAATGACATCCTTTTGTTAGGACCCTAAGAGCAGAACCTCAATTCAAGTTCAGGTTCGTGATGGCAAAGCCAGCACATCTTTTCTTAAAAAAGAAGTAAAAGAAGAAAAATTCAGAGAGTGGGATAATTTGGGGTGGAGGGAAATGATTAGAATTTAAGCTGGGTGCAAAAGTGTGATAACGTTAGGTAAGATCGCATTTATCTGCAGAGACAGAAAATTCGAAATGTAGAGGGTTTATTTTACTCGTATAAAATAGTGTTCATAGCCGTATTCAGAAGCTCCAGATGCTAAGGTGAAAGTTCTCTTCTCATTTCTTCATTCTACCAGGTGGGCGTTGAAACTCCAGCCATTACAACATTATTTAGGAATCAGGGAAGAAAAAGGAAAAGGAAAGGTCAGCCCTTGTATTAGGAGATAAAATTTTCCTCCAAATATCCAGTAAGCATCCACTTTTACCTCGTTATTCAGAACTGCGTCGTATGAGCATCACTTGCCATAAAAGATTTTAGAAAGATGAACTTTTAGGCTTTTAGCTTCCATTATAGAGTGAATCACAGAGTGAATTGATTAGAATGTGTTTGGAGTGAACGTTGATTACCAGCCACAGAGGTGGATGTACTTGTATGACCAGAAATGGTAGAAGGAAACTATAGGCAACCAAAGATAGAAGGTTTTGGAGAATGGTGAATAATATGGTGGGGACCAGAAAGCAGAGATCCTTAAGAGTCAACCAAAGGAATCAGGAAACAGTATTTGAAAACATGGAAAAGAGATTCAAGAGAAAGGTATAAATAAATAAAGACAGGGTTTTACCGTGCAGTTGAGGATGGCAGGAAAACGTTCAAACGAAAAGCCTCTGATTTAAAAGTGTCAGCTCTGGGCTTCCCTGGTGGCGCAGTGGTTGAGAGTCCGCCTGCCGATCCAGGGGACACAGGTTCGTGCCCCGGACAGGGAAGATCCCACATGCCGCGGAGCGGCTGGGCCCCTGAGCCATGGCCGCTGAGCCAGTGCGTCCGGAGCCTGTGCTCCGCAACGGAAGAGGCCACAGCAGTGAGAAGCCCGCGTACCGCAAAAGAAAAAAAAAAAAAAAGTGTCAGCTGTGACTGGAGGAAAAAAAAAATTTTTTTGGTAGACTCTCTGGGAAATATCAATTTTTCTTGCTTGAGTTAATTGATGGAAGAGACTAGAAGCTAGGAAGAAACACGGATATTTTTAGAAGTCTTATTGTTAATCAAGAAAGGAATCAAGTAAAGAGGGTAGTTAAAGCAGAAAAAAGAAGCCTTTAAAGAAAGTTTTTGTTGTTGATGTTGCTTTTGTGTGGTTGTTTGTGTGTTAATGAGGAAACTTTAGAATATGTGAAAAATGTTGGTAGAAAGAGATTAAAAAGGAAAGAAGGTTAAAGGACACATATTTTTTCATAGATGATCTACTTTCGACTATTCAAAGTCCAATAATCTAAGTAATGACATACAGACTGATAAACTTGTCACATGTATTTCAGATATTTTAGTAAGAGGGAATAACAGGTATTGGATAGTTGAATGCTGACTAGACTGCAGATATTTGATGGTTGCAAAATCCATAAGAGTACCTCAAAATACTGTCATGAAAATGCAATTTTTAATACATGAAAATGCTGAAAACGGGTCCTAGCATATTATAAGCTGCATATTGTTGCTATAATTAATAGTAATAGTAGTAATAGTATTTTATCGGTACTGTCTTTGTACAGAGACTGAAGCACATATAATTTAGTAAATGGATTTGAAGTAATGCAGTTACTAAATCAGAATTCTGTCTCAGGTGTGTCTGAGCCCAAATTCCACAGAATTTCAGGAGGAACAACAAATTCTGTGCAAGACCTTAGGGATGGTGTCAGCAGGTGGGGTTATAGTCACAGGTCTGACTTCAGGGCCTAGACCCAAATGGTAGGCTCTCAAGATAAGGCTCTGGGTAGCAAAGTGAGATTCAGGAGAGAACTAAGTCTCGGTGGTAAAATGGTCCCCAAGGCAAGCTCGAGTCTGAGTCAATAGCAGTCTTGGGCTATTTCCTAATTTAGAGTGATGCTTCTTCAATTCCTAAACCGTGATAATTAGATTGGCAGTGCAATTCTCAGCAGCATCGATTGAACCTACGTTTAGTTGGACAGTACCTTTAAGGCATTGAGATATAAGGACTGCCAATCTAGAAATGGGTGCCGAGTAATCTTTTTCAGAAAGAGAAGGTTGCAACTCATGTTCAGATTAAAAAATAACAAGAGCGATTTATCCACTAACCAAGTTTTGTTAATAATGAGCCAAGATGTTGTTATACATGCTTAACAAACATTGTATTTGTGGAACAATAATAATGCCAAGTTGTATGTGTTTGTATATGTAAGTACTGGATAATAGTGTCCTAAAGGTCACAAGAGGGATATTTAGAATTAAAGTATACTATCATCCCAATTTTTCTCTGAAGCTTTCTAAAATTAATTGTATATTATAAAATTTCAGGAGTATCCAACAATGAAGCAAATACTGAGTTTATAATTTCCAATTCAACAGAGGAAATACGATTAAATCTAATAATTATAAATTGACTAAATGTCTTAGTAAAGACAAAGATGTGGAAAAGATTTTTTTAAAAGTTTGTTTATATACTTTTCATAAGAAGTATAACAAATTAAAGGACATGAAACTTAATGATACACACTTTCATAGTTACTATTCAGCTTTATTCAGAAGGTCTTAAGTTTTTTAAGACAATCAAATACAACATATAACTGTTGAAAAGGAAGAATGCTAAATGTCAATATTTACAAAAAATAAGATTGTTTATGTAAAAGACACAACAGACTCTCCAGACAGATTATAGAAAAAATAAGTATCCACGTAGGTAGCTGCATGTAAGATCAATAAAGACAAACTTTTAATTTTTGTTTAAAGAGGCACAAACAACAACTATCATAACCAGGGTAAACTTTGCTATTTGCTGATTAAGTACCAGACTCTGTTCTCAGCACTTTACATGATTGGAGTCATTCAGGCCTCACAACAGCCCTATGAGGCAGGTGCCCATAACACCTCATTTTAGAGTCTGACCCATTTTGTATGGAAAATTGGTGTATGACTGAATTGGCATTGCAATTCAGTGAAGAATAAATGGTATAAGGGCAACTGGTTAGCAATATGGAAAAAAATGAAGTTGGATTTCTCCCTCAAAACCATACTCAAAAGTGTTTGCAAGGCTAACTTTCTCCCGTCAGGTATCTGCTCAAATGTCACCTTGGCAATGATGCCTTTCGCCTACTAACTTTTTAGAAATTGGAAACACTATGCCTGATTTCCCTTATCTCGTTCTAAAGATTTTCCTCCATAGAACTCATCACCTCCTTACATAATGTATGATTTACTTACTCATTATGATTATTGCTCTTGGTCTCCTCTCCTGAAAGGCCCACAAGGACAGAGGTCTTTGTCTTTCTCTAAGTGATAAATCGTAAGTGTCCAGAAGGGTCCCTGGCATACAAAAGGTGCTGATTAAATATTCTGAACCAGGATATAGCTCCATCAGGATTAATCACTAGATTTGGGAGATTAGGGGGCATTATACAATAATTATTACCCCGTTACACATAAACTGATTTGTGTTACTGAAAGAAAAAAAAATTAGTTTAGAAGCCTTGGTAAGTTGTAATTCATTCAGTGTGAATGTAGACTCTTTACTCGTTGTATAAATATTAAGTAAGCTAGGCCCAAATATCGTTAACATACAAATAAAATGTTTACTGTGTATTTTATTAAGTGTATTGGATAGGTTATATGTCATTTTTTCTAACAGGTTAGAGAATCTACACACCAAACACTAGACTAGATATAAAGGAATCTGGATAGCAGACCTGGAGTTCTTTTGATTTACTAGATGATCATAAGCATATATTTTATATAAACTCTAAATAGGCAACAGATGTGTCTGTCTTATTCATTGTTGAATCCCAAGCTCTTAGAACAGTGCTTAGAAAATCATAGTTACTCAGTGCCTGTTTGTTGAAAGAATCGTTATGTCAATGGGATAATTATTTTCTCTATTTCATTCTATTATCAGAAAATGGAAATAATCCTGTCTGTTAATGTTCATATTATTAAGTAGTAGCCATAAAACAACATGAATGTTATCAGTAGAAGGTCAGTGTCTTGGCTGTCCTTCTAATAGTACTATTTTGCACAATTTGATTTTATAATGTTGCTATTTATGTACATATAGTAAAGGTTGGAAATGTTAACTCTTTAAAAAGGCTTTTCTTGCAGCATTTTTCATTCCTACTGAGCAGAATGAATCTATTATAGGGATTATTTTAGAATGTATCAGTGTGAGATGTTAACAGTGTCATTTAATTAAAAACTGTCATTTAGATATGCTTTTTAGGTTTACAGATGGTATAACTCAAATCATATCATTGTTAGATATTCTTCAACTGTATTTTTTAATCCTCTGTTAAGACAGAAGGAATCTAGGTATTTATATCCTTGAATTTTTATAGCATTAGATCCTTCAGGAAATTCTATTGTAGGAAGAACACTCTTCTTTCTGAAAAGTTCCCACTTTTCTTTCCTCTGAACTAAGTAGTTTTTAAGAGATTATGAATCATGCTTAAAAACATAATGTGGTTTTCCATTCAGTAAATTGTCAGTTGCAAAACTATTTTTAAACAACATCAATATTTCAAGCAAATACATCTACTAATGCACTGGCTCTTTCTTCTCTCAATAAAGCACATGTTACGAAGATGCTCAAAATCACTGTAGGTATTAAAGAGAAGATAAAATTCAGTACTCTATAAATTACAACCTCATCATGTACCTTTTTAACTTAGTTTTCATGCAGATTATCTTTCACCCAAAGGCCAAATCCTGAAAAGAAATTAGGTTGGTGCTAAAGAAAAGATGCTTTGACTAGGTAGAACATCAATAAAAATGAAGCTCAAGATCTTAGAGTATTTCTCCGTATGGAGCAACTTAAACAGAATTTGTCAGTGATGAAAGTTAGAACATTTTAGAAAACTTTGTCTCTCTTTCTCTCTCTCTCTCTCTCAACATTTTAATATCCCCTCAATCTTTAGTTCCAGGCCATGAAGTTGGTTGTGAACAAAATTTTCTTCTCTTCTTTGAATATTTCTTTCCAATCTTTCAATTCTGCCTTTGCGTCTTTCAGAGATTTGTTTTCTACCCAGTTACAATGGATGTTGCTATTACCACAAACAGACTAATTAAAATTTTAAGCGGTATAACTGTATACCCCAGTTAATTAAAAATATAAATATGTGTGCATAGGAATATGGACAGAGAGCCCGTAAGGAGTGATGAAGGGCAAGGGAGAATCTCTCTGCGGTGGGGTAGTTCATTGTCCCTCAAATTACTGGGACCTACAATTACTATACGTAGACCTGGGCCATGCCTGAAATGTACAGATCTTCATGTTTTGTAGTAAGAAGCTCTTATTACAAAATAATAACTATTAATAAGTTGTTTAACTTAATTGTGTATTGTAGTATAGAATTAGAATAAAAATATTTTAAAATTTATTTATTTATTTATTTTTGGCTGCATTGGGTCTTCGTTGCTGAGCGCGGGCTTTCTCTAGTTGCGACGAGCGGGGGCTGCTCTTCGTTGCGGTGCACAGGCTTCTCATTGCGGTGGCTTCTCTTGTTGTGGAGCACAGGCTCTAGGCATGTGGGCTTCAGTAGTTGTGGCTCGTGGGCTCTAGAGTGCAGGCTCAGTAGTTGTGGTTTGCGGGCCCTAGAGCGCAGGCTCAGTAGTTGTGGCGCACGGGCTTAGTTGCTCCGCGGCATGTGGGATCTTCCCAGACCAGGGCTCGAACCCGTGTCCCCCGCATTGACAGGCAGATTCTTAACCACTGCACCACCAGGGACGTCCTCTTATAAATAAAAGAACCAAAATCAGCGTTAGGTTAATAATTTTGTAGTATTCCACGTAAAGCTGTACTATTTAGAGATTATTTTCCCATGGGGGAAAAATTCTCTAAAGTTTTATGTAAGAGAAGGTGAAAGTAAAATTCACATATTTCTTATGTGGTCAGAAAGGAAAAGTTCAAAAGCTAAGAAGCAGGAGAACTAAATTCTAGTCTTAACCAAAATAGTGGTTTAGAATACAGTTATTTATATTCCATTGTTATTGTTTAAATATGTTTAAACATTACGTAAGTCCATCATTTCTACGTATTGAAATCTGTTGACAACAACAAAAATCATTAGACTAATATTATTTTCCGAAAAAGAATGGGATATATTAATTGAATATTGAGTTTGTGTGTTATACATGTTAAAGTATTCAGTGTTATCACAGGACATTTTTTCCCCATAGCAGTATTTCCTCTGTAATAATATCCTTAATGTGAACAACAATTACCTCCTCGTTGATATCCAGAGAAGTGGATTTAGAAGATATCTCAAGATAGGTGCTAAGACTGGGACTGAGAAAGCCAAATCAGAGAAGATAAAGGAAAGAAAAGACACACCCGCTCAGTCTGAAAACTGACTGCAGCTCCACAGTCTACAATGTGATAGCACATGGGGAAAAAATCATTCAGTTCCACAAACTATTATGTTTATCCTCTGCAAATAGTACTTTACTGCTTTAAAAAGTCTTACCTGGGTATAAGTTATTCATTGTATGAAAATCAGTATTTTAAGGAATGTTTCACCAAGTATCAGACAGAGCTATCAAGGGCCGTGCTGGGCTCTGCCAGAAAGGTTATTATCAAAACACAAAACATCCATGGGAGATGGGTTATGAAACATGCCTGTTTTTAGGGCCACTATCGCGGTGAGGTCTCCTATCCAGTCTTCGAGGATGAAACGTTTTTGAAATCTATTCAGTGGCACATGCTGTACTAAATGCCAGAGACGTGCATGAAACTATGTGGACTCTTTATTCCAAGCTGTTAAATTGGCAGAGAAAATAGTGGAATTAAGCAGACGATGGCAGTACTATGTGATGAGTTCTTTGATAGTGGGTACTGTGGAAACAGACGTATGTGCATGCATGGGGTATGTTGGGGGCCAAGGGGTCAGCAGAGACTTCCTGGTTCAGATGACTTCTGAGATAAGGGTCGTAGGGAGGGAGAAGGAGGGAAAAGAAGCAGCATATGTAAATGCGGGAAGGTGAGAGAGAATGCCATGTGAGTATCACACATAGGAGGAGGGCGGCAGCAGGAGAACGGTGAGGGAACGAGACCCGCATATTGCTGAGCTAAGCAGTTTGGAATTTATCTTGAAGGCTGTGGGATACAGTGGGATTATTTTAAAGAAGGGAGTAAGGTGGCTTTGGAAAAATTATTCAGGGTGAGAGAGGTAAGATAATTTTGGAGAAGTTATTACTGGTCAAAGAGGAGTCACCCGCCCCCCAGCTTTGACTGGGGCACTTATTAGATGGATGGTGGCAAGCAAAGGAGAGAATGCCTGGCCTCAGTTTTTGCCAAAATGCATTAAGACTTTTATCCTAAATCTGAGATTTATAATAGAAAATCATATGTCTTGGAAATAGGAAGAGATGTAATTGGAGGGAAAAGGCACAGTAAGATTTTGTGAGAGCCGGTACAAGGGAAGGGTTACCCACGTAGCAGAGAGCTCCAAAAGGAGGAAAAATATTCGAGGAAGTTGCTGTGTTTAGGGATTAAAATGTCAGGATTATTATGGTCCTGGGTGATGATGATGGATTCAGGGATGGGAGTGGGGAGTGAAATGGCTCGGAGGTAGAGTCCAAGTGAAGAAAAGTGTGACACGTGAGCTCTCGCGAATGTGGATGACCTTCATGGACATTAACCTTACCTGGAATGGTGGGCAACTAGCTTCCACTTTCACAGAAAGTCCAAGACATTTCCTTCTGAATATTTGTATCCTATTCAGTTACTTATACATCAAGCTTAGTGGATTCTTATGCACAAAGTGGTTCAAAGAACATTCTGTAAAGAAGTTCAGTACGTAGGAAAATTGGTTTTATGACAAAATATAGCAAAAGTAGCACCAGCATGGTTGTCCTGGCAGCACATGGATCTCAGGCTTAAAGTTTCGTAATAGTACAGTTTGAATCTTTATTCCTGCAAATATAGCCCAGTTGATATCAGAAGTGAAACTGAGGGAACTAATGTATGATTAGAAAGCAGTATCCACTGCTGAACTGAATGAATAAGCATTTTCAGAACTCTAATGGAAAACTGATGAATTCATAAGAGTGCTAACAAAAGATCAAGATAAGAAAAAATTAATTAGATGGGACTGAGTGAACTGATGAGGATGATTATAATTTTTGCGACTCTCTGTTTGAATAAAAAAAAAAAAATCCCAGAAGGACTCAGAGGCAAAGAATATACAAATCAATTTTCACTGCAAAGTAAAGGAGCTGTTACAGTGGAGGATTCCTGGACTGAATGTCAATATTATGACACAGTGTGAGTGTGTTTCGTGTTCGGTAATTGCAGTCATTGTTGCTTCTGTTGTGGCCATCCATTTACAATGCTTGGTGTCAGGTTATTTATCTCTTGTAAAAATAAAATACAGTGTGTGTGTGTGAAAAAAAAAAGAAAAAAAAAAAGAAAGCGGTATCCAAAACATGTGCCTGCAAAGCAAATCAGGCTGTTGTACTTAATGGTCTTCTCTGAGGACACTGTCAGAATCAAGCCAATTGCCTGTTCTCCAGATCAGCATTTGAAAAAATATATTTTATTGAGCTTCCCTGGTGGCGCAGTGGTTGAGAGTCCGCCTGCCGATGCAGGGAACACGGGTTCCTGCCCCGGTCCGGGAAGATCCCACATGCCGCGGAGCGGCTGGGCCCGTGAGCCATGGCCGCTGAGCCTGCGCGTCCGGAGCCTGTGCTCCGCAACGGGAGAGGCCACAGCAGGGAGAGGCCCGTGTACCGCAAAAAAAACCAAAACAAAACAAAACAAAAAAATATATATATATATTATTCACTATAAATAAAGGTGAAGAAAGCAAATTGCTTTTTTTATGTCCAAATATATGTCATTGAATGAAGAGAAATAGTATAGGACAGGTGAACTCTCGTAAGTGAAAGGGTGGAGACTGAAAGGCAAACCTAGATGGGTCCCTAGCCTTGTCAGCGATTAAAGCAGCGGTATGAACACCCTTCATCCCGTAACCTACAGCCCTCTCACTACCACAAGGTCTTGTCCATTCGCAGTTTGACATTGACCGGATACATATCATTGTGTGATCTGTAATTTTTTCTTCCGTGATTGAAAGCTCAATAGCAGGCTACATGTAGTTGTACAAATGGAATCTCCTAGTTTTAAGTGTTGAAAATGCTTTATTAAGTTACTTCTTATGAAATAATGATTGTCATTATCTTGCACATTAACCTCTTTAAATACCTGCTTCTTTCTGAGTTAAGAATATTATATTTAAATGTAGGAGAGATAGGAAAGGATGAAGGATTACTGGAAAAATCAAGAATGAATTTTTAGAGAGGGTATAATGAATACACCCATATGTATGTACATACATGCATATATCTAATGAATTAAATAAATGTTTATACATACCAATGTCAACCTATATATACATGTATGCATTTATAAAATTACATAAATATCTATCAACATTTATTTAATTATATTGCCCTTTTATTAGTCCAGGAATCAAATTAGGCCAAAAGTCTAAACTCTA